>NC_134780.1:1367327-1372327 GCF_046742065.1 Oratosquilla oratoria | reverse complement strand
TGTTAATGAAATCTATTTTGTTATGAACCCACTAGGTCCCAGAGGCGTTATAGTTGAATAAAATGGTCACGCGTTATACAAAATAGAATATCAAAAGGGCTATAGTGGGTTAATTAATGAAGATTCGTGCTAATCATCCAGTAATTACAAAGGTGGAGCATGCCGACAGGAGACCTTTTGATCCATATCTAGGTCGGATGCGAAAAAAAGAATCATATTAATAATAAAATAATAAATAAAAACTATAATAATGTAAATAACAAACAAAATACATAAATAAATGCATAGGTATAGTTAAATAATAAACAAACAGGTAGATAGTAAATAATGATAAATTGACATATAACTAATAATAAATATAAATCAGACATTAATGTCGACAATATTTCCCTAAGTTGAATAGGATTGCTTAACATTAGGTGGTTCAAAACCTTAAAGAGGAGGTTAGGTTTTCATCGATTGTATTTTTGTACTCCCTGAAAGGGGTAATTTAGTGATGGGGACAATTTCGAGTTTTGCTTATGTATATAGGGACAAAATGGCGTAAATAAGCAAGGAGATCGAAGTGGACGAAGAAATGGACGGCGTTAAGGTTTCAACAGAGGAGTGCAGAACCTCTGAAAGAAGCTCAAATGAAAAGAGACAAAAAAGGTCCAAAAACCATCCGGCTGAAAGAACGAGGCAGGCCAGTGAATGGAGAGGCGCGTTGTTGATTCGTTGAGGAGCCGCCAGAAGCTCTTGGCACAGAAATCCGGCTGAAAATTTGTCCAAGTCAGTCAGTATTTGACTCACATAAACATTTACTGCGTAATAAAATCATCGAGGCAGTGAAATTATCATAAATTTGTTCTGGACATCAACATAAATCCGGCTGCAAAATTTGTCCAAGTCAGTCAGTATTTGACTCGCATAAACATTTACTGCGTAATAAAATCATAAACTTGTTCTGCACATCAACTTCTCATAGCGGACAGAGAAAAAAGTGTTACAAGAACGTGACTGTCAGCACATTAGAAGACGTTTATTTTCTTATTTTCTATGCATAATACAAAACTTAGTTACCGATATTTTCTACAGGAATATAAAAAGGAATTGATAACAACTCAGATGATTATATTAAAGCCTATGTTTTACTTCGAATATTGCAAAACAAATGTGTGAACACTGATTTTTATCAAGAAGTGAGAACATGTTGAGTTGGATTTTTATTTATATTTCAAGTAGACTTTTAAAGCGCCTGTTATTAAAAACAACATTAGTTCTAGAATTTTTCCCATAGAAAATTTTGTTTCATTGTTAGTGAATAAACCAAATCTATAAATTTCTTGATTATTACACATGAACTCAGTGACGTCGAAAGCCAAGCTAGTGCTTATGTACTTACAGAAAGTCATCATATGTGGCTATTTTACAACAGCACCAGACCATACTTATATTCATGTTTAACTTGTAGAGTTAGCATACAAGAACTTATTGATGTGTATACATACTTTCTCATAGATAATGCCCTAATGCACTCAATAAGACTAAGCATCATGTAATAGTCACTTAATTACTGATTAAAGCTGAGTAGGAAATTCACTGACGAGAACTAGAGATTATCTTGATTGCATGTAATACTTCATATTCTACCTAATTATTCATACAACAAATGATACTTACTTTAACGTTTAATGCTGCTTTCTGTATCACTAGAAATAGTGCTAAATATATCAGGAGAACGAACAAAATACCTTAATGTACTATTGCTAGCAATCATCATTAGTACACTAGTCGGAGAGTGACTGGTGGTGGAGAGTTAATGTTGCATTTGTGTCCTTGTTTACACTGTAGTGATGCAATATGAATGTTACGGAGCAAACACCATTACAATGACCAGTTTACCATTTTCGGAATTTCCACTATATTTATGAAGCTAGTATGATGTGTGCGTATATATATGGTATTGGTATAACCAAAGAGATAACCAGTGGGGAACAGTGTGAATGAGCGAATAACCACGTGGTAGAAGTTAGTTGGGAAGGGGTGGATAGATCTAGTAAGGTGAGTAAACGTTAAGTCATAATAACATACAAATACGCACAGCATGTATTTCGTGTAAGGGTTCTGTATCAGATAATATAAATGGTTCATATGGGCCATTTGTCCCACGTTCAGTCAGAATAGTTATTGCTAATCGTGTGACGTAATTCTCAGACAGCCCAGGTCCCATTACATACGTGCAGGATTATAGCTTAGTTTATATAGCAAGAATAGGCCGTGAGTGGTTTATAGGTCAGGAGAATCTGTAACTCCTTAACTGGCCAAGCAAAGTTTGTGACTGCTATCCTACTAAAAATGTATGGGGAAATATTGTGACTACGTGGGAAGACGAAGAAAAGAAGACAGTGTATGGGAAAGGTTCCAGAGGAAACCACATCTTATAAAGAACACCGTTTCCTCAGTGCAAGACAGACTTCGTGGGACAATTGCTATGGGAGGCGGATGGACCCAGCACTGAATATGTTATAGCACTCAATGAGCTTTGTTGTATACAAATCTGAATTTCATCAAGTATTCATTTATCGCCGCAGATTCATAGTTTTCGCCCTCGCTGATGGCGTAAGATCAGGACTCAGTAATATATAGAATTGTATATTGATGTCACTAACGAGTCATTGACACAAAGGATACTCATATCGTGCGGTACATACATACTTATACCAAAGGCTTTTTCTCCCTACACGGGGGGTAGCCAAAAAGAAAAGGCATAGAAACCACTCCCACCCATTCCATTTCCTATATGTTCCACTCCCCTCCACCCTCCTCCCTCTCTCTTATCTTGGCACCGCCTGGATGACGGGTCATCCCTGCATCCTGTCCACTGCCCTGGGTCAGAAGCAGTGTCGCAAGACACAACACATCGACAGCATGGCCGCTTCATAAATTCGGCGACCACCCCCCCTCTCCGTCCTCCCATGTAGAAAAGGAGAAGACGGGGAGAAATCCCTTCGGGCTTCGGTGAGAGCTGATATATATGTAGAAAATATATAACACATACGTGCAGAAGCAATTTTTGTGCGAAGACAGACACAGGGGTGCTGCTTTTGTCATCAGATGATATAAGTACTAGCCACTCTCTCTTGGTGATAATCCCCGAATTACACTGAAACTCTGCACTTTGGGTTATTGTGTTAGGAACATGCAGTGACCGAACGAGTTTCAGACTATGCGTTCTATTTACGGTCAAACGTTGATTCGTCGATTCGAACCGTCCAATGGTACTAGTTACTACAAGGAATTTGTTTCTAAGTAGCCATGCACTTCAATCTACGAAGGTGGTTCCCAAGTGAATTGAATTTGGTGATATATAACTTCTTTTGGAATTGTGTTACATGAATATATTTAATTATCAACAAGTGAAAATACAATATATATATACATACTTATTTATATTTGTGCACACACAATCCTTTTCTGTAGGGTCACGATTAAATGAAATTTATTAACATTCATAAAAGTGGGACGCGTTTATGTCAGTGTTCCAACCCTGTGCCCTCTCCTCAGGATAATAGTGCTTCACATGCACAGATCTATCTGGCCTCGAGCAGGTGTCCATCCACATATCCACTTGACTACTGTTAATATGGGTCACCAATTATCTATTTTGTTATATCAATATAATATCTATACACACACACTACATCAGCTTCATGAATACAGTGGAAGTTCCGAAAATAGTAAATTGGTTATTGTAATAGTACTTACTCCGAGACAGTACATACTCTATAGGGACATTTACACAGTCAAACGAACGATCTGTCAAACCCGGTTCGTCAAACAAGTGTTTGAAGTGATGTTTGACCATGTGAATGGGGTATTAGTTGTCAAACACGTTTGACAAACATGTTTGACAACCAAATACCCCCATTCACACGATCAAACATCACTTCAAACACTTGTTTGACGTACCGGGTTTGACAGATTGTTTGACTGTGTAAATGGCCTTTATCGCTACAGTGTAAACAAACACAAAGGGGCCACATTTACTCTCCCTCACTAGCCACCCTCCAAGCAGTGTACCAGCCATAACTCCTGGCGTACGTACATGGTATATAGAATAGGTGAAAATAAGATATATGCTTTTGAAATAAAATGTTTGAAAAATAGGATAGATGTTTAATGAATGGGTAGACAGAAATATTGATGTAAGTCAAAGAACTAGAGTGGAAAGAAATCTGTACTGTAAGGCAGGAAAGTTATGATTTGAACTTATGGAATGAATGAATTAGAAAAAAAGAGAAAGTGAATCAAACAAAATTCTGCATATTACACGGATTTGTATAACACAATGATTTGCATTGAATTTCGTTAAAGAAGCTTTAAATTCAATTGCAACATCTGCTGAGTAAGGAATAGTAAGGAAAAATGATAATAATAACAATAAGTTAAACAAGAGAGATTCTGATTTAATTAATGGATGACGGTCCCCCAAACAAATGGTTTTTTTTTCTATCCATGTCATAATCAATTTTGAGGGAATAAAGAATGAAAAAAATAAATGAATGTTGTCATAATGTTAGGTGGGAGCAAAAGTACACAAACATCAGATATCAATACATTCTTTGAAAACTTTATGTCTTCTTCCATTGCTTTAGATCGATGCAGTGGTGTGAGGGCAGTCCACATTAACCCCTACAAAGAAAGAACACACACACGAACACACACAGACACACACACACAGACACACACACACACACACACACACACACACACACACACACACACACACACACACACACACACACAAAATGTGGAGTTGATTATGATAAGAGTTGAGTGTAGAACTATGAAAAATGGAAAGTATGCAGTGATCTATGTCCCGCCCAAAACTCACGCATGTAATGAAAATGAACACTCCAAAATACTAGAAGACATAAGAAAGACACTAAATTATATACTAGAGAAAGAAGGAAATCTAGTAATTATGGGTGATTTTAACTCAAAAGAAATGTTTTGGA
>NC_134780.1:1337327-1344827 GCF_046742065.1 Oratosquilla oratoria | reverse complement strand
GTCTCTCTGTCTCTCTGTCTGCCTGTCTGTTTGTCTATTAGCTCTGCTGCTACCAACACTTTCAGTAATTTTTCAGTCACATTTTTCTTCACTTTCTTTTATCCTCTTATAATTTCAAGTCACTCATCTGTAGGCCCCATGCCTCTTTTGTCCTTCTTAGTCAAGTATATAGAATTCAATATGGGGTGAATTAAAAGTAATTTTCTTTTTCTTTTCTTCCGAATAATTTTACACCTCTACAACTGATTAGTAGTAATTACAATCGAGGAATTCCACCTGGGATCCTTGTACACCTACCAAACCAAGTCTGCTTCGACGTCACTATTTAATTCATCTAATAACTTTGAACGTTACAAATAAATGCCATCCTTTAAAGGCGTGACTTTACCTCCGTGGACCAATAATTTCTCTCCTCCTCTACTCTTTTCTCCAATCAGAAAGGCTGTTATACTGTCTCAAGCAATATTTTTGTCACGAAGGGAAGTGGCTTAGCGTTTACATTTCGCAACATCATCACCTCTATCGATACCCTAACTTGTATTTACAAACATTGGACGGTGAGCGAGAATATGCAATTCTGCATTTCCTTAGCGGCCATTGTTTTCAAAACATGTAAGTCGTAAAATGAATTTCTCGCCACCTACCCCTCTATCTACCTACTTGTCTACCTCAATCTACCAGCCTCTTACACTGCTTGTCTACCTGCCTGTCTATCTGATTGTCTGTCTGTCTGTCTGTCTGTCTGTCTGTCTGTCTGTCTGTCTCTCTCTCTCTCTCTATGTGTATATATCTATATATCTATATATATATATATATATATATATATATATATATATATATATATATATATATATATATATATATATATGTATATGTATATGTATGCATGTATATATAACAAACTCTTGCAAATGAAAAGGAACTAGAAAAGGTGCAAATATCACAACTCTCATTCTTTAGTCCCCTGGGGATAACAAAAGGTCAGATCAGGGGGAGGGAAGGATAGCTGTTAACAATTTATTTTGTAATGAATAATCCTGATATTATGTATAGGTCCACTGACCCTTCGAAATATTCATAGTAGGTAAATAGTCTATTAAATTGTATTCAGCCATTTTCTTTCAGGACCCCAAACCAGATATCTAAAGAGGTTCAAATTTGTCACAATCCAACAGGTAATTTAATTTATTCACGTGTTAAGACCAGATTGAACTCTCACAACCATACCTGGTTGACCTTTTATGCTAATTAAACCTAGTCCTTAAGTCCCTCCTTTTCTGACTGATGTGTGCAAGGTACAATCTTTAAACAGAAGTGAGTAAATGCCTATTATATGATCATCTTTCAACCTCTGATGCACTGTAGTGTCAGCTGTGATTTACAAATGTTACTACTATTTTACAGGCGATATACTAATATATATATGTATGTATATATATATATATACATATATATATATATATATACATATATATATATATATATATATATGTATATATACATGTATATATATGTATATATATAAATGTATATATATATGTATATATATACACACATACACAAACACACACACACACACACACACACACGCACACACACACATATATACATATATATATATATATATGTATATACACACACACACACACATATATATATATATATATATATATATATATATATATATATTATATATATATATATATTCATATATTGATATACATATATATATATATATATATATATATATATATATATGTATAGACATACACACACATATGTATTTATATATATATATGTATATATGTATATATATATATATATATATATATATATATATATGTATACACCAAAGGCTCTTTCCCCCTAATAAGGGAAGTAGCCGAAAAACAAAGGCATGCAATCCATCCCCACCCATTCTATTCCTATCACACTCCACTCCCCTTCACCCTCTTCCCTCCCTCTTATCTTGGCACTTCCTGGATGACGGGTCATCCCTGCGTCCTGTATACTGCCCTGGGTCAGAAACAGTGTCACAGGACATAAAACATCCACAGCAAGGCCGCTTTATTAAATCGGCCACCCCCCTCTCTCCATCCCCTCATGCAGAAAAAGAGAAGACGGGGAGAAATCCACTCGAGCTGCATCTAATTCTTCTCACACATACTCCCTCACCCCCCATCCCCACCCATTCCCCTTCATGCATCACAACATCTTCCATATACAACCATTCTCCATTCACCCCTGTCTTCTGTCCTCTCCCGGCCTTCCTCAACAGACATTCCCCTCTTCCCCAAAGCCCCTTTTACTACGTCCATCCATTTTGTCCTAGGTCGCCCCTTCATATTTACTATTCCCACATCTGCCTTCCACACCTCTTGTACTCATCTTCACTCATTCTTTCCATGTGTCCAAACCATCCCATTATTCTTTCATCCACCCAATCTCCCAACTCTCTTTTCACCCCCGTTCTCCTCCTCACCTCATTTCTCACTCTATCCAGCCTGGTAACCCCTATCATACTTCTCAGACATTTCATCTCAAACACATTCAAACTCCTTCTCTCTTCCTCTCTTATGTTCCATGTTTCTGCACTCCTTCATACAATCTCCTCTTAGCATCCGTTCCCAAATGTCTATTTCTCATTACGCTTTTTAATCCACCAAGGCATTTACCCACTTATCTCAATTTACATTCTACCTCCACCTCACTAATTACTCCATCTGTTCCTCTCCTAATTCTCTCAATCAACACCCTCCCATAAGCCTTCCTCAACAAGCTAATCCCTCTGAAACTACTACACTCATATTTCTCCTCTTTTCCCTTGTAAAGTGGAACTATACAGGCCCTCCTCCAGTCCTCCGGCACTCTACCATCTCTGAAATAAACATTAAATAACCTCACCAACCAGTCCACCATCACTGTACCTCCTCTTTTCAGACATTCTGCATGACATTCATCCAGACCAGGTACCTTACCTGCTCTCATCATCTTAACAACTGCATTCACTTCATCCTTCCCTATTTCTCTTAGCACTTCCCACTGCAACTACCTTTACCTCCCTATACTCCTTCACATTTAGCAACTCACTAAAATACTCAGTCCATCTTCCTCTTACTGCTTTCTCCATCTGCACATTTACCTTTTCTTCTCTATTTGATTCACCTCCTCTTCCTCTCTTAATTTCTTTCCAAAACATCTTTTTATTACTTTCAAATTTTTCTGTTGTACTCTTACCCCATTTCACATCTGCTCACTTCTTTGCCTCCTTTATCTTATGCTTTACTTTTCTTCTTTTTTCTTTGTACATCTCATATGATTCCCTTGTCCTATTTTGTATTCAACCTGTAAAAGCTCGCTTATCCTCTTCTATAACCTTCTTTACTTCCTCATCCCACCACTCACTACCCTTCCTTCTATTTTCTCCCGTCCACCTTGTTCCACACAACATCCTTGCACACCTTGTGACTCCCTCCTGGAACCATTCCCATTCCTCCTCCATTCCTATTTCTACTTTATCCTTCACTCCTTCCCACTCCTTTTGCAGCTTCTTCTTGTACTTCTCCTTTTCTTTCTCATTTAAGCAGTTCACTCTAAGCACCTCCCTACCTTTTGTCTTTTTCGTCTTTCTCCATCTATCCTCCACTCTCAACTTACCTTCCACCAAAATATGATGTGATATTCCCCCATTCTCGCCCCTTAGAACATGTACATCCTTAACTCTTCCTATTATGCTCCTACCTATCACTAAATAGGCCATTAACGCTCTATCTACCACCCTTCCATCCACCATCCTCTCCCATATGTACTTATGCTTGACTTTCTTCCTAAACACTGTTTATGCTATCATCAACTCTCTTTCTAGACACATCTCCACCATCAACTCTCTGCTACGATTCTTTCCTGGAACTCCACATTTCCCAACCACTACATCTATTGGTTTATTTCGTACCCTAGCATTAGAGTTCGTGAACAATCCCTCACCTAACCGTACTCCATCTAATTTTAACTCATAACCCTAACTAAAATATTTTTTTGGGGAAAGGAAATATAGTTATCCAAGTACCTGGAGTGATATGGTATCAGAATATATATGGTTATGGGGGTCTATCTCCAAAACCCTAGGATGAGTTCGTGAACAAACAAACAAAATGACAAACAAACAGATGCTACTTTATCATAGTATGTATATATATATATACATATATTTATATATATATATATATATATATATATATATATGTATATATATATATATATATATATATATATATATATGTATATAAGAAGTTGGCTCTTAATTGTAGTTACACTTGTGAATAGGCTACGAGTTTATCGCCCTAACTTATTTTATATATACATGAAATAATATCTATTTAACGTTTAGATTTTAAACTTTGAATATTGTTTAGCATTGCAATATATATGATAGCCACATTGTTGTTTATTCCTGTCTAGATTATTTTCATGGTTTCATATGTGATAGATTAATTCGTATTCTACAAAGACTTTCAAATTATTGTTTATGTATGTTTAATATTTAGACTTTAGATAAAAAAATTCTGAATTACAAAATTTCCCTCACTTATTTTATATATATATGAAATAACATTTATTTCACGTTTAGATTTTAAACTTTAAATATTGTTTAGCATTGCAATATATATGTTAGCCACATTATTGTTTATTCCTGTCTAAATTATTTTCATGGTAGAATAATTCGTATTCTACAAAGATATCAAAAATTATTGTTTATGCATGCTGAATATTTAGACTTCAGATAAAAAAAAATATTTCTGGATTACGAAATTTCCGTTAGGCATATTGTCTGTGAGTACAATGTCCAAAGGATTACAAAGGCAGTGCATGCCAACAGGAGACCTTTTGGTCCATAGCTAGGTCGGATGCGAAAAAAATCATAACAATTATAAATAAATAAATGAATAGATAAAAACTAAAATAATGTAAATGATAAACAAAATACATAAATAAATGCATAGGTATTGTATAATTATAAACAAACAGATAAATAATAAGTAATAATAAATTGGCATATAACTAATAATAACTGAGAATCAAGCAAATAATAATAAACAAACGGGCAAATGATAACAAAACAAATAAACAAATGATATAAAATAAATGATAGTCATAATAGCATCTTGGTATATGTTTATCTAAGTGATTCTTAAAACTTCGAGCTGAAGTACATTACATTGCCTCTGCAGGAAGTTTATTCCATTCATTAACTACATGTTAGGCATATTATCTATGAGTATAATGTCCAAAGGATTACAAAGGCAGTGGATGGCAACAGGAGACCTTTTGGTCCATAACTAGGTCGGATGCGAAAAAAATCATAACAATGATAAATAAATAAATGAATAGATAAAAACTAAAATAATGTAAATAATAAACAAAATACATAGATAAATGCATAGGTATAGTAAAATTATAAACAAACAGATAAATAGTAAGTAATAATAAATTGGCATATAACTAACAATAACTGAGAATCAAGCAAATAATAATAAACAAACGGGCAAATGATAACAAAACAAATAAATAAATGATATAAAATAAATGATAGTCATAATAGCATCTTGGTTAGGTGTTTATCTAAGTGATTCTTAAAACTTCGAGCTGAAGTACATTGCATTGCCTCTGCAGGAAGTTTATTCCATTCATTAACTACATGATTGGCGAAGTCGTTTCTACCCACTTCCAAATTTAATATATTTCCGGACATTTTGGCATCATTGTTTCTTGTCTGATTCTCATTCAGTGTAAAATTTTTGTCAATTATGATGTTGTCAATTCCCTATTAAATCTTAACGACCAGTATCAAGTCACCTCTGAGTCTACGTTTTTTTAGGGAAGACAGATTCATATATTTTAGTCGATTTTTGTATGATTTTTTGACATTTGGAATCAGTTTTGTGGCTCGCCGTTTTACTTTTTCCAATCTTTCAAGGTCTTTAATGAGATTCAGTGACCATACAGAAACAGCATATTCCAAATGTGGACGAAATAACGATTTATATAGCTTGTTAATGAGTGATGTACTTTAGAAATCAAAAGATCGCACAATCAGTCCTAGAATCTTATTTGCTTTCTCAGAGCTGAAATACACTGATTGGATGATTTGAGATCGTTACTGATAATTATGCCGAGATCCTTTGCACTATCCACTTTTGTTAACGAATTTCTAAATAACTTGTAATCGCACCTACTGTTATTTTTACCTATGTGCATTACCTTGCATTTACTTGTGTTAAATTTCATTAGCCACTTTTCAGACCATTGCTGTAATTTATCTAAATCTTCTTGAATATCTAATTAGTTTAAATAATCGTTTACCATTCCGCACATTTTTGTATCATCAGCATATTTGAAAACAGTAGATTTTAGTCCATGGTCGATATCATTTATATATACTATGAATAGAAGTATATAAGGGAGAGTGACTGGAGGAAGTGGATAGTTTTAGATACTTGGGTGCAAGTGTAGCAGGAAAAGGTGGAGTGAAGGTGGAGGTAGAATGTAGATTGAGAGAAGCGAGTAAATGCCTTGGTGGTTTAAAGAGTGTAATGAGGAATAGACATTTGGGAATGGATGCGAAGAGGAGACTGTATGAAGGAGTGATTGTGCCAACAGCACTGTATGGGGCAGAAACGTGGAACATAAGAGAAGAAGAGAGAAGGAGTTTGAATGTGTTTGAGATGAGGTGTCTGAGAAGTATGGTGGGGGTTACTAGGCTGGATAGAGTGAGAAATGAGGAGGTGAGGAGGAGAACAGGGGTGAAAAAGGATTTGGGAGATAGGGTTGATGAAAGAATATTAGGATGGTTTGGACACATGGAAAGAATGAGTGAAGAAAGACTAGTAAAAGAGGTATGGAAGGCAGATGTGGAGGGAGTGAACATGAGGGGACGTCCTAGGATGAGGTGGATGGATGGGGTGAAGGGGGCTTTGGGGAAGAGGGGAATGTCTGTTGAGGAAGGAAGGGAGAGGACGGAAGACAGAGGTGAGTGGAGAATGGTTGTATATGGATGATGTTGTGACTGCATGAGGAGGAATGGGCGGGGGGTGGGGGGGGTTAGTATGTGTGAGTAAATTTTGACGCAGCCCGAAGGGATTTCTCCCCGTTCTCGCCTTATATGCAAAGGGGGACGGAGAGGGGGGGTCGCCGATTAAATGAAGCGGCCTCGCTGTGGATGTACTGTGTCTTGCGACACTGCTTCTGACCCAGGGCGGTGGGCAGGGTGCAGGGATGACCCGTCATCCAGGAGGTGCTCAGATGAGAGGAAGGGTGGGAGGGGTGTGGAGTGTATTTAGGGATGAAATGGGTGGGAGTGTTTTTGTGCCTTTCCCTTTTTGGCTACCTCCCTTGGAAGGGGGAAAAAGCCTTGGTATATGTATGTATGTATGTATGTATGAATAGAAGTGGCCCAGGAATGGAACCCTGAGGAACTCCATTTGTAAAAATTTCCATCTAGAA
>NC_134780.1:1299827-1332327 GCF_046742065.1 Oratosquilla oratoria | reverse complement strand
AAAAGGAAAAAGAGGAGGAAGAAGTGGGAAAACAAAGGGGAGGGGGAGAAGAAGGAAGAGTGTAGGAAGAGAAGGAGGATGAAATGGAAAATGAAGGGAAAGAGGAGGAAGAGAAGGAGGAGGAAGGGAGAAAGAGGGGAGGAGGAGGAAGGGAGGTAGGAGTGGTAGAGGGAGGATGCGTTGAAGGAGTAGGGGGGATGGAAGAGAAAAAGGTTGAGATGAGTAGTAGAAGTAGTAGTAGTAGTAGTAGTAGTAGTAGTAGTAGTAGTAGTAGCAGCAGTAGTAGTAGTAGTAGCAGCAGTAGTAGTAGTAGTAGTAGTAGTAGTAGTAGTAGTAGTAGTAGTAGTAGTAGTAGTAGTAGTAGTAGTAGTAGTAGTAGTAGTAGTAGTAGTAGTAGTAGTAGTAGTAGTAGTAGTAGTAGTAGTAGTAGTAGTACTAGTACTAGTAGTAGTAGTACCTAGTAGTAGTAGTATGGGTACCTAGTAGTAGTAGTAGTAGTAGTAGTAGGAGGAGGAGGAGGAGAAGGAGGAGGAGGAAAAGGAAGAGGAGGAGGAGGAGGAGCTGGAGATGAAGGAGTAGAAAGAAGAGGAGACGTGGATGAGGAGGTGGACTGTGGATGGAGGAGTAGTAGGAGGATGTGGAGAAGGAGTCATGAAGCAATGCCAAGTGAAGAAGGAAGACGAGGATGACGACATGGAATAAAAGAGGAGGAGAACGAAAAGGAGGAAGAGAAGGAGGAGATAGAGAGAGAGGAGGAATAGCAGGTATTGGAGATGGTGAGAAGGAGGAGGGAAAAGTGGAGAGGAGAAGGAGGAGGAGAGGAAGGTGATAGAGGAGGAAGAGATGGAGAAAGAGGAAGAACAACAAGCGATAGAATAATAGAGAAAAGGAGAGGAGTACAGAAGGAACAAGAGGAGATGAGAGAACGTTGGAGGAGTGTACGAGAATGTAATGTCATTGAAAGTTCACAAGGTTGGGAACCGAGAGGTCCGTAGAACGCCTTGCGAAGAAGGAAAGAGACGAAAGATTAGAAAACAGAAAGGGAAGACTGGATGGTGAAATTCCGATGCATATGCTAAAAATCACGGAAACACACAAAGAGAAAGCGAGAGAAAACATATAATAATAAATTGTTTGAACAAAGAAAACTGTGACTGGTTGTTCAGAATTAGAAAAAAATACTTTCTAAAAATACAAAATAGAATTAGTTATGTACAACAGAATAAAAGAAATAATGAATAGAATTGGAAAGAAAGCAAAAAAAAAAAAAATGGAGAATAAACTATCAAGAAACAGATTTAGTTTTAGAGCGCCAATAAAGTAATATCATGTCACAGGGAGATATGAAGAATTTGTGAAAGAAGAGACCGTGGTAAATGCGCAATGATTTTCATGATAAATAAATAAATAAATAGATAAATAAATAAATGAATAAATAAATAAATAAATAAATAAATGAATAAATAAATAAATAAATAAGTGAATAAATGAATAAATGAATAAATGAATAAATGAATGAATAAATGAATAAATGAATTAATAAATGAATGGATGAATGGATGAATGAGTGAATGAATGAATGAATGAATGAATGAATGAATGAATGAATGAATGAATGAATGAATGAATGAATAAATGAATAAATAGATATATAATTAAATAGATAAATAAATGAATAAATAAATAAATAAATAAATAAATAAATAAATAAATAAATAAATAAATAAATAAATAGATAAATAAATAAATAAATAAATAAATAAATAAATAAATGAATAAATAAATAAATAAATAAATAGATAAATAAATAAATAAATAAATAAATAAATAAATAGATAAATAAATAAATAAATAAATAAATAAATAAATAAATAAATAAATAAATAAATAAATAAATAAATAAATAAATAAATAAATAAATTAATTAATTAATTAATAAATAAATAAATAAATAAAACAAGAACCGACACCAAGAACTATGTACGACAATATGATAGGTCTGGGAACATTACATCACACGAAAAGGTCGGGTTGGGATTCAGCGGACCAGTCAAATAAGGACATCAGAAATATCCATTGAAAATTCATTCCCATGTTCTAGATTATATACTTCAGAACAAACGCCTAAAATTACGTGGGAAAATTATTCATGTGTAGGTGAATGTCCCCATCAATTGAAAAAAAAAAAAAAAAATCGCTTACCATAAGAAATATCCTTAAAACAACAGTAACGCGAACTATCTAATTAAACAAACTCCCCAGAATCTCTGAAGTGCATAATAATACAAATGAGTATATCTATTTCGTTCAGTAGTTAAATGATAAAATGTATAAATTCCATTATTGCTACCACTTGGGATTCCTCGAACATAAAAATACCCCCCTTGTCTCATTCTTCTTACCCCTCGGGCAACACCTTTCCTATTATTTTGGATACGAACAGGCTGCCCTATATATCACTGTGACACACCACCTCTCGTGACAGAGTTACCTCCTATCTCAGTTAATTCCTTTTTGTATCTGGATTGCATTTTTTTAATCTTGCTGCCAGGATTTATATATTAATTTATTTATTAATCTATCTATATATTTTTTATTCATTTATATATCTATCTATTTATCAAAAGTATTACTTTATTTTGTTGGTTTATTTCAATATATATGTATCTATTAATTTGTTTCTTTATTGTCTTCATTTATTAGCTTCACTACGTTAAATATCCATTTATCTGATAATTTTATGACAGTCGCATGCAGGATTCGAAACCACTGTTATCGGCCACTCGTAAGGTACCTTCACAGAGCCGAGTGGCCGATAGCAGTGGGTTCGAATCCTGTATGCGACTGTCATAAATTATCGGATTGATGTCGCTGTTACTAGCGAATTTCTCTCATCTATTTATCTATTCAAAGATTCATTTATTTTTCATTTATTTATTCATTCATCTATATATTTATTTACTTACTTTTCTATTTTTCTATATATCTATTTATTTATCTATTTCTTTATCTATATATTCATTCATCTACTTATTCATAAATGTATCTACTAATTCATTTATTTATATATTCATTCATAAGTCTTTTTAAAAAACTGAATTGATAAACATATACTTACTTTTACTTATATATTTATTACTCATTTATCTATTAATTCATCTACTTATCTTTATATTTATCTATGTGTTTGCTTATTCAGTCATACATCTACTTATCTATTTATCTTATCCTCTGAGACAGGAGTGAGGCAGGGGTTTGTCCACGCCAGGAAAATGTTCAATACCTGCATTAAATGGGTACTGGACAGAGTTGTTGATCAATGTCGTTCCGGAGCATCTACTGGCAACACCAGAGTCCCTTGTATTTGCTGATGATGATGTCCTTTTTGCGAAATTGTTAAGTTCTGGTTGCATCCCTCGAGTCACTGAACAGAGAGGCGAGACCGCTTAGATTTCAAGTCTGGTGAATCAAGACCAAGGCTTACTGGATGACACAGCCCATGGATGTGACGAGAAGATAGAGGTCTTGAAAAGTTTCATGTACTTTGGTAGTGTGGTGCATAACAGTGGTGCGTCAGTTCAAGAAGTACTTCGAGGGACTGGCATTTCCTATGGTTTTATGGACTCTCAATCAGCGTTGTCGCTATTTATGTAAGAAGAGTAAGATTCGAATCAAGCTTCTTGTGCTCCCTCTCTTGATGTACGGCTGTGAGACATGGTCATTGAATATAACATGAAGAAACGTCTCGGTGTCTCTGGTATTAAGTACATTTCGAAAACCTTGGGCTATCGCTGGAGTGATTTCGTATCAAACCGGAGACTGTACTGTGATACTCAGTCTAAGTCAGCATAATTCGTGAACGTCAACTCCGGCAATATGGGCATGTGGCACCCCTGATGTTGATCCAACTTACAGGGTTGTCTCCACAAAAGATAACACTCGATGGAGGAGACGAAGAAGGGGTCTCCCATAGACTTAATGGTTGGTGCATCTTGATCAATCCCCCCGAGAGTTGTTTGGAGTGGGATGGGAGGGCGACTGCATGGGAGATTGCCCGGAGAGACCATGGTGACTGGCGCTGGTGTGCAAGTGAAAGAACGCGCTCCCTGGCGTATGCCCCCAAGTGATAATGATGATGGTGTTTATTAGTTATCGAAAGTACTTCACACAAATATATTACTTTGTTCCGTTAGACCTTTGTCTGTCGTTCTGTTCGCCTGTCAGTAACGTAACGCACGTGTTGCTTCCATGTTTGCTTTGATCCTAACCTTGCTATGGCACCTTACAAAGATGATTACAAGGATAAACCCTATTAATTAGTATAGATATAGGTCAAAGGTCAAGTTCAGAATGACGTAAGATAGTATTTTGATTCAATGTTCCAATACGTCAAAAAGTTGTAGCCGTTAGATCAATTTGACAAATTTTATGATCGTTTCTTCGGATAAGTAAAGTACATTTTCTATTATTTTCCTTGACACTGTTTCACGCCATACAGTTCTCCGACACTTTCGACAGCTATTCTCGCTCAGTTGGGTATAATTATTTATTCATTTATTTATTCTAATTAATTAATTTTTTTTTTTTTTTTTATCTATCCATATTCACGTACCATTTTTCGGGGGCCAAAGGGATATACAGAAACACAAACAACGTTCTATCTTTCCAACTGTTTTTGTTTTGTTATTATTTGTTTTTGTTTTGTTATCATTTGTCTGTCTGATTTTCATTTATTATTAGTTATATGTCAATTTATCATTATTTACTATTTACCTGTTTGTTTATTATTTAACTATACCTATGCATTTATGTATTTTATTTGTTATTTACATTATTATAGTTTTTATTTATTGCTGATTTTTTTTTTACGCATCCGACCTAGATATGGACCAAAAGGTTTCCTGTTGGCATGCTCCGCCTTTGAAATCCTTTGTAATCCTTTATAAACAATCGCTCTACTAGTCCTGCTACAGTATCCACCCTATTCCCCTGTGATCCTACGACAAAGGAGTTGATCTAAAGAATAGCTTCATTGTTATTCGATTAACAGCGCCCTCCCCCCCCCACACACACGGTTAGCCCACTCACTCAACACATTGTTTTACGGCAGGAATCCGATCCAGTTATACCGGCTGCAGTCACCTTTGTTTATCTAAATGGCAGTGTACCTGAGCTGCAACAGTATCGAGATAGACTGAGCAGTAGCGTGAACGGCAGGCTGGTAGAGATAGAATAGTATTATTGTGTGTGTCCTCTGCTAGAGGTTGAGAGTATAAACTTCCCTTCAACTTTGGTGATCTGATTACATCTTCCCAAAGAACTTATTCTGGTTAACGCTGTCCAACTTTATTCAGTTGAGGGTTCATAATTGGGGTAAAAAGAGGCCTCTATATATAAAGATTTCTAATTTTGTCCCTAGTGCACTCAAAAGATTACAAAGGAGTACAAAGGCGGAGCATGCCGACAGGAGACCTTTTGGTCCATATCTAGATCGAATGCGAAAAAAACAAAATCAGTATCTAAAATGACATATGTAATGGGTCTCATCGTAGCAAAGGAGTTTAGTTCCTCTCGTTACACTTTAGCAATGAATTTCCTCCCTTTTGGTAATCACTATTCCCTTATCGATAAAGATAGATTGTGTCGATCTTATCAATACGAGAATATGCATCACCTCATTATTTCGCACACATGTCATTGTCCAAATGGGTTTTGCAAGAAATAAAGTGATATGCATCCTATAATTAGTAATTGAGGCAATGATGTTGGCATCGTAAAGAAACGGGGCTGATGTAATCATGCCAAGAGAGCATGACATTTTCTACAGTGATATCACCTTAGCTGAGTAGAACCACCTCTTAACTGACTCAACAAAGCCTAAAAGAGGTGTCAATGTGCCGAAGAGATTTATCTAGATAGTCGAGAACAAGTGGAGATCGACATTCATTTACAGCACATATGAACATAGGGATGAAATGGGTGGGAGTGTTTTTATGCCTTTCCATTTTGGCTACCTCCCTTGGAAGGGGGAAAAAGCCTTGGTATATGTATGTATGAACATAACAACAGGACTATTTGAGCGCAACATGGCATGAAATTCAGGAAAAGCTAATGCAACAAGAAGGCACACTTCAAGTTCCTACCATACTCATAATGAGAATTGTAAGAAGTACTTGAAACAGTGTTAACTTTGTCTATCAAGGGAAATTAGCAGACACGAACGCTGCAACAGGAGGAACAGCACAAGTAGTATAGCAAGAACACCAACAGTAGTAGTAATGGTAGCAGTGATAGAAGTAGTAGAAGTAGTAGGAGTATAGTAGTAGTAGTAGTAGTAGTAGTAGTAGTAGTAGTAGTAGTAGTAGTAGTAGTAGTAGTAGTAGTAGTAGTAGTAGTAGTAGTAGTAGTAGTAGTAGTAGTAGTAGTAGTAGTAGTAGTAGTAGTAGTAGTAGTAGTAGTAGTATAGTAGTAGTAGTAGTAGTAGTAGTAGTAGTAGTAGTAGTAGTAGTAGTAGTAGTAGTAGTAGTAGTAGTAGTAGTAGTAGTAGCAGCAGCAGCAGTAGTTTGTGCATTAGTATTAGTAGTAATAGTACTACTAATTTTAATGGTAATAGTAAAGGAGTAGTGGTAGTTGCACACAGTAATAGTAGCGTCTATAATCGTTGTTGTGTTTGTCATTATATATGTGGTAATGGCAGTGTTACTGTAAAAATGATAGTGATTTAAATCGTGGTTATTCGAAAAATAGGCCTACTGGTAGCAGCAGTCGTAGTAAAATGACCAGGAATATCGGTACGACTGCAGAATTGGTTGCAATAATCTGTGAAGGTCAAACATGACTAAGGTCGTCAACCTTCTTTGTGTCTTTTGTAGTCAATTCTTGGTCAAAAGAAAGGAGATTAGAATATAGAAATACATATACGATCTATCTGGGCCGGAGTCCCAGCCTCAGCTGAATTAAATATCTTGGTCTTATCCAGTACAAAACTGGTACTGCCTGGCAATCTGTACTATGAATTATTGGGTCAAAGAATTTCGCAATAATGAAAATAGATATGTAGAGAAATCTTATTGACATGGGGATTAACAGGTTCGAGAAAATTAATAGTAAATGACACATTAGTAATTTTACGTGATAAACTAAAAAAAAAAAAATTATGCTTGGTTTACGAACGAAGCCATTACCTTTGAACATATACGCTCAGACTATAATGGGAAATTGCAGTTTCCGAGTGTCTTCAGGGATTGAATCATAGTGATTTGTAATTACAAAGCAACATCTTATGCAAGCTACACAGGCATGCAGCAGAAAATAGAATGATTGAAATTCAAACAAGAAGAAGAAAAAAAACAGATAACAAACAAAGAGAAAATAATAACGATAAAAAAATAGGCAACCGTATATGTAACACTACAAGGGATACTGCGATGGAAAGGGGAGCACCAACGGTCAGAGGAGCAGATGCAACCTACCTGCTTTCTGCATGAATGCCACCCGTTTCTGCATGCAGGCATCTCGCTTTTGCATGCAACATCAAAAAATGACACCATTCCACGGAATGGAGCATTTACTGATCCCGAATGGCACAGATATCATATCGAATGAATGCAATGTGGTTTTGCAACCCTATCAATGATAAGTATGGCTAAATCACATATAATTGCCCTCAATATTTGGAAAAATAAAATTTTATTCTTTTAGGCTATCGTGCTGCGGTGAATAATGCATCAAAAAGCACTTTAAAAATGACACGAATTATGGCGCATGATCCTGCTGCAGTTGGAATCAGTAAAGAACCAGCTGTACATTGTATTTGTTTTCATTCTGAGCATGCGTTACTTATGCGCTGTTAGTGATGACTGCATTTCCAGGTGGCTTCGACGACTAAATCCAGCCAGAGGAATTCATGTTCCATTAGCTACAACAAAATCTCTAATCACTTAGTCGCAAAGAAGAATTTGCTGGAGCTGTTGGGGCAGGTATTCACTGCTGGGAATTGGAGAAAAATGCTGGATTCGAACCGCAACTAAGCTAATGCGAAACCAGCATACGGTTATGCCACGAGTGGCAAAGGGTTTAATTGAAACAGTGTTAAACACTTCAGCATGTAATGTTGCCCTCAACTGATGGAAATTGTTTCTTGTTGGAGAGGAGAATGCGTCATCGGAGCGAATAGGCTGAAGTACTTTCGACTTTTTCAGACCTTTTCGCTGACCAGACGAATGCTTTCTACCGTTAGAAAGTAACATTTTACCTCTCTAGTGAAGTACATCCAGCTTACTGGCTTATTTCTGAGAGCTACCAATAATTTTCATAAACACGGCAAAATTATTTAGTAAGATTTTGTTTTATAATATTCTAAAGCGTTCGCCAGGCGAGGCTTTTTTTTTTTTTTTTTTTTTTTTTAAGTATCCCATAATTCCTTCGGCATGGGGTCAAGTCCTAAGCTAATTGGTAAGTGCAGTGCGACCGGTAATCGATCTCATTATTTCTCTATTTTTCTCTAAAGAGATTTAAGGTTTCCAAAGAAACTTTTTTTCTGTGAAATGTTGACAGATTTATGAAAATTATATGTTAAAACTGAGAACGCGCTATATTTGTCGTTATTGCCGCCATTAACCTACTCTTACCTAACCTAACCTAACCTAATCTAACTTGGACCATCCTATCTAACTTAATCTAACCTAATCTAACTTAATTTAACCTAATCCAACCTTTCTTAACCTAATTTGATTTAGTCTAATCTAATCTAATAACGCATTTTTAGTAGTTCTCTTTATTCTTAGCATCTCAGTAAGAGATTGGTGTTCGTAGGTCAAGACCACAAAAATTATACGCTCAACCAATTGGAATGTTATTTAAATCTTTTTCATAACACTCCTATCATTCATTTCTGACGACATCTATTGAAAAAAAACTTTGAATATGATTAAAAAAAAAAAAAATAGTGTCCAAAAACCTACAAATACCCTGTGAATACAAAAGTTTGCTGTTTATGGGTGAATTAGGACAACTAATATACATGAAATATAAACAAAATGTATTTGTAGACATAAATGAATATTAGACTATTTGATTGATTCTTTAGTATTTATTGTTCTGTCGAAGTTACAGCTAGTAGTGAGGAATAATAGCACGTGCTTGTCATTTAGTCATGCTTCCCTTTGTATTACCGAGACATATAAACATTAAATATCTAGATCATATTCTTTTTGCCACCCTTGTGGGTATAATACCAAAGACCCGTATTGATTACAAAGGATTACAAAGGCGGAGCATGCCGACAGGAGACCTTTTGGTCCATATATAGGTCGAATGCGAAAAAAAAAATCATAATAATAAATTAATAAATAAAAATTATAATATTGTAAATAACAAATAGAATATATAAATAAATGCATAGGTATAGTTAGATAATAAACAAACAGGTAAATATATATAGCGCACTGATAGTAGTTTTAGCACTTGCGGATAGTGAAAGAGTGGTGAGTCCATTATGGCGTCCTCCAGAAAGCTTTTTCAGCCGCTGTGATGATTCTAGTAATGTCAAATGCAAAGATCAGTCGTGGTGAAGTATTTGTTCTTTAGTGCAATACACCTTTCATTTAAGAACAGTATTTCAGTGTATCTCAAAAGAACTACGTTTCTCAAGACAGATGTAAGACTGAGGACGTATCTAAATTTATGTAATACAAAGATTCTGTGAAATGACTTCCAGCCTTGTATAAATTTACCCAAAGGTGTTACAGGAAAATTGCTCGGTTGTGATTGAGCAAATATTAGTGTTAATCATATGAGATGCAGCCACATTCGACTGTGCCCGTGATTACACTAAGCTCTTCTAACTGTTGTATAACAACGAACCTCTCAACCCATACATGAGCACCTTCAAAGATCGGGACAAAAGCTACTCCTGAAATAAACGACCGTATTTTATAGCTTCTGGAAGAACTCGAAAAACCGTGAAACAATGCCCGTGACAAGAGGACAAACTACACGAATCGAGAATACAACATTTACCGTTGATGCATTTGTCACAGCAAATGCAACATGACAATTTGTATCAAGCTGATCTCATTGGCAACGTAGACATTAGCCATGGCGTTACCAACACAGGGTACAGGTCCACTGACACAGAATGTCAACCCTACGGAAGGAATTTAATTGAGATAGTTGAAACCCATACGCTCTCGAAGGGATCACGTGCAGTTGAATAAGATAGCTTGTCCGCAACTAAAACAGGAGGATAAGTGTATCTGTGTGTGTGTGTGTGTGTGTGTGTGTGTGTGTGTGTGTGTGTGTGTGTGTGTGTGTGTGTGTGTGTGTGTGTGTGTGTGTGTGTGTGTGTGTGTGTGTGTGTGTGTGTGTGTGTGTGTGTGTGTGTATGTGTGTGTGTGTGCGTGTGCGCGTGTGTGTAAATAAGAGCATTTTGGAACGATAAATGGTAGTCTCGTTCACATTTTCAAATCATGTGGTTAGATATGATTTTGCTCCAGTTAATTCAAATTTAATCTTTTTTTTTAAGTCTTCCGTCTGTTAAAAGTTAAAGGATAGTCTCACCTGGCTTATTAAATTAATTTCATTATCTAAATAGGTTTGTTTTAGCTAGCACGAAATATATTAATTCAATTTCAGAGAAGACTCTTAGCCACAGAAGGTTATCTGAAGGTCTGCGCCTCTCGAAACAGAGTTGGGCTATTTCGACATCGCTTGTTCGAACAGAAATGACAAATATAATTTGTTACTTTATTTTGATCATTACAGGTAACGACAATAAGGTCAAAGGGTGTACATAGACTCCTCTGCCTTGGTTATTCAACTTGTATATCATATTCGCTTCAACCCGATATAAATCTCCTTTGAAAATGTCTAAAAATCTTAAAATGGGACCAAAGCTTTTTTTTTTCTGAAACAAAATGTAAATATTGAGCTCAACGTTTCTTGCACAAAAGTAAGACGAAGCTGTGAGTTTTTTTTCAGATAGTTATAAGATTATCAACAGGTTTCTGTTTGCGTCAGGCGACATGTATGAAAACAAGAGCATGAAATGGAGGACATACGCTTAGATTACATGTACACCTTTTATGCCACATGTTTCTTTTCTCCGAAAATTTCATCAATATTATTTGAAAAGCATTTTCCCGTTTTTATTATGAATAGGTTTAGGGTTATATTATCATAATATGAATTTAAATCATCTATCATGTATAACAAATATGAGACGTGCAGGTGTATATAAATGATAATGACTAATACTGGAATTACAACTATTCGTTTATTATTGTCAAGATGATCTATAAATTGACGTGGTGCAAAGATATTTCTTCTCTTTTTCCCTTTTTCTTGCATGAGGGGACGAGGAGGGAGGGTCACCATGTAAATGAAGCAGCTAGCCCTGCTATCGATATGCTCTTTCTTGCCACATTACTTGTCATTCAAGCAAAGAGCAGGAGTCACGAGAAACCAAGACGAAAGGAAAACAAGTTTTTGACGGGTGGGAGTGGGCTGGGTAGGGGTCAGGCCCGTGCAGAGGGTGGGGTGGGGTGGGGTGGGGTGTGCTGGGGGTGCCCGAGCATCTGCCCATTTGCCCTGTGCTCCAAAGTGCCCTTTACAAAAACATATAAAAATGGATGAAGAATTATTTCTCACAGGCTTTTTTCCATTTTCTTACCATTCAGAAATTATTCTATAGAAAATGGTGTTCCACCCTACCGGGGTGCTTGGGGTGGGGGTGCTGGGGGTGCTCGAGCACCTGCCCCTTTGCCCTGTGGCCCCAAAAGTGCCCTTCACAAAAATATATAAAAATGAATGAAAAATTATTTCTCACAGGCTTTTTTCCATTTTCTTACCATTCAGTAGTTATAATGTGGAAAATGGTGTTGCACCCTACCGGATATAGTTGCCAAATACAAATAATACAAAAGAGTGAAGTGCCCAATTTCCTGCTCAAAGCACCTGCCCCTTGCAATGTCTGTGTACGTTACTGGGAGTGGTTGGTGCATGCCTTTGCAGGATGTGTCCCTTGTATGGAGAAAGAATCCTTTGAAATATACGTAGATAAACATCATCAAAATATCACCAGTAAGTTGAAATTTAATTTCTTAGTATTCCATTCAGTGTATAATTTATCATTCAATCCTGTAACATGTTTTACTACAAAACGTGATATGAAAAATAAGAAATTATAAAAGTATGATAAATAGGGTAGGAAATCATGTTAAAAAAGTATAAGAGAGATTTAAAAAAAAAATCTGTAACTCTGAACCTCAAGACAGGGAATAAGATCGTTAGATTAGGTGTGTTCATTACGTCATATAATCAGTATCTTATGGACTAAAAGACGTGTGCATTGCCATATTACTCTGATCTATAGACTGGAAAATGAAATTTTGAACGTTATCTTTTTTATTTTTGGCCAATGACTGCTGCCATAGGACATAGTATTCAAACTCCTTGC
Organism: Oratosquilla oratoria; assembly: GCF_046742065.1. Lineage (NCBI taxonomy): Eukaryota > Metazoa > Arthropoda > Malacostraca > Stomatopoda > Squillidae > Oratosquilla > Oratosquilla oratoria. The sequence goes on along the minus strand of NC_134780.1, from coordinate 1,319,870 downwards.
TTGACTTAACTGAGGAGATAATGAAATATGTTTGTTGAAAGGGAAAATAAGACTTCTTTTAATCTATATATTCATGGCATATTTTGATTAATTGATAAGCAGATTTATGTAGCATTACATATCTGAAGAATCACTTATCAATGGAACCTGTGATATATTTGCATGTGTTCATTGTATGTGAATGGTAGGGTACGGATCTCTCAAGGCACATTCGCAGCACATTGTCGTTACTGTGAATTCTCTTATTCCAAATAAGATATGTGGAGTGCAAGAGGGTTGATAAAAAAAAAGAGATTCCTTGTTAACGAAGCGTCTGCTAGTATTGATAAAAACGTATTCAATAATGTATTCCTTTTCACATCAGCCTGGCGTTTTCTTCATGTGGACGCCTGGCTGGTTATCAAATATAAACTCATCAGATAGATGCAATATTTCTCTATCATTTCGTTCATGCTTCTGTTCATTCTTTTGTCTAGGTTCATTGATATACTTATTCCTAATTTGATATCTATAATATATTTGTTTATTTATTTGTTACTCCATCTATGTATTGATTACACATATATCTATTCTATTAATTTTTTCATCTATTTACTGGTTTAATTTGTTTCTTATTTATTGCTTATTCATTGTTACACTTGTATTTTTATTCATTTAATAATTATTTTGATTGGTTATTTATTATTCTTTATATATTTAATTACTCATTATTTAATTCTACTTAACATTATCATGAATTTATATATTTGTTAGTCTATTCACCAATCTATCTAATTTTCTGTTTATTTGCACTGTCTACAGGTAATAAGAAACTTATCATTGCATTTAAAAATATATATCAGCTCGGATAACAATGATATGGCACCCGTGCATTATTCATATAATTAACCTTGCGGAATTATACAGGCACTCCTCCAGTCCTCTTGCACTCTACCCTCTTTTAGACAAACATTTTACTACCTCGCCAGCCACTTCATCATCACTGTACCTCCTTTTTTAGACATTCCGCGTGACACCCATACAACCCAGGTGCCTTACCTGCTCTCGTCATTTTAATAACTGGCTTTACCTCATCTTTCCTTGTTCATTCTTAATTTTCTTCATTCATGACTGTCGTTTTCTTAGCACTTCCCGCTGCATCTACCTTTCCCTCCCTATCCTCCTTCACATTTAGTAACTCCCTAAAATACTCTGTCCATCTTTCTCTTACTGCTGCCATATCTCCATCTGCAACTTTTTCTATTTCTTTTATTCTTGATTCGTCTCTTCTTCCTCTCTTAATTTCCTTCCAGTTTTTTTTATTACTTTCAATTTTTTCTATCATACTCTTACCCCATTTTACATTTGCTTTCCTCTTTGCCTCTTTTATCTTATACTTTACTACTATTTTCTTTGTACCTCTCATATAATTCTTTCGCCCTATTTTGTAACCAACCTGTGAATGCTCGCTTCTTCTCTACTACAACCTTCTTTGCTTCATCATCACGCCACTCACTATCCTTCCTTCTATTCCCTCACGTTCTCCTTATTCCACACATCATCTTTGTAAACATTATGACTCCCTCCTTGAATCATACCCATTCCTCCTCCACTCCTAGTTCTACTCTATCCTTCACTCTCTCCCACTCTTCTCTCAACTTCTTCTTGTAATTGTTCTCCTTTTCTTTCTTATTTAAGCGTTTACTGTAAGCACCTCCCTACTACCTGTCCTTTTTCTCTTTCTCCATCTATCCTTTCCTCTCAACTTACTTTCCATCAAAAGATTATCTGATATTCCTTACTCTCTCCCCTTGGAACATGCACATCCAAAACTTCCTATTCTTCCCCTGGTTACCAAAATATAGTTCATTAACGTCCTATCTACCATCCTTCCATCCACCACTCTCTCCCATGTGTACTTATAGCTGGCTTTTATTCTAAACATTGTATTTGCTATCATCAACTCATTCTAGACATATCTCCATCATCATCTCTCCACTACCATTTTTTCCTGGAACTTCACACTTCCCAACCACTCCGTCTATTGGTTAATCTCCTACCCTAGCATTGAGATCTCCCAATACAACTACATTGATATTTCTTCCTAAATCTTCCACACACTCATTTAAATCTTTCGAAAACTCTCCCTTTCCTCTGCACTCTTCTCGCTACCAAACCCATACGCATTTACAAAAACCTTGAAGAAACCTCCTTCCATTCCACAACATGTTTACCTATCTCTTCACTTCCTAGTATAGCCACCCCTTCTCTCCCTCGTCCTCTCTTCACTCCTGATACCCTCCCAACTACACTCCCAAACTCAAACTTGCCTCTCCCTTTCAACTTAGTTTCACTCAATGCCAACACATAATCTTTCTTCTCACAAACATACTACCTCCCTCTTTCCTTTTACTCTCATCTGTACCGCAACCACGCACATTTAAAGACCTAAACCTTATGGTTCTGGTTGGAAAGTTTCTCCCAGACCCTCTTATGCCTTTGCTTTTTCTAGGAATATTCCCCTTTGGAGTTCTAGGGAGTAGGATACCTACCCTTATCCCCTTCCTGTTTTTATCACCTTCTACGACACAAGTGGGAACATTCGGTGGCAGTATGGCAGTATTTTTTCTCCCCTACCACACGGTTTAGCAAAAAAGAACATGAATATTCAGAGAAACGGTAAAAGACAGTAATATGAGTACCGTAGGGGGACAGCACAACGGATTGACAGTCCCAATATAACAAAGTAGCATCATTCTCTATCATTAGATATTTCCTCTAAAGCAGATTGCAATATAATATAATATAACACAATATAATATAATATAATATAATATGATATAATATAATATAATATAATATAATATAATATAATATAATATAATATAATATAATATAATATAATATGATATAATATAGTATAATATATAATATATGATATAATAATAATATAATGTAATATGATATGATATAACAAAACATAACACAACATATGTTATAATAAAATATAGTATAATATAATAGAATATTATATAATACAATATAATATAAAATAATATGATATAATATAATATAATATAACATAACATAATATGATATAATATAATATAGTATAATATAATGTAATGTAATGTAATATAATATATAATCAAGCATGATATGATATAATACAATATAATATGATATAATATAATATAATCTGATATGTTATTTTACACTGATATGATCTAGTATGATATAGTAAAAGAAAGTATAATTCAACATAATATATTATATGGTGCAATATAGCTACATTACATTATATATAACAGTAAGAATAAAGGAAATTCTATTTAATTGAAATCTATAAAAAAGTAGCATATAACCTAGGAATTCGCAATATGTAAATCCAAAAGATCCAGCATTTTAATGACACTTTCTCTAATATAACATTATTAAAGAAGAAGAAGAAAAAAAAAAGGAAATAGAAGATTTACTGAATTTTTCCTCTGATAAAGCAAGCTTTATAGATTCATATCAATGTATCCAATCTCTAGATTAATGTTTATGCCCACACCATAAGACTAAAAAAGTTATTAAATTATAAACTTAATATGACCTAAAGTGTACCTTAACCAGTTTACATAAAGTGGACCCCGAAAGCACTTTTAAATGAAACTAACTTTTACTTTACATGCCAACAAAATGTAAATACACAAACGAGTCTCACCAAACACTTTGATCCCAGCTGGAAATCAAATTAGCTTAAATAGGCTAGCAAAGTATAGAAAAGCCACAGGTCAGCGTGCAATAGGTAGACATGTAGCAAGCACATGGTAACACTAATTTTGCAGTTACTTGTCGTCTACTACCATGTTCCTTTTTTCTTTTTGTTGATTTTTTCTACTTCTATTTCTTTTTGTTGATTTTTTCTACTTCTATTTATTTCTGTTTCTCATTTCTTATACTCCCCCTATTGCTTATTCTAACTTCATTAATTTTCCATTTCATTTATTCTCATTTGATCTACATCTAGAATATGTAGGATTCACATTTTATTTACTTTCGTCTGTTCTATCATAGTCATTTTCTCCAACGGGATGAAAGCATTGCACATATAGAAGTTAATGATTATTCTGAAGGAAAAGGAAACTTAAAACGATATTATTGAGAAAAATACTTCAGCCAATAATAATGACACTGGGGGCACATTTGTCCTTAATTTTGCCCACTTAGATCTGTTTCTTTACCCAAAGTCTGCAGATAACCTTCTGAGTTTGTTGTTCGATGCAGTTAATTTTGTCCTATAAGACTAGGTTTATGAGTAGCTAAATATCTGTTGGTGCAAGGCCTCTCCTTTTATTCATTTGCAAAAAATAGTTGATTGTGTTCTGTTGGTATGTATAATGCTAGGTAATGCCGTAATAAAAATTAAGAAAAGAATATTGATGGTCAACCAAAAATTTCCTTTCACTTCCTTTGTACCGGGTGGTACATTTATTTTAGTCTGGCTCCACTAATTCATTCCATGTCTTTGCATATTCATTTTATGGCAAAGGGATTTGCTTCATCTTATATATCATAATCTTACATGGCGAAGCCTATTTCTATACAGATGGAACAAAATTACAAGAACCTGAAGGATATAAAGAAATCTTTCTCTACGTATTCCACAAATCTTATTTTGGCTAACGTAAGACAATTTTATTTACCTAAGTTGACGCAACCTCAGTGAAGTGGCAAAGGTATTTTGTTTATCCTTTTGGGGCAATGGTGTACTCAGTTTTTTTTTTTGTTTTTTTTAAGGAGAACACGAGACAATTTAATTCCTCTTACAAAAAAAAAGAAAATAATAATAATAAAGAAGTTAGTTATCTTTCCTTCACAGCATATATTCATTTAAAAAGTTTTCATACATTAAATGTAATTTACATCTGCAGCACAAATATTGGTCTCGGAACTTGTAGTTTGCATCCATTTATATGTAGAGAGTACCCTCCCAAAGGACAGATGCATTCTGCCTTGACATATCGCCCACTCCAGAGGATGTTCCACACAATGAAAATAGGAAAAAGAAAACTACATTAAAATAGAAACGTACTCAATCTCTCTTATCCTCTCTCTACCCCTCCTTCTCTTTCCTTCTCTTTCTCATCCACATGACTTTCTGTCGGTCTGTATTTTATGTCTGTCTGTCTGTCTGTCTATATTTTTATGTCTGTCTGTCTGTATTTTTATGTCTGTCTGTTTGTCTGTCTATTCTTCTATTCTTAAAGGCCTGGCCAACCATCATCAGATGCATTGACTTAAATTCAATTTACCTAGGAACAAGGAACACAACGTAACACCAATTAACGTCAGGGTTTAACTTCCCACTATTGCACATATAATCTATTTTATGTGTGAGTCGTGTTGTGTACGCGTGTGTATATTAGGAGGTGTTTGTGTGTATGTATACGTGACACAGTTTAGTACTTTTTTGGTCGTATATTGTGTATATCTGATTTTATTTATTTTGAATAATAGGCTCTTGGTGGGGAAAGAATTCGGCAAATCCCGGCCGAGTATTTCCTCTCCCAAGTAAAGTTCTTATTTAATTACCCAAAACTAAATCTTATGGAAAAATAGTAAGAGATATATGCTAATTAGGTTCACATACATCTATTTGTAGATAAACACATCTAAGTGAATTGGTAAGATTATATTTAAGTTTATGGATGAGAATATATAAGGACACTTTGTTTCAACAACTTGCATGTTAATTGTATCCATGTGCACGTGGCTGGAGGGGAATTTGCTATGCCTAAGCGGCGCAGTTCCTATCCCAGTTTCAGTTACAGAAATTTTGATATGCCCAAAACACACACACACACAAAAAGTGACAAAACAAGTTGTGGAAATTATAGAGGCATCTCCCTACTATCACACAAATGAAAGATCTATGAAAGAAGTTTGGAAAAACGATTAAGAAACATTGTTGAACATAAAAAAAAAATAATCTCAGAGTGTTTTTTGACCAAGATGAGGAACAATCGACAATATCTTTATTCTAAAAACCTTAATGGAGAAGTGTTGCGAGTGGGACAGGCACAAGTGCATTGAGTTTATTGACCTTCAAAAGGCTTTCGATAAAATACCAAGGGATCAGTTATGGCAAGCTATTGCCATAACTGTCATATTTATTAAATCCAAGAAAAAAACCTTGTTCATTATGCCTTAAAACACCCAATGGTTTTTCGATGTTTACACTATGCTTCGATATTGTGCCAGTAGATGTCTCTGCTCTTTCAATGTTTACGTTGGGTTCAGCTCCATCGCCATTTCCTTGTCTATATAGATTTATTTTCATTTAATTCAATATTCACTATTTCTACTATATTAAATCATGACGAGTATCTACAAACACTCCACTACCCATTTAACACGAAGTAGGTTTCCTGTTATACTTATGATTGTGAAGTTCCGTTGTTTCTTGGGAGCACTAGATGAGACGTCTTTACACCGTGACGACCACCATGTGTGTGTGTGTACTTACCTAGCTGTATCTTACGGGAAGAGGATCTATGCTCGTGGTGACCCGTCTTTTTTATCTAGCAGTGTCTAGTTTGTGTGTGTGTGTGTGTGTGTGTGTGTGTGTGTGTGTGTGTGTGTGTGTGTGTGTGTGTGTGTGTGTGTGTGTGTGTGTGTGTGTGTGTGTGTGTGTGTGTGTGTGTGTGTGTGTGTGTGTGTGTGTGTTGTGTGTGTGTGTGTGTGTGTGTGTGTGTGTTTGTGTGTGTGTGTGTGAGTGTGTGTGTGTGTGTGTGTGTGTGTGTGTGTGTGTGTGTGTGTGTGTGTGTGTGTGTGTGTGTGTGTGTGTGTGTGTGTGCGTGTGTGTGTATGTGTGTTCCCCAGAAGAAGAACGCAGTGATCTCGATCCATCAGAAAGAATGAGAGGTAGACCGGTTTTGGCCCTGAACGTGATCTCCCCTTGTATCATCTCTACATATCACCACTCCTTGAGGTCGACGATCGAACAGGTGACCTCCCCTAGTTACCGCTGGGTGACCTCTCCCCGTACTTTACACGCTCATACACGCACACACGCACGAACACACGCACGCACGCTTATACGCACACATGCTTGCACGCACACACGCACGCACACACACACACTCGGTGGCGCGGTTGGTAGAGTCTCCGACTGTTACTTCGGCAGTCCGGATTCGAATCCTGCCAAGCGCTGAAATAACTTCAGTATTGATGCGCCTCGAACAGTTACTCCGACTCTCGTGGGCGGGGAGTTACGGGCGTGTGCGCGTGTAAGGTCACAGCAGTACCCATAGATCGGTCATACGAGCTCTGAGCTCTCTTTGGGGAGGGAAATAGTTGTCGGTCACGAGTCCAATACGTGTTCTAAAGACCAAGGTGAACACACACACACACACACACACACACACACACACACACACACACACACACACACACACACACACACACACACACACACACACACACACACACACACACACACACACACACACACACACACACACACACACACACACACAACAACACACACACACACACACACACACACACACACACACACACACACACACACACACACACACACACACACACACACACACACACACACACACACACACACACACACACACACACACACACACACACACACACACACACACACACACACACACACACACACACACACACACACATACGCCATTTTATCACCACGATGCGCACCAGTTCAAGTTCTGTTATTCTCAGTTTATATGGAAAACAATCGCTAACCTTGCGACACCACATACCACATTTGTATCACTTTAACCATCTCCCCATGTATTTTTAAGTTCTCATTGAAGTAGACAATTCACTTCCGCAACCACTATTGTCACTTTAACCATCACATCCACATTCATCTATCTCCACCTCCAATTGCATCTCCACCTCCCCTTTCGACACCACCTATTTAGTTACATTCATTACAAAGGATTACAAAGGCGGAGCATGCCGACAGGAGACCTTTTGGTCCATATCTTGGTCGGATGCGAAAAAAAATAAATAATACAATAATAATTATTAAAAACTCATCTCTCCCCCCCTCATTTCCCCCCTCATCTCCCTCCCTCATCTCCCCCCTCATCTCCCCCTCATCTCCCCCCCTCATCTCCCCCCCCTACATCTGCACTAATACCTGCACCTTTATAGCAACCGCGCCTCCACCATATGTACACCATCTACTCCACTGTAATCATCTCTCTTCAAAAAGTACCGCTGCATCGTGTTGCATCGCATCATTCTAACTACATCTGGTAAGCCAGGTGGCGGACAAACAACCACATATGGTGATATTCTACACCAAGGCAGAGCTTGTGCAGCTGGTTCGCTCCCACAGCGTTTCTGTGTGCGACCTCACTGACCCAATCCCTAGATTGCCAAAGCCAGCCTCAGGGCAAGATCCACGTACACAGTAGCATGAATAGGACAGTACACTCAGGTGTACTTCTTTATGAGACCGATAAGTGAAAATTATGCTAGATATGATTAGATTACGCAATATATATATATATATATGTATATACATATATATATATATATATATATACATATATATATATATATATATATATATATATATACATACATACATACATATACCAAGGCTTTTTCCCCCTTCCAAGGGAGGTAGCCACAAAAAGAAAGGCACAAAAACACTCCCACCCATTTCATCCCCAAAAACACTCCACACCCCTCCCACCCTTCCTCTCATCTGAGCACCTCCTGGATGACGGGTCATCCCTGAACCCTGCCCACCGCCCTGGGTCAGAAGCAGTGTCGCAAGACACAGTACATCCACAGCAAGGCCGCTTCATTTAATCGGCGACCCCCCCTCTCCGTCCCCCGTTGCATATAAGGAGAGGACGGGGAGAAATCCCTTCGGGCTGCGTCCAAATTTACTCACACATACTACCCCCCCCCCCACCCCCCACCCCCCGCCTATTCCTCCTCATGTCGTCACAACATCATCCATATACAACCATTCTCCACTCACCTCTGTCTTCCGTCCTCTCCCTTCCTTCCTCAACAGACATTCCCCTCTTCCCCAAAGCCCCCTTCACCCCATCCATCCACCTCATCCTAGGACGTCCCCTCATGTTCATGTTCACTCCCTCCACATCTGCCTTCCATACCTCTTTTACTAGTCTTTCGTCACTCATTCTTTCCATGTGTCCAAACCATCCTAATATTCTTTCATCAACCCTCTCTCCCAAATCCTTTTTCACCCCTGTTCTCCTCCTCACCTCCTCATTTCTCACTCTATCTAGCCTAGTAACCCCCACCATACTTCTCAGACACCTCATCTCAAACACATTCAAACTCCTTCTCTCTTCTTCTCTTATGTTCCACGTTTCTGCCCCATACAGTGCTGTTGGCACAATCACTCCTTCATACAGTCTCCTCTTCGCATCCATTCCCAAATGTCTATTTCTCATTACACTCTTTAAACCACCAAGGCATTTACTCGCTTCTCTCAATCTACATTCTACCTCCACCTTCACTCCACCTTTTCCTGCTACACTTGCACCCAAGTATCTAAAACTATCCACTTCCTCCAGTCGCTCTCCCTTAATGTTCACTTCCAGTCTACTGCCACTTTCACCCCTTGTACATCTCATCACCTTACTTTTACCCACATTTATCTTTAGCTTTCTTCTATCACATACTCTCCCAAACTCTGCCACCAGCTTCCTCAATCCCTCCTCTGACCCTGCCACAAGCGCAGTGTCGTCCGCAAACAACAGCTGGCTCACCTCCCACTTTTCTCCATTTTCTTTAACCATCTCCAATCCCTGACTCACCACCCTAGCATTCACCTCTCGCACCACCCCATCCATGTATAAGTTGAACAGCCAGGGCGACATAACGCATCCTTGACGAAGTCCCACCTTTACTTCAAACCACTCACTCTCTCCATTTCCAATCCTAACACATGCTCTACTACTCACATAAAAACTCTTGACAGCTCCCAAAAGCTTTCCTCCTATCCCATAAATCTGCATAACCTCCCACAGTGCCTTTCTGTCTACCCTATCATAAGCCTTTTCCAGATCCATAAAAGCCCAAAAATCATCTTTCCCCTTTCCTATAGCTTTTTCACATATCTGTCTTACCACAAAGATCTGATCTACACAACCTCTACCCGTCCTATATATATATATATATATATATATATATATATATATATATATGTATATATATATGTATATATATATATATATATATATATATATATATATATATATATATATATATATATATATATATCTTTTATTATTTCAGTTGTTTCTTATATCATCATCATCATCATCATCATCATCATCATCATCATCATCATCATCATCATCATCATCATCATCATCATCATCATCATCATCATCATCATCATCATCATCATCATCATCATCATCATCATCATCATCATCATCATCATCATCATCATCATCATCATCTACCCAAAGAGTAATTTTTTCTCTATACTCCCTTTCCCAAGAATCTTACCCAGGCCCTGTTCTTGACTGTGTTGTTTTAATTAGCTAGAGATAGAACGTGCTTCATTTCTTCCACTTACACTACTAAGTCTCCGCGTTTTGCTCCCCCATGATATACAGGAAGTTCCAACCATACCTAGTTGAGATGAATATGTAATCACATAACTCCACTATGCAGTGGCGCTCAGGAGCAACTATGATTGATTCTGCTGTATTTGTTGACGGACTGAGGGAAGGCCTTAATTAACGGATTCAAGCTACCTCATCCTACAACCACTAGCGAATTAATCCATGTTGTTATATTTATCCGAATGAGATGTAGCCTTGCTTATTGAAAACAGAAGGGAGAGAGAGAGAGAGAGAGAGAGAGAGAGAGAGAGAGAGAGAGAGAGAGAGAGAGAGAGAGAGAGAGAGAGAGAGAGAGAGAGAGAGAGAGAGAGAGAGAGAGAGAGAGAGACGAGTATTGAGAAGACAGGGAACAAGAGGGACTTGATGAGAAGGGGGAAGAGGAATTGAGAGTGAGGGTAAAAATGATAGGAAAATGATAGGTAAAAGTGATAGGAAAAATAGGGAGGAAGAGGGCCTTAGAAGGAAGGAAAAAGACTGAGTGAAAGCATGAGTAGGAGGTAGTGAAGGTAAGGATAAAGGTGGACTTACAAAAGAAGAGAAGAGAATGGATGAGAGTAAAGGTATATATAGGCAGATAATCCAGAAAGAAAGAAGGGCTCATAGAAAAGAAAGAATAGCGAATGAAAGTAAGCGTAAAGGAAGACATAGCTCATATATGACAGACCTATGGGTACTGCTGTGACCTTACACGCACACACACACTCAATTCCCCGCCCACGAGATTTGGAGTAATGATTCGCAGTCCAACGATACACAAATTACTTCAGCCCTGGGAGGGATTCGAACTCAGACCGCTGTTACAGCAGATGCGAACGCTAGCAATGCGCCGTCGAGTCATGCATGTGTGTGTGTTTGTATGTGTGTGTGTGTGTGTGTGTGTGTGTGTGTGTGTGTGTGTGTGTGTGTGTGTGTGTGTGTGTGTGTGTGTGTGTGTGTGTGTGTGTGTGTGTGTGTGTGTGTGTGTGTGTGTGTGTGTGTGTGTGTTTGTGTGTATGTGTAGGTAAAGATAACTAAGTAATGGGTAAAAATAACAGTAAGCACGATTACAAGTTACTTGGAAATTTGTTAACTAAAGTAGATAGTGAAAAGGATCTCGGCGTAATCATCAGTAACGATCTCAAATCATCTAAGTTGTGTATTTCAGCCTCTGAGAAAGCAAATAAGATTCTAGGACTGCTTTCGAGATCTTTTGACTTCAAAAGTAAATTTCTCATTAACAAGCTATATAAATCGTTAGTTCGTACACATTTGGAATATGCTGTGGTTACCCTGTCTGGTAGAAGTGAAACGCCTGCAGGAGTGAGGTGTTCTAGGAAGTCCACCTCTCTGGTGCCGAACAGAAGGTCCAATTGTAAGGACAGGAATTTTGAAGGGATATTATTTTTGGAATTTCGTTTTATTTATCTATTTATTTATTTGAGTGTTGATTTGAGAGACTGGGTATTATGGACGTCGTAACGGTTTTACTCAACCAAGAAGCAAAGTAGAAAATAGAGCCTTAATAGACCATGAATTTATTCTATTCTATGTCTGCCTATCAAGATGTGTTGGCAAAGAGCCTTACTATAATCATTGAAGAAGAACATACAATAGGAGATAGCTACAAATATATTTCAGCTGATTTTGGTTAAACTGAGTTTCGACGCGACATTAGAATGTTCTCGAACATAGCGCGGGCACCGTAGCTCCGCCCACCCGTGACGTCACTAAACGTTCGGACAGAGGCGTAAGCTAAGGCCATTAATTTTAAGAGTAATAGGAAAAATTCCCAACTTTCAGTTCAGGATTCCACTAGAGAAATAGTTTAGGGAGAGATTGTAGCAGCTAGGGGCTCTGTTGAGAAGCGAAATGAAGTTTTACGAAATAATACAACAGGGAGGTTAGTAGTTTACCCATAGATACGAACACATAGCCGTCTCGTTCTCTTTGTGCGCAGCTAAAATTTTAATCTGATGCCAAAAATGATTCCGATAACAGGTATGAACACGTTCTGTAAGATTAATGAAAACAAATGTCAATATGTGAGTTAAATGATATAGTGCAGATATAGTAGGTAGATAGTTATCATTATTATTAAGTTTTGAATCTGATGCCAAAAATGATTCCGATAACAGATATGGAAAAAGGGGTTTAAGGGAGTGTACTTCACAAACACTTTGCGTATATACATTAGCTATGAGAGTGTAATCCTTAGAGTACAATTCGGTCTGTGATCGTTCTCTAATAAGAATACGGGGTTGAAGGTAGACACAGTGCTTGAAGGTAGACACAATATTGTAAGTAGACTTATACAGTGACCGGAAGGTTGGAGCGTAAATAACTACGTTTTTCCACGTGCCTGTGACCTTACTTATGATGCCCATAAGAAAGAAAAAACTGTTATTAAATGTCTCGCATACCCATATATTTTTTCATATTGTAAGGATCAATAGATTGTCTAGTTGGAGAAAACCACAATATACTTTTGTATTTCCTTACTATATTTTTGCTTCAGTGTAATAATTAACACATAGCAGACCTTCGCTTATTTTCTTTTACTACCCCCACATTATTGGTGGCCCCACATTATTGGTGGCTTATATTCTTTTACTACCCCCACTTGGGCATAGGCCTTTTCGCTACCCAGGACCAACCCCGAACGACCTGAGGAAAGGGGACGGAGTCAGACGTGAATAACAAGGAGCAGTTTCCATTTATGGTCAGATATATCCATATAGACGATTGGGTGGTGGCAGCGTATACCTTGATTTTTTTTATTTCCCAAATCGTTCTTATGTGGGTATCTCTGATCACTCCCATTGGAGGTGCTCTTGGTTAAACACATCCTAAATCAATCGACGGCACCACATTATTGGTGGCCGAGCGGTGGGATTTACGCTATTAACCAACCTGAAGCTCACTTATCTGTGTGTCGACCTAGACAAAGCTTGTGTACCCTGTGGATTGGCAGTACAGTAATCAGAGACAGAATAGATCCTCGGCAGTCACTAAGAGTATAGAAATAGCGGATGAGATTGTGTGGGGAAGTGACGTGTTAAGGTGGAACTACACATAATTAAAGGCAGTCAGGTAAAAATGAACAATAAAACGGAATGGGAATCCAATTCGGGAGAGGAAGAAGAGACGAGAGCGAGGATGGAAGATAGACATGAATGGGAATCTAACCCAGGAGGAGCTGTTCTATTGGCCAAATTTAAAGGTAGATGTATGTAATTTTGTAAAGAAATGCATTACTTGTCAGAGGTTCAAGGGTACACAAGGGTTGTCACAGCAATACAAAGAGGTTCCCCTTGCTACAAAGGCAATGGAGAGAATAGGCATAGACCTAACAGATATGGTGTCCGGGACGCAGAGGTATAGGTATATTATGACAATAATCGATCACTACAGTAGGTTCGTTAGGTTCTTCCCATTGAGAACAAAACACCACCAACACATACTACACTCCCTAACCCAGTTCTTCGCAGACTACAGCACCCCAGAGAGCATCATAACAGATAATGGAGCAGAATTCACCAACACGGCTTACAAGAAGTTGTGTGGAGAAAAGCAAATCACCCTGCTCTACACTACCCAAGACCATCCCCAATCGAATGGAATGGTGGAGCGGATGCATCGAACATTGAAGAACATTGAAGACGGCTCATCGAAGAATACTGAAGAGAATCAATTGGAACAATCCGACCAGTTGGTCCCATATCTAGTGATTTAAGGTGCTAAGATGACAGTAGTTAACTGCAATAGGAAATGTAGGGATCATATCGTGCCAGTATATGTCCAAAGAAAAACGAATGCTCGTGCAAATTAATGCAAAGATGCCCTCAATGTTCCTATATATTGGACCATAAAGCTTAAATGTAACCCACCTATACTTTTATACATGTGTAAGGTTGAGATGTCCTAGGATTAAGGATGCATATATTTCATATGTTGTAAAAGGAAATTTCAGCAACAGCCAGGTGAAGGAACTAAATGTCAACTTAGGGGGGGATAAAGAAGTCAATATTAGCCTAGGAGAGGGACTACAAACGATGGTTAGCGAGCACTTTCATTCGGAGTAGTATTGGAAAATGGGGAAATTCTTTAGCTCGAGTTGGGATCATGAACCCAACTCAATTCACAATTGCCCGCTTGACAGGGGTGTAGGACTTCAGGACCTGGTGGACAATCGCCGATTGCCCAGAGGTGAGCCCACAGAAGGGGAAGTAGTGTGCCACCCATGGGGCGAATCCACAAGAGAGAGTCGTGGCTTAGCTCGGTCGTAGCGGCTATGCATGTCCAGTCAAGTAGTATGTAAGAGGTCAATTGGGGAATCCAGCCAATACGAAGACTGATGGAAAAGTCCACGGAGACATCCACAGTAAATTGGTGTACCCCCGGGTCACCTGAGATTCGTACACCTACGAGTGTGCTGAGGAGAGAGTGCCTCGTCAAGCTATCAAAAGGATAATCGCTCTCTGATGCAGGATGGATTTTTTTTTCTTTTGCAGAGGGATTTGGACCACACCAAATAGAATCCTTCACGTGATGTTGCGGAATTTTTCTTTCAGAGGGGCGTAGAGCCATGTAAGGACAGGAATTTTGAAGGGATATTATTTTTGGAATTTCGTTTTATTTATCTATTTATTTATTTGAGTGTTGATTTGAGAGACTGGGTATTATGGACGTCGTAACGGTTTTACTCAACCAAGAAGCAAAGTAGAAAATAGAGCCTTAATAGACCATGAATTTATTCTATTCTATGTCTGCCTATCAAGATGTGTTGGCAAAGAGCCTTACTATAATCATTGAAGAAGAACATACAATAGGAGATAGCTACAAATATATTTCAGCTGATTTTGGTTAAACTGAGTTTCGACGCGACATTAGAATGTTCTCGAACATAGCGCGGGCACCGTAGCTCCGCCCACCCGTGACGTCACTAAACGTTCGGACAGAGGCGTAAGCTAAGGCCATTAATTTTAAGAGTAATAGGAAAAATTCCCAACTTTCAGTTCAGGATTCCACTAGAGAAATAGTTTAGGGAGAGATTGTAGCAGCTAGGGGCTCTGTTGAGAAGCGAAATGAAGTTTTACGAAATAATACAACAGGGAGGTTAGTAGTTTACCCATAGATACGAACACATAGCCGTCTCGTTCTCTTTGTGCGCAGCTAAAATTTTAATCTGATGCCAAAAATGATTCCGATAACAGGTATGAACACGTTCTGTAAGATTAATGAAAACAAATGTCAATATGTGAGTTAAATGATATAGTGCAGATATAGTAGGTAGATAGTTATCATTATTATTAAGTTTTGAATCTGATGCCAAAAATGATTCCGATAACAGATATGGAAAAAGGGGTTTAAGGGAGTGTACTTCACAAACACTTTGCGTATATACATTAGCTATGAGAGTGTAATCCTTAGAGTACAATTCGGTCTGTGATCGTTCTCTAATAAGAATACGGGGTTGAAGGTAGACACAGTGCTTGAAGGTAGACACAATATTGTAAGTAGACTTATACAGTGACCGGAAGGTTGGAGCGTAAATAACTACGTTTTTCCACGTGCCTGTGACCTTACTTATGATGCCCATAAGAAAGAAAAAACTGTTATTAAATGTCTCGCATACCCATATATTTTTCATATTGTAAGGATCAATAGATTGTCTAGTTGGAGAAAACCACAATATACTTTTGTATTTCCTTACTATATTTTTGCTTCAGTGTAATAATTAACACATAGCAGACCTTCGCTTATTTTCTTTTACTACCCCCACATTATTGGTGGCCCCACATTATTGGTGGCTTATATTCTTTTACTACCCCCACTTGGGCATAGGCCTTTTCGCTACCCAGGACCAACCCCGAACGACCTGAGGAAAGGGGACGGAGTCAGACGTGAATAACAAGGAGCAGTTTCCATTTATGGTCAGATATATCCATATAGACGATTGGGTGGTGGCAGCGTATACCTTGATTTTTTTTATTTCCCAAATCGTTCTTATGTGGGTATCTCTGATCACTCCCATTGGAGGTGCTCTTGGTTAAACACATCCTAAATCAATCGACGGCACCACACAATTTTGAGAAGATTTTTGCGCCGTGGAGGAAAGATGTGATGTCGGTGGTGTTGAGCTGTGTTTTATTGTTGAGACGCCTATAGTCCTCGCAGGGCGGAGGGAGCTGTCCTTCTTTGTAACAATGTGGACAGGAAGACCAGGGGCTTGGTGCCTTCTGGCAGATACCCAGACGCTCGAGCTCGGCGAAGGTCTGTTTTGCTGCGGCAGCGCGGATGGATTCGGGGAGGTATAGGAGACACAGTGCCCGAAGCAGGTCTAGCTTTTGAGGCGTTCCGTTGGCTGCCGGAGGGAGTCTTACTAGAGCCTTCATCTCGAGAAGGGTGGCAGAGGGTTTCCGGTCGACCAGGGGTTGCCATTTGAGCAAGATGAGCTGTGTCACACGCGCTGCTGGTGAAAGCGTAAAACGCCGAAGTAGATAGATCTTCAGGTCTTCGTATTTGATAGCGGCTTCAACTTGGGTTTCCAAACATCCCGACATGCGGGGAAAAGTTCGTCTGGGACGGCTCCTAAGCCGTGGTCAGCTCGTGAGGTTTGGCTGTTTATCCGCTTGAGGAGAATATGCATTTCTGCTTGAGGGAACCAGGTATGCCTGTCGATCGTCGGGAAAGTGGGGAGTTTTACTTGGGTGTCTATGGAAGTGTAGGACGGGGGATGTTGGAGGTCTTGTCCATTGTATAGGGGTCACCAATGTAGCGTGCTCTACTCAGACAGACTTCGTAGTCGAGTAATCGAATGTGGTGAGAAATGAATGTCTCAATCCGTTCTTGCGACTTGCGACTTGCAAGAAAAGACCACCCGCTTGCGCGGGATCGGTTTTTGTGGGAGGGGAAGAATGTCTGTAAGAAAATTAAAAGATAGTAGTGTATAAAAGAGGGCTATTGCCACCGGGCGATTAAGCGAGCGTTCAGGGGCTGCTGGTGGTCGTGGCTCGGGAGAAATGGACTGGGATCTCGGACGGCGGCGCCGATGCCGGGATTAAGATCACCAATAGTTCAGAAAATGGCAGGTGTAGTAGTAGAGAAAGGTGGAGAAAAGGAAAAAATCTTTAGTGGGAGGTAAACTGAAATGAGATGTAGTATAAGAAAAAGTTAGAAAGGAAGCGAATTTTAGTCGAAGAAAAAGTAAGTGTAGATGTTTGTGCGTGGGTCGTGGCTATGTACGTGAGAGGTGTGTGTATGTATCTTACGGGAAGTGAGTAGAGTTCACTTCCCGCGTGTAGAGCACGTTCCTGATAAGCCCCAGGTAAGGCCTGAGTTGCCTGTTTTTCCCCAGGTTGGGTTTGAGATTCTGTAGAGTTGATTCAGTGGCGGTGCGAGTGGGGGCAGGCGGGCGGGTGTTGTATTATCTCTCTCCTTCCAATCACAACTCTGAAAGCATAGAATTACGTGATTGGGAATTGTGTGTAAATGTCAGAAGCGTAAACTCGCTCCTCAGCGTCAGCGAAGAGGCCAGCGTTAGGTTGCGGGCCGGATGAACAGAGAGGCGTCCCCATTCCTCTCCGTCGACCAGCCCGCGATTAGATGAGGGCTCTGATTAAGAGTTGGGTTGAGGCTCTGATAAGCCAGAAAGCAAGTGTACGTGTGCCTCTTTTCTTACAAGCACTACTCTGAAAACAGAGAATTACTTGAATTGGGAAATGTGTGTATTTGTCTTGGTGTAAACGCGCCTGCCGACGTCAACGAAGAGGTCGGCCTGTGCCAGACTGGCAGCAGCAAAGGTGATATATCTCCTCGCCGCCACCGGCCGGCGAAGATTCCTGGGCGTTTGTCGAGAGAGCTGGAGTGAAGAGACGTCCGACCTCTACGAGAGCTGAGTTGAATCCGCTCTATCTTAATTGCGTAAGTGACAGGCTTATATGGTGCTCCGAGATCACGCGACAGCCTGATCGGCCAATCAGCGATCGCCTCGTGACCTGAAGGGCTGCCATCTAGTGCGTCTCTATCAATAGTTGCTGAGATCGGCGAGTTGGCTTGTTTGAGTAGTCAATTACCTGTTAGCCTGCCTGGCAAACCGATCGTTTGTGGTGTAGCCGCTATAGTACAGGTAAACTCCTTGATTTGACCTCCGTAATTTTTCCTCCAAATAATATTTGGTTCTATGAATTTATTTACCTGAAAAAGAAATACCTGATATTCTAATCGTTTCTAAACCGTATAAAAGTTTTACTTTAATCTGTCTGTCTCTGGGCAGCGTAATCAAATTTCCTATCATCCTTTTGATAGCAAAAGGCTTGGGGTCATACTTCTTGATTAACACCCTCATAAAGTAGCATGGTTTCTTTCTCTTTTGTTTTTGCGAAACAAGTTTAATTATCTCCGTCAATCCCAGAGAGATTAAGATGATGTACGTCATTGATTTATGTTATAGATGTAGTCAATTACTTTTATCGCGTAGAGGTAGTCAAAAAAGAAGAACATAAAATCCACTCCCACTCATTCCATCCCCACATACTCCACTCCCATCCACCCCCTTCTCTCCCTCTTCCCTTGGCACCTCCTGGATAACGGCTCATCCTCGCATCTCGTCCACTGCCCTAGGTCAGAAGCAGTGTCGCAGTACACAGCACATCCACAGCAAGGCCACCTCATTATATCGGCGACTCTCCCTCTCCCTTCGGGCCCCGTCATTTCATTTTCCACACATACGCCCTAACCCCCCATCCCCCACTCACTCCCCCTCATGTATCACAGCATCATCCATACACAACCATTCTCCATTCACCCTTATCTCCTGTCCTTCCCCGTCCTTCCTCAACAGACATTCCCCTCTTTCCCAATGCCCCTTTTACCCAACCCATCCATCTCATCCTTGATGGCCCCACATGTTCACTCCCTCCACCTCTGCCTTCCACACCTCTTTTACTAGTCTTTCTTCACTTATTCTTTCCATGTGTCCAAACAATGCTAATAATCTTTCATCAACTCCTTTTCCATCCACGTTTTCCTCTTCACCTCCTCATTTCTCACTCTATCTAGCCTAGTAACCCCTATCATACTTCTCAGGAATCTCATCTCAAACAAATTCAAACTCCTCCTTTCTTCTTCTCTTAAACTCCATGTTTCTGCCCCATACAGTTCTGTCGGCACAATCACTCTTTCATACAGTCTGCTCTTAGCATCCATTCCTAAATGTCTATTTCTCATTACACTTTTTAATCCATCAACATTCTATCTCCACCCTCACTCCTTTCCCTCCACATTCGCACCCAAGTATCTTAAATTATCCACTTCCTCAAGTCTCTCTCCCTTAATATTCACTTCCAGTCTGCCGCCACTTTCTCCCTTCATACAGTACATCTCATTATCTTACTTTGACCCACATTTATCTTCAACTTCC
>NC_134780.1:1294827-1297327 GCF_046742065.1 Oratosquilla oratoria | reverse complement strand
TATATATATATATATTTATATACATATATATGTATATATATATGTATGTTTATACATATATATATATATATATATATATATATATATAAAAGTATGCCTTTATTTATTTTAGTATTTACCTTAGTTGCCTGTAGGGGACTTTATTCTGCTTAGATATATATCATTTGCTATAAAAATATTAAATACATTCAGATCCTCTCTCAATTCAGCCTTCTTCTGCGTCTTAAGACTTCAGTACTGATTCTAGTATGACGAATTTTTCTGACAATTTATCTTATCTGAAAACATAAACAGAAGTTTCTAAACAGGCTAATGAGTTCCCTGAACACTGTAGAGTAGTAAATCTAGAAACTTTATCCGGAAGAGTATGAAGGGTACGGTAGAACGAAGATGATTCTTCCGAGAATAGGAGAATGAACCTAAAGATTCTTCCTTTATTATGAAGATAGATAAAGAAATGTGTATAAAATCAAGAATAATTTCGCGAACGAGAACAATGGTTCCCAAAAATAAAGAAAGAAACGGAGTTGAAATTGGAAGTAAATGAGAGTATAGAAGATAAATAAAGAAATGTGTATGAAATCAAGAATAAATTCGCGAACGAGAACAATGGTTCCCGAAAATAAAGAAAGAAACTGAGTTAAAATTGGAAGTAAATGAGAATATAGAAGATAAATAAAGAAATGTGTATGAAATGAAGAAGAAATTCGCGAAAGAGAACAATGGTTCCCCAAAATAAAGAAAGAAACTGAGTTAAAATTGGAAGTAAATGAGAGTATAGAAGATAAATAAAGAAATGTGTATGAAATGAAGAACAAATTCGCGAACGAGAACAATGGTTCCCCAAAATAAAGAAAGAAACTGAGTTAAAATTGGAAGTAAATGAGAGGATAGTAGCAAAGATTTGGATAGAAAATACCAGGATGTGTTTAATGAAAAGGGACCGTGGATCTCAGTGAGTGGACCTATATGAGAAAGACAAAGAATGTTTGAATAAGGGGGAACTCTACGAGAGGAATCCCAGTGAACGTCCATACGAGCGGCCAACATGTGACAAATTGGATGAAAGACAGGAATGTGTATGATTCCGCTCCTTTCTTGTGTAAGTCAGTACGCACCCGATGAATCATGTGCTCAAATTGGTGACATACTGCGCGCAGGACCTATATCTAGGATCCAGTTGATAAGAAACAGAAGCAGGAACAGGAACAGGTGCAGAGACAAGAAGAAGAAAAGGAAAAGGAAGAAAAAGAGGAAGAGGAAAAGGAAAAGGAAGAGGAAGAAGAAGAGAGAGAGGAAGAGGAAGAGGAAGAGGAAGAGGAAGAGGAAGAGGAAGAGGAAGAGGAAGAGGAAGAGCAAGAGGAAGAGGAAGAGGAAGAGGAAGACAAAGAGGAAGAGGAAGAGGAAGAGAAAGAGAAAGAGGAAGATGAAGAGAAAGCGGAGAGGGAGAGCGAGAGGGGGAGAGCGAGAGGGGGAGAGCGAGAGGGGGAGAGCGAGAGGGGGAGAGGGAGAGGGAGAGGGAGAGGGAGAGGGAGAGGGAGAGGGAGAGGGAGAGGGAGAGGGAGAGGGAGAGGGAGAGGGAGAGGGACAGGGACAGGGACAGGGAGAGTGAGAGTGAGAGTGAGAGGGAGAGGGAGAGGGAAAGAGAGAGAGAGGGAGAGAGAGATAGAGGAAGTGGGAGATGGAGAGGGACAGGGATAGGAATAGACGGAGTAGATTAATGCCGAACATAACATACAACAGAGTACACTCCTAGGAAAGGAATACAATAACTTGTAGGTACTCCAGCTAAATGCACAACTAGTAAGAAAATAAGGAAATTACAAGAGAAAAGAGGTTCACATTGCATGTATTCTCATGTGATGGACGCCAGTATTTGTCATAATGAAGCTTAGAATTGAATCACGTCCAAGTCGAGATTCCATATCTTGCCTTAGTAAAATCGTCTTGTGTTTAGCACAATAAATCTATACAGTGTGGTGCTTGATTGAAAAGGCGAAAAACCTTGTTTCAGTGATTTTACCACAGATATAAGACACCATGTCGGCAGCCAGAATAAGGAAGACGTTAAAAAAGAGCAGTGAGTCACTGGAAGTAGATTTAGTAAAATCGTCTTGTGTTTACTACAATGAATCTATACAGTGTGGTGCTTAATTGAAGAGGTGAAAATCCTCGTTTCTGTGATTTTACCACAGATATAAGACACCATGTCGGCAGCCAGAATAAGGAAGACGTTAAAAGAGTACTGAGTCACTGGTAGTAAATTTAGTAAAATCGTCTCATGTTTACTACAATAAATCTATACAGTGTGGTGCTTATGTGAAGAGGTGAAAATCCTCGTTTCTGTGATTGTACCACAGAAATAAGACACCATGTCGGCAGCCAGAATAAGGAAGACGTTAAAAGAGCAGTGAGTCACTGGTAGTAGATTTAGGAAGACGAACAGTCGTTACAGAAATGTGGGAATCACCATTCGAATGGTCCAGACGCACAAGGAGGA
>NC_134780.1:1279827-1284827 GCF_046742065.1 Oratosquilla oratoria | reverse complement strand
AGGAGGGCGAGTGGGGAGAAGGAGAAGGAGGAGGAGGGGAGGAAAAGGAGGAAGAGTAGGAAAGGAGGAGGAAGGGAGGTGGATGGAGAGGAGGAAGGAGGTAAAAGAGGAAAGAAAAGGATGAGGAGTTGAGGGAGGAACGGTGAGAAACAGGGAGGAGTAGGGGGAGGAAGAGGAGGGGGAGGGGGAGGAGGAGGGGGAGGAGAAGGAGTGCGCGGGAGGGAAGAAGAAGGGGTATGAGAGGTAGGGGCGAAGAATTGGAAAAAAGGAATAAAGAGGAAAATGTGGAAGAAGAAAATGGGAAGGAGGATGAGGACGAGGAGGAGGAGGAGGAGGAGGAGGAGGAGGAGGAGGAGGAGGAAGAGGAGGAGGAGCAGGAAGAATTGATTGAATTTGTATCCAAAATAAACTACATAGTTCATGTAAATGTAATTTAGTAATAATAATGTACAGTTTAAGGAAAAAAGAACTGGAGTTATGTATTTGCATGAACATTACTTCAATGCAATGTTCGCTATACTCCATCACTGAGGACCAAAGAGGGTACACCCCTATCTTCCACGGTTAACACTAGTGCCTTAACACAAATCTCACCACTTAGTCGATACTACGGTACAGTTTGTACATATGTGAGTCAATGAAACAGGATAACAAGCGTTCGACTTAGAATAAAGAGAATTAGAGAGTGAGAAAACGAAAGAAAAAGAGAGCGAGAGATGAAGAATGTAAAAAAGAGTGGCAGTAGATGAGTGAGGAAGTGAAGGGACGAAAGAGAAATAGTGAAAAAAGAGGAGTGTAATAGAGAGAGAGTGAGAAAGTGAGGGAGTCAGAGAGTCATAGAGTGAGAGAGAGAGAGTGAGAGAGTTAGATAAAGTAAGAGTGGAGGAGTGAGATGGTGAGAGAATTAAATAATGAGGGAGTGGGGGAGTAAGACAGATTGAGAAAATAAGAAAGTAAGAGGAAAGAAGAGTAATTAAGAGTGAGAATGTGAGGGAATGGAAGAGTGAGAGTGAGAGTGAGAGTGAGAGTGAGAGAATGTGAGATGGAGGGATAAAGAAAGTGAGAGGGGGAGTGAGGGAGTCGGATAGTGAGGTGATTGAGTAAATAAGTGAGATAAATGAGCGACATTAGAATGAAAGAAAAAGAGAAAGAGAGAGTGAGTGAGATAGATAGATAGATAGATAAATAGATAGATAGATAGATAGATAGATAGATAGAGAGAGAGAGAGAGAGAGAGAGAGAGAGAGAGAGAGAGAGAGAGAGAGAGAGAGAGAGAGAGAGAGAGAGAGAGAGAGAGAGAGAGAGAGAGACACACACACACACACACACAGAGAGAGAGAGAGAGAGAGAGAGAGAGAGAGAGAGAGAGAGAGAGAGAGAGAGAGAGAGAGAGAGAGAGAGAGAGAGAGAGAGAGAGAGAGAGAGAGAGAGAGAGAGAGAGAGAGAGAGAGAGAGACAGAGAGAGAGAGAGAGAGAGAGAGAGAGAGAGAGAGAGAGAGAGAGAGAGAGAGAGAGAGAGAGAGAGAGAGAGAGAGAGAGAGAGAGAGAGAGAGTGAGAGAGAGAGAGAGAGAGAGCATGAGCAAGATCGAAGAGAAATGAATAGAGAATGTGATAAGAAGTGGATTAAAAAGAACATGAAGAAGTTTATAAAGAGATAGGTTAGAGGAAGAGGAAAGATGTTGGACACAGACAAATAGAAAGACTCAGTTATTATAAAAGAGAGGAATAAAAATACGAGAACAATGTGAGCCAGAGACACCAATCACAAGAGTATCTAAGAAAAATCTGGGATATTGAATACTTAGGGAAAAAGACGAATACTTTCCTGCAAATACGATTGGACCTGGGCTTCTATTCTTCTATAGATGCAGCTTGAGAGCACCTAATATCAATTTTATCATATAAAGTGGAAGTTTTCTCGTATCTATCAGAAGCAGAAATACTTCAGATGACTCAGACTGAAAGTTCTGCCTGTTCGCAGTCGATCAGGTTTTCTTTGATGTTTCACACACGCACGCGCGTACGCACACACACATACACACACATACACACACACACACACACACACACACACACACACACACACACACACACACACACACACACACACACACACACACACACACACACACACACACACACACACACACACACACACACACACACACACACACACACACACACACACACACACACACACACACACACACACACACACACACACACACACACACACACACATACTTTCTCATACAGGTCAGCGTCACTCCTTCCATCAAAATGTTCCTGAAATAGATATAGGCCCTCGTATTAATTAGCACTCCCGCAGTAATAAACATGCTTGCTTGCAAGGGTATACGTTGTGAGTTTAGCCGGAATCAAAGACTCACTCGCCGAACTACACGAATGCGTTCTCAGAGTCGCTTGCCGAAGCCCAGGAAACCAGAGAATGGCACCTTGAGTATTAGTGTCTTTAATTCAATACTGCTCAACATGATGAGTTCTAATGTCCAGAAGCCTCTCTTCCTCATGGGTGCAAGAATGTGTTGCCTTCAGACTATCTTCCTCTCTCTGTAGCTGGAAGAAGTAGTGCTTTGTCAAGGTGTAATGTTGCCTTGATGTAATAGTGACTGACTGACACCGAAATCAAAACCTATGGCGTTGAACCTCCAGTACGAGGAAGATTTTCTTCTCATCCAACACTTCACTCTGGACTTGGGTACTTGTGCCAGTTCCTAGGGTTCGTGTTGATGATAGACTCCCGGTCGAGAGGAGAGACACAAGTCATAAGAACATAATGTAAGAACATAAGAATGAAGGGGACTGCAGGAGATCATGAGGCCTACACTAGGCAGCTTCGTATCCATCATCACCTGTCATCCCCATCCATAAAGATGTCTAATCGTTTCTTAAAACAACTGATATTTTCAGCGCTTACTACATGGTTACTAAGTCTATTCCATTTGCCGACCACCCTATCAGTAAACCAATTTTTGCCCATTTACTTCTTAAATCTAAATTTGTCCAGTTTAAAACCATTACTGCGAGTCCTGCCCTGTTGTTTTAATATAATGACCTTGTTTGCATCACCCTTGTTAAAGCCTTTAATCCACTTGAACACCTCTATTAGATCACCCCGCACTCTGCGTCTTTCCAGAGAGTGTAAGTTGAGGCTGATATCGGGGAATGCACTCGGTACAACACAGCAAACAATTCGGACATTTTACATCCAGGAATTCCTCTCCATTCTGGTGACTGTTGGAGAGGAATTGCTGAAGGAACTTAAAGAAATGCAGAATGTGGCGGCCAGAACTGTCATGGGGGCCCCCTTTCGTGGAGTACTGTTCTGAACTTTTTGCTGAAAGCTTAGCTTTCTTTTCAGGCATTGATGGTCAGGAGATTAGGGGCGGACTCTCTGGCAAAAGGTCCTCAGGCGCCAAGTGAGACAGCACATCGCCGTGTGGTTTTTTACTGTTCTACAGGTGTTGCAACCGTCATTCATCTGGACACGTGGCTCTCGCGGGTAGCAAAACTAGACAATTTCTGCCTGGTGCGTGTATGGGCTGCGCCCTCATCATACAATCAGCCCCTGTAGTGATGCACATGGACACAAGTTCTGTCATCAAAATCAGGAGATACCATCAGTCTAGCAATGATATACGTTTCCTGACCTCGATTCTCACACTCCTGCAGAAATTCCAGTTGCAAGACATGACCATGTCTTTCAGCTGGGTAACGAGTCTGACGCATTCCCCTCGGCGTCTCGTAAGACTTACGGTTGATGCTGGCGTTCCCTTAAGTAGGACTCAACTGAAGGTCCGCACTCTAGTGGTAGAACAATCACAGTGATTTCTCTGCTGCAGGATAGAAGTAGAACATTTAGGCCGTGTACAGTGTACAAGGTTACAGTGTACAAGCTATTCACAGTTCCACCCTTGACCCCACGATGGTACAAGTACTGCTTCACAGACTGCACCTAGAGGACCGGCAGTGTCAGCACTATATTACCTTAGATGTATATGTATATACATATATACAATAAAAACAATGGAGACGTATGTTCTAGAAATGCAAGGTTAACCGCTTTCAGTAGAAACAACCGAAGCAGAGCGCTTTCGTGTATTACACCGTCAGTGCAATAATACACAGTGAGCACAAACATACAAAATATGATAGTATGAAAAGGGTATGTGGAGATCAAATGTCAACAGCAGGAAAAAGGAAAGTAGGACTCTTCCATGAAGTACGAGGTGGGGATCAAACGTTCAATTAGATCTAATCTATAAATGGCCTTACAACTGGTACATTGATGTCTCCTTCAGTTTTACAAAGA
The DNA here is from genome assembly GCF_046742065.1 of Oratosquilla oratoria. Taxonomy (NCBI): domain Eukaryota; kingdom Metazoa; phylum Arthropoda; class Malacostraca; order Stomatopoda; family Squillidae; genus Oratosquilla; species Oratosquilla oratoria. The sequence continues at coordinate 1,280,493 of NC_134780.1, read as the reverse complement.
TAAAAATTTACAACCTCAACCAGACAAATATTTTGCCCATAACATCCTACTGATTCTACCCTACCATGAAAACTTAGTTAACATCCCCAAGTTAGTTAAGGCTTTTAATGTTAATGTAGCCTTTAGTGAAATGTAGCCAGTTTTATATTGGTCAAACTGGAAAAGAGCTCACAGTAGGAATAAAACAAAATTAAAAATGTACTAAAGAAGGGAATTAATCAAGTGCTATTTTTTATTTGTTTATTTATAACTGGGACATTGAGGTCTCCTTCAGTTTTACAAGGAAAAAATTACAACCCCCAACCAGACAAATATTTTGCTCATAACATCCTACTGATTCTACCCTACCATGAAAACTTAGTTAACATCTCCAAGTTAGTTAAGATCTTTAATGTTAATGTAGCCTTTAGTGAAATGTAGCCAGTTTTATATTGGTCAAATTGGAAAAGAGCTCACAGTATGAATAAAACAAAATTAAAAATGTATTAAAGAAGGGAATTAATCAAGTGCTATTTTCAATTTGTTTATTTATAACTGGTACATTGAGGTCTCATTCAGTTTTATAAAAAAAAAAGATTACAGCCCCTAACCAGACAAATATTTTGCTCATAACATCCTACTGATTCTACCCTGCCATGAAAACTTAATTAACATCTCCAAGTTAGT
>NC_134780.1:1269827-1272327 GCF_046742065.1 Oratosquilla oratoria | reverse complement strand
AACTTCATATTGTGGTTTGGCTAGCACAGTATTGGAAAGATTAATAACAGCGTCCATTATCACAAGCTTGTCCATATTACATAACCTTATTTTTACATAACCATATAATTCTATGGCCCCTCTTATTACATAGCCATATAATTACATAACAAATTGGAGTTTTTCGTTGAGGCTCACTTTATGACTAGGACTGGTGACACGAGCTTATTTGTGGGTTATTTTTAGAAGTAGCCTGAAAATTTGTTCATTTCAACAGTGGAACAAAACATTGCTAACAGTGGTCTGTAGACAAAGAAGAGCGTTCTCATGTTCTAGTGAAGCTACATGGATCCGATCCGAAAGAAAGCAGGGAAACTTTACACCAATTGTTTGTGCTTGTAGAAACGAAACAAGATGGAGCAAACCTTCACCTGCAAACAAATAGATGAAAAGGATCTTTTATTCTTTCACTTCTTACTGACGACCAATGAAGTTTCAGATTTTCTGTAGACTTGCTTAAATCCAGGATGATGATTGAAAAAAGAACGTTGAGTGAAGGAATTGCCTTCATTGTGGTGTTAAAATCACTAATAAGAAAATGTATTAAAACATTTGTAGATTACAAAGACCACAGTTGGATCAAAGAAAAAAGACTGGAAACAGGAATTTATATATTTTGATTGCTAACTGCAATATTCCTTAGTAGTAAAAAGCGGGATGGAGGATGCTATGCTTATATAACACCCTCCTACAAAAAGAGAGAAATAAGAAAGGTAACAGGAAAAAGCTACCCATACTCAATAATTACTTGATTTGTCATAACGTGAATGTTCAAGGATGAGACTAATATTAAGGAGGTTAGTTTCTGCAAGCCCTGAGATAATGCTCGGAGGTTGTTAACATACACCAGAGGTTGAAAGATGGACACAACCCAGGAGTTTACTTGTTACCATGTAAAGTTTCTTAGTTTATATGTGCCAGACACATAGAGATCTAAAGACAAAGTCAAATAAACACAAACGTTCCTTTAATTATGATCAAGAAAGTTTGGCAATATTCTATCATGTAATCCAAACAAAATATTACTACTTACATTAGAATAAAACAAATTTTATTTATAAATCTGGCTGTAGGTTCAGGTGGAAGATGGTCAAATCAGCGTTATTACCCTTATATGAATATTTCAAGCGGGTAATTGACACCGAAAATCATCTCCTGGCTTGTAATCACTAACCTCATTAATTAACATCTCCCCCAACACGGTATAACATATTAGGTCATTATTGAGTAGATGTAGTTTCTTTCTGTGTTTCTCTCTTTGTTTCTCTCATGTGCTTGTTCAACGTGTACATGAATGGAATGGTAAGGAATGTAAATACAAAGGTAATAGGCCTATTATTGGAGATGGTTACATAGACTAGAATTAAGAGTGAAGTAAGCCAGTTGTTGTTTGCAGATGATACTGCGCTTGTGGCAGAATCAAGAGTTTCTGAGGCAGCGAGTGACGGAATATGGGAAGTCATAGGATATGAGGAAGATGAAAGTAAATATAGAAAAAAAAAAGAGGGAAGATGGCAGGAAACTGTAGGTAAATCTCAAAGGAAAATGGTCAGATGAGGTAGACAGCTTTAGATATTTGGGATCACATGCAGCAGGGAATTCAGGAGTGTGGGTGGGGGTGGAGGTGAACAGTAGGGTGAGGGAAGCAAGTAGATGTCCTTGAGGTATGAAGAGGCTTAGGACAAATAGGTATCTGAAGATGGATGCAAAGAGAATACTATATGAGGGGTGATTGTACCTATGACATTGTATAGGGTAGAGAAATGGGTTAGGGAGGAACAGGGGTTATATACAAATGTGCATGAGATTGAGTGTGTGAGAAGTGTGGTGGGATTTGTGAGGATAAGTGCACACACACAAACACACACACACACACACACACACACACACACACACACACACACACACACACACACACACACACACACACACACACACACACACACACACACACACACACACACACACACACCACACACACCACACACACACACACACACACACACACACACCACACACACACACACACACACACACACACACACACACACACACATATATATATATATATACACATATACATAAGACCACACACACATAAACACACATGCATACAACTAATCTGATTCTTTTTTATATAATGAAGAAGTATTTTACTGCATTATATAACATAAAGATACCTACAACTTCAAAGAGTCTGTATAATGAATCTTCTTCCAAGGAGTGTCGAAGTCGTCATATTTTACTCAGGAGACGTGGAGAACACTTGAAGAAGGTTTCCAGACTTCGAAAGAATCACAAATCCTCGTAATGTGACCGCCGTCGTATAGATTTGCGTCGTCCTCCTCTTCCTCTTTCTAGGAGGCTGAAAGTGAAAAGGGGTCGTCAAGTTTTTAGTAACAACGCTATCTCCTCGAAATTCAGAGAAAAGTTTATTCCACTCCCTTACTCTATGTCATCA
>NC_134780.1:1266825-1269327 GCF_046742065.1 Oratosquilla oratoria | reverse complement strand
GTGTGTTTGTCTAGCACCCATTATACGTGCCTTCCAGTCGTCTTATTTCACACAACACACACACACATATATATATATTTATATATATATATATATATATATATATATTTCACGCCTTTTTATATGCCTTACATGGACTTAGACTTTTGGTTTTCTTCTCTGGGTATACACAGATCACAGTGGGACTTCTTCAGTGCTAATGCCGTCTGCCCAAACAGAAATCTTAATCTATTTCTAATTTTAGTGCTAATTTTGTTCGATGTAAACATCAGGTAAGTCGGCTTTGGCCCAAAACCCCGGATTCTCAGATCCTTGATTGTGCATGCACAGAGGAACGCCAAAACTCCTTTTTCTCTTCTTCCTTTGAGAGGCTGACATTTCCAAAAACAGCGGCCGACACCGACGTCAGTCCGACCTTTGAGGCTCATGACCTTTCAGAACTAACTTCCCTGGAAGCTTAATCTTAAAAAAAAAAAAAATTACAATAATAATAATGGTAATAGAATAGGCCCTGGAAGTTGAACGTGGACCCAAACCTAAACATGAAAGTATGAAATGGACTATACGAGTAATAGTCACCTGGTGCATACCCATTGTGTCAGTAAATATCCCTTATATACACATACTCTCACGGGTATACATACATATATATATATATATATATATATATATATATATATATATATATATATATATATATATATATATATATATATATATATATGCATAATCAAATCCATAACAAAAATTTTATGTATGCAAAAAAATACTCCCAGCTACACACACACACACACACACATACACATACATGCATGCATAGTAGTACTTCATTTTTGTACCTTCTTTTTTGGAAGAAGTAGTTGTCACTATACAAATTATATATGTACAAAAATTCCAATCGCAATGCCGGACCCAACGCAAGAAGTTCCAGTAAATACGTTTATATCAATGAACATAGAAATGAATAATAAACACATAAACAAACAAAATAAATAAACAAAAGAGAAATCGATATGCAATTGCGAAAACAAATTTACTCATCATAAAAAAAGATCCCTTAATCAGTCCCTCGTCCTCCTTTTCCCCCTCCCCTCCACTCCCCCACCTCCTCCTCCTCCTCCTCCTCCTCCTCCTCCTCCTCCTCCTCCCGTTGGCGCCTCCCTCCCGCTCGCTGACGTCGTCGTCGTCGTCGTCGTCGTCGTCTTCAGATGGAACGCTGCCCGTTTCGGTCGTCACTTGGATCTGTTTGCCCGTGGGCCTGAGGGGAACCCTCCAACGGGCCAGGGGCGTGAGGCCGAGGGGGCACGGAGGGAGGGATGATGGAGGGGAAGGGAAAGGAGAGGAAACAGAAGGAGAGAGGGGAGGGAAAAGAAGGAGAGTGAAGGTCGAGAGGGAGGAAAAACAAATGCGCTTCGAAGAGAGGAGGAGAGTGTAGGAGGGAGGGATGGAAAGGGGGGAAGGGAAAGGGGGGAAGGGAAATGGGAGGAGAAGGAAAGGGGAAGGGAGGGGAAGGGGGGAGCAGGAGAGATGGGGAGAGCACAAGAAACCAGGGGATAGTGGAGGGGCGAGGAGGGAGAAGGGAAGAAAATAGGATGATGAGGTAGAGAGAAGAGACCGGAAGGAAAGGTAAGGGAAGGGAAGGAAAAGGAAAGAAAAATGGAAAGGGAAGGGAAGGAAAAGGAGAGGAATGGAAAGGAATGGAAAGGAAAGGAAAGGAAATAAAGGAAAGAAAGGAAAGGTAAAGAAAGGAAAAGGAAGAGTATGGAGATGATACGGGAGGTTTGAGAGGGGTGAGAAAGGGAAAAGGCCCTCTCAGGAATCTCTCCCTCCTCACCTCCTTCTCTTCCTCCCTCCTTCCCTCTCTCGTTATTTTCCTCTCAACCTCCCTCCCTCCCTCCCTCCCTCCCTCCCTCCCTCCCTCCCTTCCACCCTTCCTCCCTCCCTCCCACCTTCCCCCCGGTTGCCAAGCACCTCGTGTAGAATCCTTAAAGCTGCCTGGAAAGCTCTTCGAGGCTCCGACGGGGGGCGCCCCCCGAGACAGAGGGGCGGCTTAGCTCCTGACTGCTGAGCACAATGGGGCCGTTCATGGTACCGACTCCTTTGGCGAAGAACCCACTGGAAGGAGGAGGGAGGGCGACCAGGGGGGGGGCAGGAAGAGAGGGAGACAATGGGAAAGGAAGGGAAATAATGAGTGGGAGAGGAGAGGAGAGGGGAGAGGAGAGGGGAGAGGAGAGAGGAGAGGAGAGGAAAGAGGAAAGGGAGGGGAAAGGGAGGGGAGAGGGAGGGGAGAGGGAAGGGACGAGGGAGGGGAAAGGGACGGGAGGAGGGAGGGGGAAGGGAGGGAGGAGAGAGGAGGGGAGGGGAGAGGGAGGGGAGAGGGAGTGGAGAGGAGGGGAGAGGGAGTGGAGAGGAGGGGAGAAGGGAGTGGAGAGGAGGGGAGAAGGGAGTGGAGAGGAGGGGAGAAGGGAGTGGAGAGGAGGGGAGAAGGGAGTGGAGAGGAGG
>NC_134780.1:1251825-1264325 GCF_046742065.1 Oratosquilla oratoria | reverse complement strand
CCCTCCCTCCCTCCCTCCCCCTCTTCCCTCCATCTCCTCCCTTCCTCCCTCTCTTCCTTCCTCCCTCCCTTTCTTCCCCCCTCCCTCCCTCCCTCCCTCCCTCCCTCCCTCCCTCCCTTCCTCCATCCATCCATCCATCCATCCATCCATGCTCATGAGCATTGCCAAGCGGCTGAGTTTCTGCAAACAGGGAGGAAGGGCAGAGAGGAGGGGGAGGAGGAGGAGGAGGAAGAGAAGAAGGAGAAGAAGGGGAAGGAGCACGAGTAAGGAAAATTATTAGAAGTAGGATTTGGATCAGGATTAGGATTAAGAGGAGTTTATGTTTATGCGTATATAATGTTATGTATTTTTGTACACACATATGTACTTTTTGTATACAAGATCCATCATTTTGCTATATCGTCTTGGAATATCTGTACTGCCATATTGAAAACACACAAACCATCCAATACCATGTAATCTGATTTTTTAATCAAACTTTATCTCCTGTTGTCTATAATTGCGAGATTATTTCCTCGAGACTGTGGTCAAAGGATTTTGTGACGTGAGGTATTTAATTAAAGCTATTTTTGGCTTTTTATGAAATGCACTTGATTTCCATATTTATTTGTTCTTTGATATTTTCAATATTTCCAGAAACACGTTTCGGTCATTTTTTATCAACGGTAATAGATTAAGAGTTAAATGGCTTCTGGGAGAAAATATAATTACAGCATTTTTTTACAACAAAATAACAGTAAATTATATAAAAAAAAATGGCTGAAACAATATTAACCGCACTAGTTAACACTGAATTTAAAAAAATCTAGCATTGATGAGCAACTCAGCCGAAATCATCAACAAAATCGGTTCTTGGGAATTATGCCCCTCCTCACTCCCACCCGACCCCTCCGTCACTGATGCCAAAGCACGTTCCTGGTACCTGTGTCTACTTTAAGGCTAAGTTTTAATTTCGTTTTTATTCTCGATTCCACCAGGGTGACTTTCCCCAGCTGCAGGAAAACTCCGTCAAAAACTGATGATGATTGTTATTGTTATTATTATTATTATTACTATTATCATTATCATTATTATTATTATTATTATTATTAATTATTATTACTATTATTATTATCATTATCATTATTATCATTCTTTTTTTTATTCGATTTTTTTTTGGACTAACTGATCTAACCAATCAGACCCTTTCTTCATGATGACGTCACACCCAGACACGCGCCAAACGGCTATATGCACCTGACAGAAGACCACTGGGCATGATGGGTAAGATGGAGTGGGTGGGCACGGGTAAGGGGGAGGGTTAAAGTGTAGAGAAAGTTAGAAGACTAGCCGTCACTTCGTCGTAATTCTTCTTTAACTCCCGCCTGTTCCTCACAAGTCTAAACTCGCCTTGCATTAACCAAAATAAAACATCTAAGTTACCTTCCTGATGGAAGTAAGCCTCTAATGACTTGACACCCTATTTTTCAACCCCACTTCCCAAAACCCATTCTACGTCCATCTAGATATGAATAATCAAATACGAATATAAAGAATGATTAGATATTTAAAAAATTATGTAATAGGTAAATATGTATAAACAAATCGACAAATATAGATGTAAACGAATATAGAAAACAGATATGAATGTACGAGTTATGGTAAATCTATATAATGCGGCAAGATAGCGAGAATGTTTCCAAAAGAACGTTGTTTCCCAGAAGAATTCGTTCACTGAGTTACTAGAACTGTGTTCATAACGGTTTATAAAGCTCAATATAAAACTAAAAAGTAACTTTTTTATGAGAAAAAGGTTGTTAATTGGCCGAGGGAAGCAGATAATTGTATAATGAGCGAACTAAAAAACAGAAATAAAAGATAAGAAATACAAACTGTGTAGAAAAATACGATTGTAAAGAAAACACGAGCCCATAACCATTACATTAACATCAAGACTATTGATAAGAAATCCGAATTTACGACACCACTCTGTGGCACAGATTTTTACTTTCTTTAACAATCGACCATCTACGTATCTAAAGACATCATTTTTCTTGTTTCAAGTCTTTTAAAATTCGAAGAAAACTGTAAAAGAAAAGAAAAACGAAAGCAAATGGTACGCATACGCCATGTTTGTTGTCATTGTGTATAAGATCGTCCGAGACGACTCAGCGTTCGAGTTTGAATGAAAACCGTCGACTCAAACGGTAGCGGACAAAATGTCGACCTTAAGAAAACTTCTTGTGTTACATCTATTGATACACAGAATTTCCCTTCAGCGGAATGAAATCGTCTATTTAGCCAAAATAAAATATCTAGAATGCCACACGAATGTAAATAAATCAAATACTTTAATGATTTTATTCTAGCTGGCACAACGATGTCAATAATAATAATGATTGGTGATGATGGTGGTGATGGTGGTGACGGTGATGATGGTGGTGATGGTGGTGATGGTGGTGACGGTGGTGACGGTGGTGATAATAAAATAATAATGATGATAAAAATAATAATAATGGTCCATATCTAGGTCGGATGCGAAAAAAATCATAATAGATAAATAAATGAATATATAAAAACTATAATAATGGAACTAATAAATCAAATACATAAATGCATAGGTATGGTTAGATAATAAACAAAAAGGTAAATAGTAAGTAATGATAAATTGACATATAACAACAAATGATATAAAATAGATTATAGTCATTACAGCATCTTGCTTAGGCGTTTATCTAAATGATTCTTAAAGCTTCGAACTGAACTATATTGCACTGCCTCTGCAGAAAGTCTCTCTTTAGCAATACTTTTTTCAGTTTCTTTGTCGAGCCACTTTGGGCAAGCCTGATTTGGAGGACGTCTGTCCTTAAAAGGAATGTAAGTATGAATCATCTTAGTAAGCGTATTTTGAAATTTTTCTCACATCTGATCTACAGGTCTTTTGCTTAATTTTGCCTCCCAATCTGTAAGCTGAAGCTCTTGACGTAGTCCTCTGAACTGAGCTTTACTGAAATTGGGTATTTTAGATACACAAGTATCTATTCTAAAAAAATTTAGTAGTTTGAACCTAAGTTGTGATCGCTATTTGCAACAGTTTCACCGACTTCTACATCGGTTATCATTCTTTCGCGGCTAGTGATCAATAGATCGAGTAAGTTTCCATGTCTTGTGGGCTCTTTTACATGCTAAGTAATTGTCACCGAGAAAATCAATCGATCAACTACCTATATGGCTATGTTCAAGGGTCATCCAATCAATGTTAGTAAAGTTGAAATATCACTCATTATCAATAAATCCCGGTTGCAGAAATTAGACAGTTCTTAAAATAACAGTGTCGTCTGCTAATGATAATGTCTTTGGCCTATAGCCTATATTACACCTACATTAATTTTTTGTCCTGTTCCACTTTCTCTAAAACACAAGCATGGACATTTCTTTTAACGTACAACGGAACACCCCCACCTTTGTGGCTTCTATCCTGATGAAAGTGTATAAATTCGGCTTCAAACTCTTTACCATTTAACCATGTCTAGCTTATTCCTATCATATCGAGATTTTCGCTTTTGACCTACGCCTGTATTTCTTGAAATTCGTTCCTAATACTACGAGCATTAAAGTACATGGTTTTAAGAAACTCGTGATTATTTCTTTTTGACACGTTTGAGTTTCAATATCATGCATTACATTATAATTTTTTTTATTAACACCTTGTTCTATATTGATATTTGGTCCTTTATTGACATTCAGTGCCTCATTAACATTTCTCCCATCAAAATTAACATTTCCCCCCATCAAGGACATCTGATCGCTCACGGTCATCCGACCTCTTTTGTACATTTTGTCCCACTACACCACCGCGTTTCACACCGGCCTCCCGTCGTCCATTGACATTCTGTCCTGCATCCCTTCCTAAAATTAAATTTTGTCCTCCACAGACATTATATCCTACCGTGATATTTTGTCCTCCACTATCATTACATCCCATCGTGACATTTTGTCCTTTGACATTACATCCTAATGTAACGTTTCGTCCTCTACCGACATTATATCCTAAAATTATATATAATAATAATAGTAACAACAATAATAATAATAACAATAACAATAATAACAATAGTAACAAAAACAATAACAATAACAATAACATTAATAATAACAACTATAAGATAAAATATTCTGCTGTTGCCGCACTACGTGATGGCTAGATACAATAGCCTTCGTCACGTCTCGCTGATATAAGACCGTCATATGCCTCTACTGCAATCACGCGTTGACTCCTATGCGGACTCGAACCACCACCATCTCGACTCTCGCCTCCAGATACTTGTGACCTAGTAACCTCGACCTCTTAATCTCCTAGACTAATTTATTTGATATCACCATGATTAACTAGTTATTTTCTCTAGTCACAGTTAATACCATGATCGAACTTCAATTTCTATTTACATTCTCTCTATATGATTACATGAAACTAACTTTCTAGATTCCAGAGGAAAATTATTCTAGAACCAGTTCTCAAAGGCCTACCAGCTAGGGCAGGATAGGCACCAGGCGATTTTATTGAGGGAAACCTCTAAAGGTCAAGGTGGATTACAAGAGCCTTGAAGAAGTGCAGGGGACTCCTGAGCCTAAGCTTCTGGACCTCGAAGATGTCTTGCAGAAGTTCTAAGACCAATAAAAAAGGCTTCCAGAAGGAAAGACCCCAACCTCTCACCTCTCCTCCTCCTCCTCCTCCTCCTCTTCTCCTACCCCACCTTCCCGCAAAAAAAAAAAATAAAAAATCTGGATTCGAACTGAAATATTTCTTTATCCCGTGGTGCCATTTTCCAAAGCCTCCCGGAACCGCTCTGACTCAAAAAAGTGGCCTTTGCAGAAACATAAACCACACTGGAAGAAGATCCCCAGGAATGTTCGGGGTTCTGGTGCACCAGCAGGGGGGGGGGGGATCATCTCCTTTCCCGTCAGCACCTCCCATCCCTAACTGAATAAAATCCCCCGGCGGCAAGGAGAACATAAACTAACGTCTTCGGACGTCCGCCTCCAGCAGGCATAACCCTTCAGCACCGACAAAGACTCGACCTCCTTCTAGACCACAAAACTTCCCTTAGTACGTTTTCTTTATTACCTTGTCATCCCATTTTCTTCACCACTCCCAAGTGGGTTTTTCTCAACTCCATACCATTATTTCTCCCTCCATGTTAAGACCTCCCTGTCCTCTCTCGCTCTCTCTCTCTCTCTCTCTCTCACACACACACTCACACACACACACACACACACACACACACACACACACACACACACACACACACACACACACACACACACACACACACACACACACACACACACTCCACTCACTCCATGGAAACCCTCCTCCCTCCCTCCCTCCCTCCTTTCCTCCTTCCCTCGTTATCGCCTTCCCTGTTGGTCACCCTCCCTGACAGCCTCTATTTTCTAATCTCTTCCTCTGAGCTTCATTCCCTCTTGCCTCTCCCTCATTCCCTCCTGCCTCTCCCTCTTTCCTCTTTCTCCATCGTATATCCCTTTTCTTCCTCTTCCTCTCCTCACCTTCTTCCAGATTTTCCAAGAAAAAACAAAAAAATTAAAAAAAAATCTTCCTTGGTTATGTCGGTCGGTCATGTCTTCTCATACCTCTGCCCACTCCCCTTGCACGCTCCCCTTGTTGCTTTCTCTTCTCTCCCCTGCTGAGTCCATTACTTCACCCTTTCCCCTCTTTCGACATTAAGATTCACTTGGTCCTTCCCCCTCCCCTCACTCCCTTTCCCCTCGCTTTCCCTTCCCCTCTGGTTCTTTACCCTTAGTTACCATTGCCTTTGGTTCCCTTTCCCCTTAATTACCCTCCTTTCCCTTCTCTTCCCCTCGCTTCACTTCACTTCCCCTCACTTCACTTCACTTCACTTACCCTGAACTACCTTCACTTCCACTCACTTCCTTCACTTCATTTACCCTGAACTAGCGTCACTTCCCCCTCACTTCACTTCACTTCACTTACCCTGAACTACCGTCACTTCCCCTCACTTCACTTCACTTACCCTGAACTACCTTCACTTCCCTCACTTCACTTCACTTCACTTACCCTGAACTACCGTCACTTCCCCTCACTTCACTTCACTTACCCTGAACTACCTTCACTTCCCTCACTTCACTTCACTTCATTTACCCTTAACTACCTTCACTTCCCCTCACTTCACTTCACTTCACTTACCCTGAACTACCTTCACTTCACTTCACTTACCCTGAAATAGCGTCACTTCCTCCTCACTTCACTTCCTCTCCTGACCCCATCTGAGCCTGACCTCGCCGGATCCGGGGTCCAATCCTGAAAAATTACCGGATTGGGACCTTCTTCTCCGGCTCTGAGCCGGACCTTAGCCTGTTCACCTCGTTGGTCCCTCCTAAGCAGGCCTTAGTTGGAAGGGCCCCCGGTATCATCCTTGTCTTTGATACTAAACCTTGTGTCGCTTGGTCCTAAAGGTGATAATGCCTTATCCTTGGTGGCAGACCCTCCCCACCCCTCCTTTTTTTTTTTTTTTTTTTTTTTACTAAAAGTTCAGAACCTTGCAGCAGCTCCCCGGATCGTTCCCCCCCCCACTCCCACCCCCACCCCCAACTCAGAAATCCTGTCAAAGTAAAATCCCCCAATATTGCTTGATGAAGACAATACATTCCGGTTAAACGACCATAAGGCTTTACTTGGCTTTGGTTATCATACAACTTTTTCCTTATGTGTTTGTCGTGTGTGTTTGTCTCATGGGGTGGGATTAATGGTGGTATTCTTAAGAAAATAATTCCTTATATAAATCTTATATAAATCCCTGGAAGGGATAGATTTATATAAGGGAAAAAAATTAAGACTACCACCGTAAGAATCTCACGGTATATTCTTAAAAAAAATATTTCCTTATACAAATATTTCCCTTCCAAGGATTTATATAAGAAAATATTTAAGAATACCGCCGTAAGTTTTCGAAAAAAAAATCCCTATCTTTTTCGTTCTAAGGACCACTTATTCTCTTATTCTGATCGCTACCAGGTAATCTTTAATGAGTTAGTGCTGCTTCGTGATTGGCTACCTGGAAAACGGCATCCCACTAGTCACCTCGAAGACGTCTTCGAAGTCGACTTCGAGTTGACTTCTAGCATTCCGCCGCCTGTCCGCCCTTCACATATATTTTTCTGTTTGTTTGTTTGTTTTTCTTCTACTAAGAAGATTCAGTTATACCCCCTACAAATTGGAAAGACCATTGGCAAATACAAAACTATATATATTGATATGCCTATTTTATATCTGTGGATCTAGCCAGGAGATTTTCTCAAATGCAAATTTCATTAAACATTACGGCTAGTAACGTATTGTCAAATTTCTTGATTGTTTTCTCGGTGTCTGATCAGTTTCCTTCTGGAATCAGGTACACCGTAGAAAAACTCACCGAAGTTCACCAGGGTAAAAAAAAATGGGGTTATACATATATATACCTTGCGACACTGCTTCTGACCCAGGGCAGTGGGACAAGGTGCAGGGATGACCCCGTCATGCAGGAGGTGCTAAGATGAAGAGGGAGGGGTGGAGGGTAGTGGAGTGTATTCAGGGATGGAATAGGTCGGAATGATTTTATGCCTTTTCCTTTTTGGCTACCTCCCTTGTAAGGGGTAAAAGCTTTTGGTTTTTGTATTTATATATATATATATATATATATATATATTTATATATATATATATATATATATATACAGTATACATATATATATTTATATATATATATACATATATATATATACATATATATATATATATATATATATGTATATGTATATATATGTGTGTGTGTGTGTGTGTGTGTGTGTGTGTGTGTGTGTGTGTGTGTGTGTGTGTGTGTGTGTGTGTGTGTGTGTGTGTGCGTGTGCGTGTGCGTGTGCGTACACCTACACTCCTTTTGAGGAGACAGTAAGTGTGCCATAATGTGATATTTTTTCTTTATTTCTTTCGTACCCCCCGACCACCTCTTATTATGCTCTAAAGGGCCATTTACACGGTCAAACAGTTTGACGAACCCGGTTTGTCAGACAAGTGTTTGAAGTGATGTTTGACCGTGTGAATGGGGTATTTGGTCGTCAAACACGTTTGTCGAACGTGTTTGACGTAAAGGCGTATGATCTCATGCCTTTATTTCTCAATGCTATTTTCTCTTATCTTGACAAAACTGTGCTGAACATTTTCTTGGGATTTGTTTTGAAAATCTTCGTCTGTTTATGAAGTAAATTATGGATTCTTTGGAAAGTTACTGAATATTCTTTTCTCTTCAATATTTCTCAAGAAATTCTTGTCTTATTATAATCTAGAAGGTGCATCATATTTGTAACAAATTTAAATTGAATATTTAGATGGTCAAAGGGAACGTCTTGTGATTATTCTATTTTTTGTTGTGAAAAGATGATTTGAATTTGTGAAAGAAAATGGGAAGGAACTATTTGCATAGAGGTATGCTCACGTTGTAGAAAGAACTTTGAAAATTTATAATCTCAATTATGAATTTATATTTCTTAGACTTCAAGAAAAAAATACGTTTGTTTTATGCTACACTGGAAAAATTTACTCATACCTCACGGAATAAGAATTTTACTGGAACAGGAACACGTGAATTAGATAAGATTTTATATATTACGTACGGTAAAGTATACAAATATTTGAATAAAAAACATATTTGAATAATTATTGTAGACCTTGCAAGCCCATTAGACCAAGTCTGTGTTCCTGTAGGCTAAGCAAACTCACATCATAAAATAACTCTTTCTATGATAATAATAAAAAAAACGAGTGCTAAGAACAGACTAGGTGCCAAATCTAGAACCTTAACCTTACTGTAGATGAGATTTATTACTTCTATTTGTAGAGTCATAAAGGTCTAGTTATGGGCTTGTTTGATGACCGTCTGACACAAAGACAGCATTGGCTGCACTGCCCCCTCGTAGTAGATAATCCTGGCTGTTAGCCATAGAGTGTAATAAATGGTTTGATTAAAATGGGTTTAACAGTTTCGCTGCCCTAGAGGGAGAGGAACTTATCGTCGGCCGAGATGAGATGAATCGTCTAAGACAGGGGTTCTTAACCTTTTTTCTCCAATTCCCCACTTTTTAATGAGCCAATTCTCCATTTCCCACCACAGCATCGGTCTTTGACAAATTCGATTTTAACCCATGCAGTGTTTAGTACGTAAATATACGCTTTGCTTTTTTGTGCCATTTTACGGCCCTTAATTTTTGTTTGCACGAAATGTGACAAGAAGAAGACATCAGAAACAAACAAAAAGAAACAAAAACACATCGATTAAAAAAAAAGACAGTGGTTCTTCTGTCCGACCGGTCTTCCCCCACTTGGCAACTCCGCCATTCCCCACCAGTGGGGAATTCCCCCCCACAGGCTAAGAACCACTGCTCTAAGGGAGGATGAAACAACTATGTAAATCATCAAGATCAGGGTGCCCTTTGCTCACGACATGGTCACAGTCATGAAGTCCGTTTTAGACAAGCATTTTGAAATGCGCATATGGGACAAGATTCATTTTCTCTTAATATTCGATTAATGCCTAATGTCTGGCACAGGTTGTGTCTTTTTCGAGGCTGGGATAAGTAATGGGATGTGTACTGTTGGACGCTTGGATGTTGTGACAAGGGGTTGCATATGCAGTGGTGTATTTGTGTGATAAGATTTTTTTAATGAGATTATTTGGTTAGGCATTTCGAGGATTCAGTGAAATGTGCACACACACACACACACACACACACACACACACACACACACACACACACACACACACACACACACACACACACACACACACACACACACACACACACAAACACAAACGCGCATGTTGCGGGTGGCATTTTTTTTTTTTTTTATTCTGTCCACCGTCGGGTTATTTTAATCGTCAGTCACTTCGTGTGAAGCAGGGTAACCATGCCCGAAGTTCCACTGATACTCTACTACTACAACCCTTCCTCCCTTCCTCCTCCCTCTCCTTCTACTTCCCCTTCAGCGCCCTCTTCAGATCGACTGACCAAAAGAGATGAACTTCCTAATTGGGAAAGATAATTAGTTTGCTATTTCGAAAAGATGAGTAATGATAATGAAGATAAAAATCGTTTTTTATATCAGCTCAAGCGATGAATGAAATGTGCGATTATACGCACGTGCGCACACACACACACACACACACACACACACACACACACACACACACACACACACACACACACACACACACACACACACACACACACACACACACACACACACACACAGGCGCAGTTGGTAGAGTTCCAGACTTTCAATACGGCGGAAACCGGGGCTACTGGGTTCGAATCCTGCCCAGGGCTGAAATTATTTCAGTATCGCTGCGCTTCGAATCGTTACTCCAACTCTCGTGGGTGGGGAATTGTGTGTGTGTGTGTGTGTGCGTGTAAGGTCATAGCATTACCCAAAGATCTGTCACACGAGTTCTGAGCTCTCTTCCGGGAAGGAAATAGCTGTTGATCACGAGTCCACCACGTGATCCAGACACCAAGGTGAATTACACACACACACACACACACACACACACATTCACCGACTTGAGTGTGTCTGTACGCATGTGTGTGTGTTTGTATTCGTATACTGAAAGATTTCAACATCTAATCTTTTGTTGTACATTATTCAATATATATATATATATAAAAATATATATATAAATATATATATAAACATATATATAGATATAGATAGATATATATATACATATATAAATATATATATAAATATATATATATAAATATACATATATAAAATATATATATACAAAAATATACATATAAATATATATATATAAATATATATATAAATATATATATATACATAAATACATATATGAAAATAAATATATATATATATATAAATATATATATCAAGGCTAACTAGGTCTGCTAGGGTCGAAGATGAAGGGAAATGAGAATGGTCTCTGGCAGACTGTCAGTCCTTAAAAAGCAGGATGGTAAGGGTATTGGGACGAGGTCATCCCCAATTTTTGGGAGAGGTCACTGGAGGTTAGAAGTTTCTGGGTGGAGGTCACTAGAAGGAGGAGATGTCAAGTGAAATCTCTGGGTGAGGTCACTAGTGGGAAGGCGAGGACTGACAGGAGTCTCTGGGGGGAGGTCACTTGGAGAGAAGCGGGCGAAGTCGGAAGGGGGCCCTGGGTGAGGTCACTAGGATAGGTAGGCAAGGACACCAGTCTTGTTCCGGAGCTTGTGGAGGAAAAGTCTCGCTCGACTTCTGGTTATGGGTCCTGTGGGCTGGGAATTTTGAAGCTGCTGAGGGTTTTGGTGAAGGTATTGGTCTAGTTGGGGTTCGGATGCTCCTTGATTTTGTTGTTTTAGTTGGGCATGATGTTCGTGGGGGCGGGCTGAAGTGAGGATGAAATCTGCAGCTTGCTGTACATTGATGGAGGGCCGTTGAGTAGTAATCGCAACTGCTTCAGCAATCTGCAGTCTTTTGAAATTTGTTTCGTTGTGGAGTATAATTGTATTGTGTATTAAAAGTGTTAAGTGGTGGCTTCATGTCGTGGTGGTCAACGAAGTGTTGGAAGATAGAGCCTTGGTTACGGTGGTATTGGAGGCGTCTTCTTAGTGTGGTGGAGGTTCTACCAAATGTAGGAAAAGGAGCCGTCACAGCGGCCCTCCTGGCAAGAAAACTTATAGACTACATTGGTAGAGGCCTCCTTCGGGATTTTTGGTGTTGTGTTGTTTTTTCATAACTAGGGACCTAGTCAGGTTTGGCTTACAGTAAATTCTTATGTTGATTGGTTGTGTCTGCGTCTGTGGGGAAGGCTCCTCTTTTTATTAATGCCTTTAATGGCATCACACTCTTCCTTATAATGGCTGTGAAAGTGATTGTGGTGGTAAATGGTGATTTCATTGTTGATCTGATTTGGGGGCCTGGGCTGGTGTGGCATACTGATCAAGTATCTTCTTGATAACACCTTCGATCATCTGGTCGGGAAATCCGTTGTTGGTAAGGAGTTGTCTGATCCTGTCGAGTTCCCTATGCGTCTCCCTCCAACTACTACAATGTGTCAGAGCTCTGTTGACGTATGCTGCAGATACTGATCTTTTGTAGGCTGCAGGGCATTCGCCACGAGCATTAAGGCAACGGCCTATATTGGTGTCTTTGGTGTAGACTTTGGAGTTGAAACCCTTTCTCTCTTTGCTGATGTCTAAGTCGAGGAAGGGAAGATGTCCTTCTACACTATGCTCGTGTGTGAAAGCCAGGCAGGAGTTATCCTGAAAGGTAGAAATCAGGCTAGTGACGTCTTCTTGTGAACTAGTGGTGATAAAAATGTCGTCTATATACCTGGCATAAATTCCTGGAGGAGGTCGATGGTGAAAAGTCTTCTCCTCAACGTAGGCCAAGTACATATTGGCAAATAGGACACCGAGTTGGGAACCCATAGCTACGCCATCCACCTGCCC
>NC_134780.1:1234325-1236825 GCF_046742065.1 Oratosquilla oratoria | reverse complement strand
TGCAGTCCTGTGAGCTCATCGTGTAATAATGACGTAACGATGACGTAGCCCAGGCATCTGCCAATCAGAAGACAGAGAGCCCACTGCAGTGCATTCGCACACTATGTTCAATTTATTGTTACTTTTGAAGAACATGTTTTCACTAGTACAAGATTGAGTCGTCCATGATTCGAGAGAATATCAACTGGAGTACTTCAATGATGCAACTAATAAGCAATAACTTAGCTATTTCCAATAATTAGAACCGGAATAAAAAAATATATATATATAAACATGACATCAGTCCACGCCATACATTCCTTTTTTTTCAGTTGACAGCGTCACAGCAAATTTGGCCACAGTGAGAGTTGTCTAATTTCGAGAAAATTATTTTGTAATATTTTCCAAGCACCATAAGAGCTTGCTTTAATACTGTCACATAAACACACCCTCTTACGTGTGTGTGTGTGTGTGTGTGTGTGTGTGTGTGTGTGTGTGTGTGTGTGTGTGTGTGTGTGTGTGTGTGTGTGTGTGTGTGTGTGTGTTTTCATCCTGCAATATCAGTTCATATTGCGAAAGGAACTAGCTCCTTTAAAGCATTCCTGTATAACAATCCTCGTACCGCGCACAACCTACCACCTTTTCTTCATATCCTAGTTACTAGGCCACCCTAAACCAATACTAGTTTCTTTGCCGTACTACCAAATAGCACTTCACCCTTTTTACTAGACAACTGGGAACAACATTCCTAGAAATACCAAGACTAGACCCGTACACCCTAGTCTTCTTTGGTTACCATCAAGCAATTTGTTCAGCTATAGAGGCAGTCCCAACGATCTAGTTCTTCCTCTGCCAGGTGATTTTATCCAGCTTAAAGTGGACCTCTTGGCGTTGTGATCCCGGTGAGCTTGTGCGACTGTCTCACCTGTGCGAGTCCTATCAACTCTTGCCATAATGAAACTGTTAAAGAACAGCCCCACCTCACCCACCTCACCCACCGTCACCCAGTTGCCCTTTTTCACCTTTTAATCCTAAAAGCACCAAGCAATGCTACCCAGATTTGATTAAACCTCTAATTGCCGAAAGGGGAACAAGAGGAACAATGCCCCCAAGCTTGGCATTTTCTTGCTTCGACAGTGCCAGAACCGTTGGCACTATGCTTAGGTCAACAGAGCCGAAAGTGGAACAAGAACGGAACAAAAACATTGGTCTGCCCCGTTGCCGGGTAGGTTCTTCGATTTAGCCGCATTTTTGTCGATACTGCTCACATGCTCACTCCGACACACCGTCTCCCTGTCACGGACGACGGTAGCCTCAGCTACGAGTGGACGAGTTCTCGCACTTTGTAGCTTTTATTTAGGTGAACACCAGATGGTTCTATTCAGTTCAGTCCAATCGTGACCTGAGATGGGGTCTCGCTGGGTCACGAACCCGGGGTACGATCTTCATTTGAACTAAACCCTCTGGATTTTGTAACAGAGTCTCTTGACGATTACCGGGTTGAAGTGTCATCTATAGTAGCCATGCCACTGTCTTGGTCCCACGAACACAGAGTCATTTCAACAGGACCCTAACCACACTGACCATGTCCCCCACAGAAGCGTTTCTTTTGTGCTGCACCACTACTGAAGCATTATCACGCAACGGCAAAGCAGCTGGCGATTGCTTCACATCGTAGCACACAAGCGCTGAAGTACTTAAGCACTGCTTAATTAGGAAAAACTACCTGATAGGGTATGCTAACTATATTACAGAAAATCTCGATTAAACTATTCCACCGATTTCTCTAGTATGTAATTGCTGCAGCAAGGGCAACATCCATCAGCATTTGAAGCAATAATTGTGCTGCCACAATATGAGCTACCGAGTTCTCCAAATGTGTTTACCGATTCACAAATGGGGAGACCTGGCAACTCTACTGCGGTAAATTGTCAATTCTGAGATTAATCATCAATGCAGAAACCAAAGTGAGTCTATCGCCAACGAATCCAGATTTCTTCGTCTCTTTATCTATTTCTTTCGTCCCTTAAGTACAGTAACACACCCTCAGATGAACTAATACTTTCGGCGTTAGCCAGTACAGAACCTCTGAAGAGCGACACCTTGACGAAGGAGTTCGTGAAGAGGGTCGTGTCACCTTCAGTTCGGCGACACACCCACGGTGGGGTTGAATACAAGGGCGTGACCGGTCCGAACCGGGGTCGCCGTATTGACAAGCTCAGAGACCTGATCCTAACGCCGGACCGTAGCAACAAGAAGGGCCAGGGGCCGGGTCAAATCGACATGCAAAATGGTTAAGTTAAACCCCATCTGCATTCCCCTTTTCCCCTCGTTTAAGCTCTACGTAGATTAGCTTATCTTAATCTCATTCTGTGTCGGTCATAACTTGTGCTACTTCAAACGCGGTTAAGGTTGATAGTGGTTGAACGAGTCATTATGCATTCGTGATGAGATTTAGTCAGAATATTTGTCATTACTAAAGAACCCTAGAAATCTAGTGCCTAGACGAGTGTAAAGACAC
>NC_134780.1:1221825-1226825 GCF_046742065.1 Oratosquilla oratoria | reverse complement strand
GTGTGTGTGTGTGTGTGTGTGTGTGTGTGTGTGTGTGTGTGTGTGTGTGTGTGTGTTTATACATATAACCCTGTCTTTACCTTATTAAAGTTCAATCGTATCTACTGAATACAAACACAATTCAATTAATCATTGATGAAACGTATATATATAGATTTCTCAATTAAAGAAATATATATACATAATATATATGTATATGTATATAGTATATATATATATATATATATATGTATGTATGTATGTATATGTATATATGTGTATATATATATATACAGTATATATATATATATATACATATATATATGTATATACATATATATATATATATATACAGTATATGTAGATTTTTCACAGGTCATGGGTAGCATTAAATGTCTGCATTAACGAATGATTTCAGAATAATGCATCATAAAGAGGCGATTTATTAGAACGTACTTGATCAAGTGAAGCAGACCAAGAAGATGGAAATTGGTTTCCAATAAAGATGTGTTATGTCACCTGTGTTGCTCATTTGCGAGAAACGTAACTGAGCTTATTCCTATAATTGGTCTTAGTCTTGTTCTCTCTCAATCTTGCTCGTAGTATCACTCCTACTCTTCCTCTTTTACATATACTCTCTTACACTTTTTCTTACTCTCTCACTCTTGTTTTCACTCAAAAGGTCTATTTACACGGTCAAACGGTTTGACAAACCCGGTTTGTCAAACAAGTGTTTGAAGTGACGTTTGACCGTATGGATGGAGTGTTTGGTTGTCAAACACGTTTGACATACATGCTTGACAACCAAATACCCCATTCACACAGTCAAACGTCACTTCAAACACTTGTTTGACAAACCGGGATTGACAAACCGTTTGAATGTGCAAATGCCCCTCTACCTGTACTTCTACTCCGAGGTCGTCGAACCAGGTCGGTACGTTTAAATTGGGACAGCAGCTGTCCGATTAGACAACTTTATGGTTGGGGATGACAGGTGGTGATGGATACGGGGCTGCCTAGTGTAGGCCTTATGGTCTCTTGCAGTCTCCTTCGTTCTTATGTTCTTATGTTCCACACAGGAGCCCCGACTCCTGCTGCCATCCCCGTCCACTCCTTCACGTTCACGTTGTCCACATCTTCCCACCTTATTCATCCACCTTTTCCTTTGGCCTATCCATCGGTCCAGTGCCCATAAATCATCCTAACATGACTTCCTTGGCAAGTCACCCATCCTGGTGACATCTCCTGCCCATATGTGACGATGTGAGCGATTTCTTCTTCTTTTTTTAACACAACAGGTTCGTAGGTTCTTGATCATGTCGTCTAAACAGGTTCTCCTTGATGCCTCACAGGTCCTCAGATCCTCCTCAGGATGCCTTTACCATAAGCAACATTTCGCATCCATAAAATTCCATAGTGGTATAGTTTTTTTTTCTGGATGTTATCCTTGATTATCTCTTCTTAGATCGTGTAGCTTGATGATACCGTAGATCCAAAATATTTGAATGACAAATTATTGGCTTCTATTTACATCTAGGCCTGTCGTGACTTCCGTAGTTTTATTTATAGGTGTGTTCATTCCCAGACCTGATCTACTTGCTGTACTTCTGAGTTATGTACATGTGTCCTGTATATCTGAGAGCAATACTTCACACAGGTCCATGTCGCCAACGAAGGTAAGCCAATGGCCTTGGTATATAACATAATCCACTTCTGGGCTAGATTAAACAGGAGCGAAGAAAGAACAAAAAATAAAATCCCTGCATCACAGCCACGTCCCTCGCCTCGAGCATCAAAAGATTTTATATATATATACCTCTCTATTCTTTGTTTTACATGATGTATTTGAATAGCACAATTGTATAGGATTTATCTATTTAAGAAAGATGTAAAGGTATTCAAGGTGCTCCGTAACGATGGCCGGTACACATTGTCTTATGTGTTTTTGAAGTCGTCGAATGTTTTGTCAAACTACCAACACTTTTCCATTTCTTTTCTTTTTTTTAATTGAAATTTGGTCTGTTGTTGCTCTGTTAGATCTTAACCTAGCTTGATGGCCTCCAATCTTGTTCTCTAGGTATACTTTTAATTTTTGTCATAAGATACTGACTATAATTTTGTACCCAGTGGGAATTGTGTTTCTGCCGCTGTGTTTTTTATAGTAAAGAGTCCTTTTCCAAGTAGCGCAACTAAAATATCTTCTTCCTTGTCAGTAGGCACTGTCCCCTTCTCCTATATGTCTGATAATAAAGTTCTCATCCTTTCACGAAGATTCTGTTTTCTGTATTTTGTGAATTCAGTAGACACAGTAGATTATTCGTATAATCATTAATATTTGTTGCTTTGTGGTTCTTTATTCGTTTGATTGTTCTTGTCAATTTTCCATCTCCATTTTCCCCACTGGGTTAAAGGGCGGAAGTCGTTTATAAAAAAAAATCGTTAAAATGTTCCATTCGTCTTTCATGAAAGCCTTCTTTGTCTACAGGCATCATATCGCCTTTTTTCTATTCCTGGTTAAGTTATACCTCAGCTACTATCTATATCTCACGATTTTTTGTCCTATAGAATTGCTTTGTCACTTTCCCTTGCTTCCTGTATGCTTCCATCGCCTTTAACTCCTCTTGTAAACCTCCTCTTTCTTTTTATTTATCCTTGTTGTTTTATGCCTTGTCATCCACAGTTATTATCTTATCTCCGTGCTTCCTCTGCCCTCCACCCATTCCTCTAAAATTATCTTTTTTTACTATCTCACATTTTTAATTAAACCATTTATTACTCTTGCTGATATTTTCAATTGTTCCTGTTGGTGCCTCTACTATCGTCAATTATATCTCTCCCCACACAATCCCTAACTCTATTTGATGCAGAATCTCAAATCTATTTTCCATGTTCAAAATATAGGCAGTACATATTTCCATTCTAGTTTGCCACCTCTAAGTAATACAAGACTTTTACTCTTTGTTTGACTATGATTTTTCTTATAAATAAAATATGGTCTAACTCACAATTCATACTTAAAAGATTAATATATATTCCAGAAGTAAAAGTGTTTCTATTATCATTGCTATTTTTAATTCATCGAAAGCGCTTTCATGATATTATAATATATTTAAAGAATCGTACCATGAAGTGTTTGCTTTTTAATTTTGACCACTTGAAGTCTGTTTTGATAATGATTAGAGAAAAGATAAAGTACTAGAATCTTACTGTCATTGTAATAAATTTTATATCAAAAAGTTAAATTTGAAAGCTGCATGATAGGATTTGATATTATATACGTAATGACACATGAAAAAATGCACACAGGATTGGAGGATTTACCGACATTTTCATACGATAACAAGTTGCCTTTTCCTTTTCAACTTTGATTTTGTAAAAGGTTATACTAATTTCACATTTATCCAAAGCGTTATCAATAAGAACGAAAGCATGGCAGAAGAAAGAAAATAGTTTTATGCAGGGATTTAGAATGTTTGCAGACGATGAGGGAGAACAAAAACGCTTAAAGACGATACGTCATTGCAGATGTTAGGGAAATTGGCCTCTCTGCGTTTTGCTTGACTGAGATGTTCTGGCATTCAGGTCGGGTTGTTATTCGTAAATAATTGGAAAATTTTCCTTTTTTGGCGACAAAAATAAACAGAAGCGAGTTTGATTCTTCTTTCGTGAATTTTTCGAACAAGAGTTTTCTTCGTCTTTGATACCAGATGCTAAGACTTCAAAATAGTCAAAGAACCTTTTGTTTCAACTGTACAAGTTAAGATGAAGTGCGTGACAACTCCTGATGAACTATTCCGGCTTGTTTGGGCAAGCAATGTCCGGGGTGACTGATGGACATGTGTCAAGATGAAAAAAATGTCGTGGTCGAAGATTTTTTTTTTTTTTTTTTTATTCCTTTTGGGTCATATTTAGCACAAACAAGAATATTATCCTGACTAATGGGAGACATTTTTAATGATTTGAGAAGACTTCTGATTAAAAAGAAAATAGAACTATATACGAATAAATAAGAAAATAAATAAATAGATAAACTATCAAACTATTTTGATTAACTTCTTCCGAAATGATTTAAAAGCGGCAAAAAAAAATCATTATGATTAACTTTTTCCGGACATCTGGACCATAATTTTGGAAATGATGTTCCGGTTATGTCCAAACGGCTTTATCCAGTTTAAGAAAACC
Source organism: Oratosquilla oratoria (assembly GCF_046742065.1). Classification (NCBI taxonomy): domain Eukaryota; kingdom Metazoa; phylum Arthropoda; class Malacostraca; order Stomatopoda; family Squillidae; genus Oratosquilla; species Oratosquilla oratoria. The sequence continues at coordinate 1,222,664 of NC_134780.1, read as the reverse complement.
TCAAATCCAAGGTGATTAGAAAAATAAAACAAAAGAAGACAATGAGGTCTAAAGAAAGGACGTAGTACAAGAAAAGGACAAAATAAAGAAAAATAAATAAACGGTTGAAACGAGTCTGTGAATAACGACTCCCAAGGACGGATGGCCAAAGTTCGAAGAGTCTGAAGAAAACATATGGAGAAAAATCAATAAATTAAGAAACTAAGAAAAATAAAGTAAAATGATGACAAGGAGCGCGAAAGTTTGATGAAAGCGTTTAAATTTCAATAATGTTAGTTTTTTTTAATATCACTTTCTGTTTATTTTGTTTTATTTATTTCTATTCTATTTCATATTGATTCTTTTATGCAATGGGGGACGGAGAGGGGGGGTCGCCGATTTAATGAAGCGGCCTTGCTGTGGATGTGCTGTGTTTTGCGACACTGCTTCTGACCCAGGGCAGTGGACAAGGTGCAGAGATGACCCGTCATCCAGGAGGTGCTCAGATGAGAGGGAGGGTGGAGGGGTGTGGAGTGTATTCAGGGATGGAATGGGTGGAAATGATTTTATGCCTTTCCCTTTTTGGCTACCTCCCTTGTAAGGGGGAAAAAGCCTTGGTATATGTATGTATGTATGTATTTCATATTGATTCTATTGTACTGTAACTTGTTTTATTCTTTTCTATTTTATTTCGTTCTGTTTATTAATTAATCTTTTTGTGGTTAACTAATACATCACAATGCTTACTGTACGCTTTTCGTTACAGTATATAGAATAGGCAATTGTGCAGACATACACCCGCAAACTCAAATTTATCACCGGCAAACGGATGAAAACGGAATAGTATAAAATTGCCCCGA
>NC_134780.1:1199325-1216825 GCF_046742065.1 Oratosquilla oratoria | reverse complement strand
AAGATCAATAAACGAATGAATAAACCTAATAAAAACAACACTCGACCCTTGATATGTATAGATCGGAAAACAAAAGCGGAGAGGCAACAGACAGAACAGCAGTTGTAATAGACAAAATATGAGAAAACTAGAGATGATGAATAGAGGGAACAGCATAAAGAAAATGGAGGAGAGGGATAGGAGGAGAAGAGAAGAGAAAAACGATAAAATAGAGTATGAGTATGACATGACATCTGGAAGGGACCAACGATGATTATTTTATAAAAAAAAAAATATTTTGCAGGACTTCAAATAATTTTCTTTTTCAAGAGCTTCAGAAAAGCATCAAATGCATTTGACGACTGCATTATTTTGATGAAAGGAATTTAATTTTTCTCTTTTTTTTTGTATAAGTTTAAGAAAAAATGGCTAAAGACAGGTCGTATTAATCTGAAAGAAATTACATAACTGGTCTTGTAAAAACGTTTAAGTCGAAAAGATAACATTACGTGTTTCAAGAATTACGAGACAAAATGAACAAAAAAAATAGATAATTCAACAGATCATAGCCCTAATTATTATATGTTTTTTTTACAGTTTCTGAATGAAACAAATACATTTTCATGAGAAATTTATTCCCAAATGCGCAATGACAATAACTGTGGATTGAAAGTGACTTGATTTAACATTTCAGTCAATATGCAGATCGACAAAATTTAATCATTCCGCAAAATTTGATCAGAATAATACATAAAGTATTAACACGATTTATATAATAAAGAGAACCCTAATTTCACGGAAACAGTGATAATGATAGATGCGCTCATTCAGTAGTGAAAATAACTTCAAAATATCAATGACGCAGTAGACTATGCACAAAAACAAAATAGATATCTTGGTGAAATGAACTTTCGTACGTTTAAGTTGATATCCCAAACGAGAAGAGCAAAACGAAAATTTAATAAAAGTGAGTATATCAACTACATTGACCCCCAATGTTCATTTCAATCGGATCTAGTTTCTTTGATTCGAAAGATTAAATGCTCATTTACAAAAATAAATAAATAAACAAAACAAAAAAGAACGCAGACATTATGTGTTCTTAAAACAGCGAAAAAAGGACAAAAATTAAAAAAAAGAAGAACGTAGAGAGAGTAGGAAGGAGATAAGGAAAGATAGAAAGAAAGAAGGGAAGGAGAGAAAGAAAGAAGTTGGAGAAGGAAATAAGGAGGGAGGGAATAAAGGAAATAAGGAAAGAAAAGAAAGAAAAAAGAAAGTAAGGTCAGGAGGAAAGAGGAAAGAAGGAAGGAGATAAGAAAATAAGAGAGGAAGGAAAGGGATAGAAGAAAGAAGAGAGAAATGAAGAAAAGGATAGGATGAAACTGAGAAGAAGTAAAAAGAATAATATTTATCTATCCTAAAAGAAATTGTGAGATGAATTTAAGATTTGAATTTGAAAAATAGTTACAGGACAAGAACATAAAGGAATAAAGAAATATTCTATGCAAACTTAATTGCCCTAACAATGAATTAAGACATAAAATAGAGACAGAAAAATTAGGCAAATAGGAACAGAGAGAGAGAGAGAATGAGAATGAAAGAGAGATAGATAGATAGATAGATAGAGAGAGAGAGAGAGAGAGAGAGAGAGAGAGAGAGAGAGAGAGAGAGAGAGAGAGAGAGAGAGAGAGAGAGAGAGAACGAGAGAGAGAAAGAGAGAAAGAGAGAAAGGAAGGAGAAAAAAGGAGATTTGGAGATGAGGAGCTGGATATACGAAGATAAAAACACAAGCAACTAGAGATAGAGGGAGAGAGAATGGGAATGTCTGACTTAAACAAAACAAAACAAAAAGCGAAAATGTTTGAATACACCAAAGCAAACAATCGTTAATGAAAGAGAAACACGCAAAAAACATAAGCTAAAGAAAATTACAAAGAGAGAGGAAAATAATGAAAGAGGCGAAGGAGGAAGAAAAAAAGGCAAAAATGAAATAGAAGAACACGTGAATGTCGTGCGGAATGTGAGGACGACGTGACGTCATGTCGTGCAGAATGTGAGGACGACGTGACGTCACTAGGGTTAGAAACGACATACAAAATGGCGCTGAAGGTGATGAAAAAAAATACTTATATTAAAAGAAATCACCTAAACGAAGAGAAACGAATGTAAAGGTAATAAAACACAGGAGAAAAAAATGGGAAGACTATAAACTATGTCAAGTAAAATAAAGATTAAAAAATCCAAAAAGCGGAAATCTAATGAAAAGGTCACAAAAGAAAGACAACAACAACAGAAAAACGAACCAAAAAAAGGAGAAGACAGAGAGACAAAGGGACAAATGAATACATTATTAAAAATAAAAGAAAAAGAATAAAACAGAACAAAAACGAGAATAAAATAGAAACAGAAAGAGAATATCATATCAGATATGTAAATGCAAAGTAGGAGTTCAAACCGTGAGCAGTTAATTAACACAAGACTAATACGTTAAATATGGAAAACCGATAACACACCTCAGGGTTGTGTATCACCTGCTCAGCTTCCATTGTACTTCGAAGGTCGCAAGGTTCCTTACAAATAGTCCAAAAACAGATGAAGAGAGAATTCTTCTTTCTTCTTAAATGCCCATCTTTAGATGTTATCCCTTTTTTATGTTTATGTATGCACGTATGTATGTATTGTATGTATTTTATGTATGTGTGTATGTATGTATGTATGTATGTATGTATGTATGTATGTATGTATGTATGTATGTATGTATGTATGTATTGTATGCATGTATGTATGTATGTATGTATGTATGTATGTATTGTATGTATGTATTCTTTGGATGGATATTATCTTATTGCATGTGTATGTATGTACGTACATATGTATGTATAAATGTGCAGTATATGTGTGTGTGTGTGTGTGTGTGTGTGTGTGTGTGTGTGTGTGTGTGTGTGTGTGTGTGTGTGTGTGTGTGTGTGTGTGTGTGTGTGTGTGTGTGTGTGTGTGTGTGTGTGTGTGTACACATGTAGGAAGAGAAATAGCTGGACAACTGATAAAGAGAACTACAAATGTCAACAATCAATACCGATTAGAAACAGAAAATAAATTTTGGAAAATGGAAGGAAGAAGAAATGAAGCCAAAAAACATACTGAGGACACGCCAAAGACACACGCAATTTGAAAAAGAGAAGTCGAAGGAGGAGGAGGAGGAGGAGAAGGAGGAGGGAGTAAGGGAGGAGGAGGAGGAGGAGAAGGAGGAGGGAGTAAGGGAGGAGGAGGAGGAGGAGGAGGAAGAATAATAAGAGGGGCGTGAGGAAGAGCAGATGGAATAGAAAGAGGAGGTGCTAAGATGAGACGGATAGGAGGGATAGGAAGAGGAAGGAGGAGGAAGAGGCAAACGAGGAATCAGCGGAGCCGGAGGAAGAGGAAGAAGAACAAGTGGAGGAGAAGGGCGAGGAGACGGAAGACTAGGAAGAGGAGGAGGACGAGGTGAAGGAGAAAGAGGAGAAGGAGGGTAAGGGTGAGGAGTGGTGGGGAGGAGTTGAAGCCTAAATTAGGAATAGATTTAAGAGCCTGGGAGTGAAAGGCCTCGAGAACTACGAGGAGGAGGAAGAGGGGGAGGAGGAGGAGGAGGAGGAGGAGGAGGAGGAGGAGGAGGAGGAGGAGGAGGAGGAGGAGGAGGAGGAGGAGGAGGAGGAAGTTAAAGAGACGTCATGACTAAGCTGAACGATTTTCTTCGGTTAAAGGGATGACCTGAAATATAGGAGAGCCCCTTTCCTTCAGACTTCCTCCCTCCCTTCCCCCCTTCTCTCCCCCTTTCCACCTCCCCCTCTCCCCACCGACCTCCCAAACCCATCTCAACTGATTAAGAATGACCTGACGCGTGTCAGGATAAAATATATAAAGTGCGTTCTTGTTTACATTCTAATGCGATAAATCATAGAAATGCACATATACACTCCGAAGTACTTGATGTGTTTATGTATACAGTAGTTATTCAAAAATATAATAAATTTGTTGTTAATGAAATTACATTAATAAGAACTACGATGAATAAAATTAACGTATTCATATATACAGCATTTATTTTAGAATTGAGTAAATCTATTTTCAACCAAGTTGTATTCATGCAGCGACAATAACAATGTGATGTATTTCTATCGTCATTGGTCAGATATAGATAACCGGATTCTTGCATTATCATGCTGAATACTTCAGCGGCTTCAGGAAGTAAAGGAAAAGCTTCAGGAACTATAGATAACAGAAAACCAAGGGACAAAGGACTTTGACCCGTATAGAGCCAGAGATTAAGGATGTTAATGAAATGGCAAGGAACATTTTTTTATATACCTGACAGAAATTTTCTTCGTCAGTGTTGCCAGAGTTGGTTTGTATTTCCGAGATTTTTTTTTCAAAAAGCGTTACTCCAAAATGAAAAAGGTAAACAAATAGGAAGATAAAAATGTGAACAAAAAAAAAAGAGGTGGGGAGGGAAGGAAAGGCTTGAGCGAGTCTATGATTTATGAAAAATGGACGAACAATAAAAAAGTAGAAATAAAACCCTGATAAAAACAAATTTAACTTAAAAACTTCATTTGTTACTACGTTCATGTTGAGTTATATTTTCATTCTTCTTGAAACCCACCAAGTCAAAGGTTTTAGACGAATCTGCGAACAAGATATCTTGAGAGTAACAAATTAAATATATAGTTTTAAAGAAATAAATCAAAGTAAAAAATTGAATATAAACGGAGAACTAAGATAATGAAAAATCTAGAGACCTAGGTTCCATTGATTTCCTAACTAGATGGGGGGCTTGTAACAGGGTTGACAATTAATGAATATTTGTTGCCTCTCTTACATACTTAAATCACAACTAAATGAATTCGAACAAAAAAGATAATTGAGTTTTGTTCCCTCTCAAGACATTTTTGCATTCCGTGGCTCCTTGCCTGAAGCAATGTTGCCATAAATGAATTATCTTATTTTCAAATCGTGATCGTTGCTAGCCAGTTGGAGAATGGTTATCGAAAGAAAAATATTATTCTCACTGTCTGATTTGAAACCAACATAAACTGATGTTTTCAAATATATGACTTTTTAAAGATACAATTTTTTTGGGAAAAAAAAATACAATCTTCACGTTCACGTATTTTTATGATAATTTCTTCAAATGTACATATTTCCAACTGGATAATATGTAATGACTTGATGTCACATAATTGAAAAAATCCTGACTTCTCTCTAACAAATGAGCTTTAATGTGTTTAAGCAACCAGTCCCGTTTGTCGCCACTCGGATCGTACGAAAGTTTCGAAATCTGATACGAAGTCTTGTACCCAGGGTTGGGCCCGACTGAAATCTACAGCTTTGAAGCCCGTTTTCTGCGTAGCCCGTAGAAAACGGGCTTTCATGAGTTGTTACTTATCCTTCGATACTCTAGGAATTACTCGACTATCTATGAAGGTTCCTCACTTCAAATCTAAGTGAGAGAAGTGTGAGGGAAAGAGGTAAGGTGGCATACACACACACACACACACACACACACACACACACACACATACACAGCTAACCAAAGGAACACAAACTGACAAAAAAAAAATCATAATCACAGACTAAAGTCGTAGGTGGAAGAGTTGAGGTCAGAATTGATACGCACGCAGCTAAGCAGAGGATGACACATTGCCCCAAAAAGTATATACGCATCATCACATTGCCCCAAAAGGTATATACGCATCACCACAACTCAAGACAAAATCTAAAGAGATTACTAAAGACGAGAAAGTCCGAGAAGGAGGAAGAGGACAAAGAAAGAGGATAAGGACGGGAAGGGCTTGGTCATTGTCACTCCAGAGGTCCTAGAAGAAAACGGGGGAAGTGAGGGCCAAGGCGAAAGAGGTCAGTGCCAAAGACCCGAAGACAAAAAAAAAGAAAAAAAAAAGAGAATGAGGTCACTCAGGAAGACGATGTTGGTGTGAGCAAAACGCTCGTGCCATTGGGGATGTGTGTAAAATAAAGAGTAATACAGAGAGAGAGGGAGAGAGAGAGAGAGAGAGAGAGAGAGAGAGAGAGAGAGAGAGAGAGAGAGAGAGAGAGAGAGAGAGAGAGAGAGAGAGAGAGAGAGAGAGAGAGAGAGAGAGAGAGAGAGAGAGAGAGAGAGAGAGAGAGAGAGAGAGAGAGAGAGAGAGAGAGAGAGAGAGAGAGGGGGGAGAGAGAATTTGTCACAATGTCAAGAGGTCTAGAGAAGACTCGAAAAACATCAAAGTCGAAGAATGAGACAAAGAAGCAATTGTCAACAGATCTTTTTCCAACACTTTCTTGATATCTTTCTTTTTCTTTCTCATTATTTCTTGTTCTTTTCATTATCTCTTCTCTCCATTTTCTTTTGTTTTTCTCTATTCTTTATTATCTTAATGCTTTCGAGTAATTTTTTTTTTTTTTTTTTTTACCTTGAACGACCAACTTCAGAACTACTCTGAGGAATACAATGGTCATAAAAGGAACTATAAAAGCGTTCTTTTACCGAGTCTTTCCAGCGTACAAAACAATTTTTTTACTCAAGGACCGCTGGAAAAAAAAAGAAAAAAATCTTCAAGAAATTTGGTGTTGAACTCCCTCCGGAGCGGATGACACGTCTTTTCCTTCTAACCCGTGTCACCATCACAGACATCAAAGTGTTTTATTTTATTTATTTTTTTACTAAAAGAGAGATTTAATTTCTTTCAAAGCCCTTCAGATATTTAGAAATAATAAGAATAATTGATAATAATGAATGAAAATAAACAAATAGATAAATAAAAATATAAATGAGTGCTCAAAAAGGCAGGAGAGTTGGACTAACGCTAAGAAAACCCTACCGATGCCGAGGTGGAGGGAGAGATTATGGGGAGACAAATAGACTGCGGATGGACAAGTGTCTGGGGAGAGGGGGGAGAGGGGGGAGAGGGAGGAAGAGGGAGGAAGAGGGGGAGAGGGGGAGAGGGGGAGAGGGGAGAGGGGGGAAAGGGGGAGGGGGAGAGGGGGGAAAGAGGGAGGGGGAGAGGGGGGAAAGGGGGAGGGGGAGAGGGGGGAAAGGGGGAGGGGGAGAGGGGGGAAAGAGGGAGGGGGAGAGGGTATAGGGGGGGAAGGTCGCTTCGGAGTACAAATGGGGGGGAAATAAACCGAAGACAGAGTAGGATGACACAGAGAATACAAGAAGGACAAATCGAAGGAAGGTAGGACAAGGTAAAGGAGGAGGGCGAAATGAGGAGGACAAGGAGGAGAAAAAAAGAAGAGAAGGAGGAGAAGAATGATAAGCAAGAAGGGAGAAGAAGGAAGAGAAAGAGAGAAAAAAGGAGAAGATAAGAGAAAGAGAGAAATAAAGAGAAGGTAGATTAGACGGAGAAAAGATGAATGAGTCGGGCAGGAATGAGGAGGAAGAATGGAGGAAAGAGAAGAGGGAGGAAGATGAGGAAGAGAAGATAGAAGAAGGGAAGAAGAGAAAGAAAGGGGAAAGATAAAGAAGAATAAAAAAGAGGAAAAAGGAAGAAGAAGAGAAAGAAGAAAGGGAAAGAGAAGAAAAAAGGAAGAGGAGACAAAGGACCAAAAGGAGGAGGAAGACAAATGGAGGAACAGGAGAAAGAAGCTGAGGAAGAGGAAGAAAAATGGAAATAGAAGAAAAGAAAGAAAATGAAGAAAAGAAGAAGTGAATGAAGAGGCAAAGGAACGAGAGATGGAAAAGAAAAGGAGAAGTACGAGGAGGAGGAGGAGGAGGAAGACGAGGAGGAGGAGGAGGAGGAGGATGTGGTGGTGGTGGTGGTGGTGGTGGTGGTGGTGGTGGTGGTGGTGGTGGTGGTGGTGGTGGTGGTGGTGGTGGTGGTGGTGGTGGTGGTGGTGGTGGTGGTGGTGGTGGTGGTGGTGGTGGTGGTGGTGCTTGGCGGTGTCGGAGGTGGTGTCGGTAGTGGTGGTGATGGTGGTGGTGATGGTGGTGGTGGTGATGATGGTGGTGGAGGAGGAGGAGGAGGAGGAGAAAAAGAAAAATGGTTTGAGAGGTAGGAGAAAGTAGTGGTGATGGAGGAGAAGGAGGAGGAGAAGGAGGAAGAGGAGCAGGAAAAGGAGCAGGAGCAAGGGCTGTGAAAGTAGGTTTAGTGTGAGTAAGGGGACGAGGAGGAGGAGGAGGAGGAGGATTAGGAGGAGGCGGAGGAGGAGGAGCTAAGGTGCCGAAGAGCCGCCACTTAGAGGAGGAGGAGGAGCAGGAGGAGGAGGAGGAGAAAAAGAAGAGGAAGAAGAAGAGGAAGGAGAAGGAGAAGAAGAAGAGGAAGAAGAAAAAGAAGAAGAAGAAGAAGAGGAAGGAGAAGGAGGAGAAGAAGAAGCAAAAAGAAGAAGAAGAAGAAGAAGAAGAAGAAGAAGAAGAAGAAGAAGAAGAAGAAGAAGAAGAAGAAGAAGAAGAAGAAGAAGAAGAAGAAGAAGAAGAAGAAGAAGAACAACAACAACAACAACAACAACAACAACAACAACAACAACAACAACAACAACAACAACAACAACAACAACAACAACAACAACAACAACAACAACAACAACAACGAGAAGTAGATGAAGAAGAAGAAGAGGAAGGCGAAAGAGAAGAAAAAGAAGAAGAAGAAGAGGAGGAGGAAGGAGAAAGAGGAGAAGAAGAAGAAGCGGAAGGAGAAGAAGAGGAAGAAGAAGAAGAAGAAGAAGAAGAAAGAAGAAGAGGGAATATTAAAGAAAACGAAGAGCACAGGAGAAGGAGGAGGAGAAATGGGAGAAGAGGGAGGAAGTACAGAAGGAAGAGGAGGAGGAGGAGGAGGAGGAGGAATAAATGCAAGAAGAGAGGAGGAGGAACAGTACTAGAAGTAAGAGGACGACTTATAGGAAAATGAAGAGGAATAAGAGGAGAAGGTAAAGGAAAAGAAGAGGTGAGAAAGGAGGAGGAGGGGTAGGAAGAGGAAGATGAGGATATGAGGAGGAGAGGGAAAGGAATATAAAGAGGAAGAGGAAGAGGAGGAGGAAGAGGAGGAGGTGATGAAACGTCATCGGAATATCATTAGAAAGGAAAGAATGAAGAGGAGTAGAATTGGGAAGAGAGGATTACGTAAGATGAGACAAGAAGAAATGCGGAGGAGGAAGAGGTAAAGGAGATGAAAATGAAGGAAAATGAAAGGATAAGGAACTGGATGAGGATTGATAACAAGAGGAGTTGTACACGGACTGGTTGACAAAGAAGAGAAGAGAAGGAGAAAGGACAGGAGGAGGGAAAAGGAAGAGGAGAGAGAAAGGAAGAGGAGAAGAAAAGACAAAGGGAAGGCGGATGAGAGAACGAAAGAGGAGGCAGGTGAAAGAAAAGGAGAAGAAAGAGAAAGAGGGAGAGAAAGAGAAAAGGAAAGAGAGAAGGAAAGGGGAAGAGAGGATGAGAATGGAGAGGATGGAGATATAGACCGTGTAAGAAGAAAAATATTAAAAATGAAAAAAGTCGGAACCAAGAGAAATAAAGAAATAGATGAATAGACAATTGAATGAATAGAAGGACGCAAGGAAGACGTGGAAACCTCATTATCTAACATTGCGACAGTGGAAGAAGGGGTACAAAGGAACACAAGATAAGACGAGACAATACAAACGAAGTAATGCAAACAGGTGAACACGACAAAGCTCTGAAGAAAGTAAGATGACGAAGACATTCTTGGAGAACTCTCTCCTCCACGAAAAAAGAGTTTCTGCAAGAAAGCTTCTGGAGAAAGAGAAGAAGAAGTCTGCACGGAATCAATAGGCATACTGACCTTCCTTCTTTAAAATTTCAAAATATTCCAACTTTGCATACGTATCAAAGATTGCAAAAGTTGGGTACGCTTATGAAAGATTAGAGAAACTAAGGCGCATTTATATTGCTACGAAAACGTAAAATTCATTGAGATACATATAATCAAATCAAACCTAACTGAAACTAATTAAACCTAACCTAAACGAACCAAACACAATCCAAATCAATTCAGCTTAACCTAGACAAAACTGACCTTTCCTAACCTGATAATTACTTATTTGACTTGACCTAACCTGATAAAAGCTAACTTAACCTATTCTTACCTAACTTAACCTGACCTAAAGTTACGTAACTTGACCTGACCTAACATAATCTGATCAAACCCAACCAAACCTGACCTAACGTTACGTAGCCTGACCTGACCTGAGCAAACTTAATCTGACTGAAGCTAACCTAACCCAACCTAACCTAATCTGACCTATCTTAATTTAGCCTAACCTAACCTGACCTATCGTAACTTAGCCTAGCCTATCATAAACCAATCTAACCCAATCCAACCCAACCCAACTTAACTCAGCCCAACTTAACATAACTTTACTGCCATAGCTGGAGACTACACGGAGATCTCCAACCCCAACCCCCACCCCCACCCTGCCCCCGTGGAGACCAAGAGGAACTGCGCATGCGCAGAATCCAAGACAACTTCGAAACCTCTGAAGAAGAGATCGAGAGCGTTACCTTTGCCACGAAGAAGACGGACTCTCAACAAAGACTAGGAGCAAAGGGATTCATTGCTGAGCCAAGACCGTTATAAAGGTTCCTCGTGCCTTTGTGAAACGTTTTACCAAAATTACTATTGTCACGTAAGAAGGTTTGTGAGACAAAAGGGGTGAATGGGAAACCGGAATTGATAAAAGGTGCAAAGGTTCTGTGAAATTGAAATTGCTATTGTCTTCGATTTCTTCGAGATTATAGAATTGTCAAAAACCGTAGGATATCAGTACCCGAGAGAGGATGTTCTGTACAAAGAAAAAAAGTCCTTAGAGGAGTTGTTCCTAAAGCCGAATTTAGAAAACCAGTTCTCAAAAAAAAAAAAAAAACGAAGTCGAAGACGAAGCTCAAGAAAGCGAAGAAACAAAAAAGAAAAAATATATAAAAAAAAAGAAAAACACAGAAAAATAAAACATTTAGTAGTTTGAAAGTAGAGTAAGGAGACACGAGTGAAGAAGAAGAAGAAAAAACGAAAACAAAACAAAGTACACGAAGAAGCAAATGCAGAAGACAAATGATAATCGAAGACACTCAAAATATGAATGAAGATAATTTACGAGGAAGAGAAAAGGGGACGAGTGACACGTTCCCGTCTTCCCTCTCCCCATACCTCCCCCCTCCCTCTCCCCCCTCCCCCACCTACCCCAAGCCACCACGGGAACCCGCAAGAGTAGAGAAGAAAGAGGTAGAAAGACGAGGACTGTGTCACAGAAAGAAAAAATAGACAGGTATTTTTTGCCTAAGGAAATTTCTGGAGGAAATAAAAATGTTAGACCTCTTTTTTAGCGACCAATATTTATTTATTTATTTGTTTATTTATTTATTCATTTATATATATATATATATATATATATATACATGTATATATTGGTGAAGCGTGGCAGGAGATTCTCTCTGATGCATATTCTGTTAAAAACGACAGCAAAAGAATTATTAATTAACTTTTTCCGTGAGCTCTCAAGCTTGCGAAAAGTAGATTTCTGGTAGGGGGAAAGGGAGTAAATCAAATTTCCAAAACTCATATACATATATACATATATATATATATATTTATATATATATATATATATATATATATATATATATATCCACATATATGTATATACATGTATATACACACACACATATATATTTATATATATATATATATATATATATATATATGTACATATGTATATACACATATAATACACATACACACAAACACACACATATATATATATATATATATATATATATATATATATATATAAAAACACATATATATATATATATATATACATATTGAAGTATGGAGTACAAATGAGTGGAAGGGCGGTGAGTTAAACACAGAGAACAGTTGGAGTTTTATTCACTGACGTTTCGTCCTTACCAGGACATTCTCAAAGTACATACAGTTTCAGAAAATTAACAGCTTATATAATCCATCCTTGCCGTGTTCCTCTCCCTCCATACTCCCATCCGTCCTCAACCCTTTTCATGTGACTCCGACCATGTCACATCTCCCTCCGTTCTCAATTGTCCTTTTTACCTCCTTGATAATCAGAGTACCTACCGCTCCTGCTAATTTTATAAACCCTTCCCTATGGTTGATGCAGGGGTGGGAAGTAATGTAGGCTGCCTCCATTGTTTTTTTTTTTGTTTTTTTTTTCTCTAGACCTTTGTGAAAATGGGCGACAGCTTTTCAAGATGGCCGAACAAATAGGCATGAGTGTTTGGTTTTGTCTGGTTCTCCCTATGGCTGACGATTTGATTATTAGGACACTTGCTGCCTTTGAAAAGACAAGTAAATCCATCTCCGTCATTGTTGCTTTCGCTGGTGATAATACGCGCAGCTTCAAATGTCTTCCTCATCTTCCTTTCAAGTCCGTCGTGTAGTGCCTGGCTCCAGTCAGGTAGGTGCCCACATAGGACTAGATTACACACCAAGTAGTGTGCGTCCTGACGTCCCAATTATGTTCTCTCGAGCGTTTTTTCAACCCCTCGACGTGACTCGCCGAAGTATGATGAGGTACAGTCGCTGCATGGAACACGGTAAATAACACTGAGGTTATCATGATTATCAATATGTTTCTTAAAGATTGTTCCCTTCTTATCTGAGGATACTTTAGCTATATGTATTCCACCTTTCATTAAATGATTGTTTATCAATAGCTCCGGTGTTCATAGAATTTGGGACAGTTATGAGTTGCGGCTTCTCTTTTCCAGGGGCCCGGACATTTGATCTTCTCGGCTTTCTTCGTTGTTTTGGTGATCAAGCCTCCGGGGTATTTTAGTTTCTTAAAAGTATTCTTGATGTAATAAATGAATAGTAATAAACAAAATTATTTGGCAAAGAATCAATATACATGAAGTGCAGATAATGACAAGAACACATAGTTCGAAATAATAATTACAATTGCCGAGGATAACACAAAAAAGCATATACGCTTATTTCCATTGTGGTCCTCAAGTACGCTCATTTCTATTGTGGTCATGCAGAAGTCTTTACTGTAGATTCGAAATTCTCTGAGAAAGAAACCTATAAGAATACCAGTTTTAACTCGTTTGTTGAAAAATAGTGGATGAAATCATCCCTATTGGTGGGTTTCCTGCACAATGTAAAACTTGCCTCTTCAACACCTGTGTGTCTAGAAAAGGTAACTTACATTCTTTTTCTAGCTCAACTGTGAATTGGGTGTCCTTATTCACAGCGTTAAGTCTTCTTAGCTTAGTCTCTACATTGGCTCCTTTTGGATTTACCTCTATTATAGTATCCACGTATTTTAGCCAAATGGTACCGCTTCCCATGATGGTAATATAGGAGTATTTGTCTGTTTACAAAGGACTACAAAGGCAGAGCATGCCGAAAGGAGACCTTTTGGTCCATAACTAGGTCGGATGCGGAAAAAAATAATAATTATGAATAAACAAAAAAAATAGATAGATAAATAAATAAATAAATAAATAAATAGATAAATAAATAAATAAATAGATAAATAAATAAATAAGAATAGTAATAATAAGAATAATAATAATGAATAAAATTAATAAGTGCATAGGTACAGTTTAATAATAAAGAAACAGGTAAATAATAAACAACAATGAATTGACAGATAACTAATAATAAATTAAAATCAAGCAAATAATAAAAAACAGACAAATAATAAATAAAAAAAATAAACACACAATATAATATAAATGGCAGGCATTACAGCATCTTGCTTAGGTGTTTATCTAAACGAATCTTAAAGCTTCGAGCTGAACTACATTACACTGCCTCTGCAGGAAGTTTGTTCCATACCTACACAGTTGGCGAAGTTGTTTCTACCCACTTCCAAATTAAATCTATTTCCTGACAGTTTGAGACCATTATTTCTTGTCGGATTCTTATTGTGTGAAAATTTTGTCACTTTTTATGTTGTCAATTCTCTTTAGAATCTTAAAGACCTGTATTAAGTTACCTCTGAGTGTACGGTTTTTTTTTTTTTTCTTCTTTTTTAGGGAAAACAGATTCATATGTATTAGTCGATTTTCGTATGATTTATTTTTGATATTTGGAATCAGTTTTGTGGCTCGCCGTTGTACGTTTTCCAATCTGTCAATGTTATATCCGTGAACAGATAGGTCATAACGACTGATAACGGATTCCCCATCGCGAGATCTTTAAGCTGGGTAAATTCAGTGTTGTTGAACATAAAGTATCCAAATGTTACACCCATGAAGATAAGCTTTAACCCATTCAACTACGATGACAAGATTCTTGTCATTTGGTCAAATAAAACAAAAAATCATAAAACACCAAAATGTTTGATCAAACACCAGAAAAATATGACGCCAGTCAATTGACCGCACGAGGCTTGACGTCATATTTTTCTGGTGTTTGATCAAACATTTTGGTGTTTTATGATTTTTTGTTTTATTTAATCTTGTCATCGGAGTTGAATGGGTTAAGTAAGCAGACCTTGGAACTGGAAGTATATCATCATCTACCAGTATATCTGCAACCACCCTCTTCACAGTCTCCAGGGCATCATCTATGGAAATGTTTGTATATAAGGCTGTTATATTTCGCTATACCGCAATTTATGTGTGCATGTGTGCTATACAGAATGTAAGGTTGCTATAGAAACATAGAGAAAACCTTTGGACTTAGTTCAACTATGACATTTGGAAAATGAACCATAATATTGCATAGGAAATGAGTGCGGCAATGAGGCGCGGAAACTCTAAAAGAAAAATAAATGATAAAAAAGAAACAAATTAATAGGTTAATTATTAAATAGATATGTAAACAAATAGATGAATACATACATACATATACCAAATGTTTTTTCCCTTTACAAGGGAGGTAGCCAAAAGAAAACAAAGCATAAAATCCACTCCCATCCATTCCATCCCCACTTACTCCACTCCCATACACCTCCCTCCCTCCCTCCCTCCTTCTCTCTTATCTTGGCACCTCTTGGATGACGGGTCATCCCTACATATCGCCCACTGCCCTGGGTCAGATGCAGTGTCGCAAGACACAGCACATCCACACCAAGGCCGCTTCATTAAATTGACGACTCCACCCCTCTCCGTCCCCTCATGCAGAAATGGAGAAGACGGGGAGAAATCCCTTCGGGCTGCGTCAATTTATTTTTCACACATACTCCCTCACCCCTCATCCCCCACCCACTCCCCTTCATGCATCACAGCATCATCCATACACAACCATTCTCCATTCACCCCTATCTTCTATCTTCTCCCGTCTTTCCTCAACAGACAATCCACTCTTTCCCAATGCCCCTTTTACCCCATCCATCCATCTCATCTTTGGTCGCCCCCTCATGTTCACTCCTTCTACTTCTTTCTGTCTTCCAAACCTCTTTTACTAATCTTTCTTCAATCATTTTTTCCATGTTTCCAAACCATCCCATTACTTTTTCATCAACCCTATCTCCCAACTCCCTTTTCACCCTAGTTCTCCTCACTTCCTCGTTTTCCAATCTTTCCAGCCTAGTAACCCAAATCATACTTCTCAGACACCTCATCTTAAACACATTCAAACTCCTCCTTCTTTTCCTCTCTTATATTCCTTGTTTCTGCCCCATGCAGTGCTGCCGGTACTCCTTCATACAATCTCCTCTTAGCATCCATTCCCAAATGTTTATTTCTCATTACACTTTTTAATCTACCAAGGTATTTACTTGCTTCTCTCAATCTACATTCTACCTTCACCTCCACTCCTCCCTTTCCTGCCACATTCGCACCCAAGTATCTAAAACTATCCACTTCCTCCAGTCTCTCTCCCTTAATACTCACTTCCAGTTTGCTGCCACTTTTTCCCCTTGTACATATCACTTTATTTTTACCCACATTTATATTCAACTTCCTTCTTTTGCACACTTTCCCAAACTCTGTCACTAACTTCCTAAATCTCTCCTCTGATCCTGCTACAAGGGCAGTGTCGTCAGTAAACAACAACTGGCTTATCTCCCATTTTTCTCCATTTTATTTAACCATCTCTAATCCCCGACCCATTACCCTTGCATTTACCTCTTGCACCACCCCATCCATGTATAGATTGAACAGCCAGGGCGACATAATACATCCCTGACGAAGTCCCACCTTCACCTCGAACCATTCACATTCTCCATTTCCAATTCTAACACAAGCTCCACTACTCCCGTAAAAACTCTTGACTGCTCTTAACAGCTTTCCTCCTATCCCATATATCTGCAATACATCCCACAGTGCCTTCCTGTCTACCGTGTCGTAATCCTTTGCCTGATCCATAAAAGCCCAAAAAACTTCCTTACCTTTTCCTAGATCTTTCTCACATATCTGTCTTACTACAAAAAACTGGTCCACGAACCCCTACCTATCCTAAACCCACACTGTTCCTCACCAATTACTCCCTCTGTTCCTCTCCCAATTCTCTCAATCAAGACCCTCCCATAAGCCTTCCCAACTACACTCAACAAGCTGATCCCTCTGAAACTACTACACTCAAGAAAGAAATAATAAAAGAAATGAGAACATTTAAAGTAAGTTTATTAGTTAGAACGCAAGAGATGTAAGGAAAGAGGAAATAAGTAAACACTGATAAAAAAAAAGAAAGAAAAAACATGTACCCAATTGGTGATGCAAATTTCAACAACGAAAAACTCCTCGTGTCATTTTTTATTGTCGGTTAGAGAAATATGAACCAGAATTCGAAGTGATAAATGTAATAGCCACCGACTAATTTCCATCAATACATATTAAAAGAAATTATCACTGCACCATAAAATAGCTTCGATGTATCTGAAGAGGCATATTTTAATTCCATTAGACTGTACTACACAATACTACCTATTTTTTTATATACCAAGGGAATTTTCCCCCTTACAAGGGAGGTAGCCAAACCAAAGACACGTACTTACTCCCATCCACACCCCTCCCCCCCTCTTATCTTGACTGCTCTTGGATGACAGGTCATCCCTGCATCCCGTCCACTGCCCTGGGTCAGAGGCAATGCAGCAAGACCCTGGTAAGACCATTTCACTTTACCGGCGACTCTCCTGTCTTCCACCCTCACCCCCCCTTAGTTGAAACGGCCTTGCTGTGGATGTGCTGTGTCTTGTTGCATTGCTTCTGACCCCCCAGGGCACTGGGTGAGATGCAGGGAAGACCCGTCATCATCCATGAGGAGTGATGAGAGTGAGGAAAGGGTAATGGAGGGGAGGGGAACAATACGATCGTTTTCATTCAAATGTCGAGAATATGAGACTAAGATGGAAAATGAGCATCACATACAAACGAAGAAAATAAGTACACATAAAACTACAACATTTATCTTAAAGTTAAAAGATTATCTTTCTACATTTGCTAAAATGCAGTAATGAGATTTCAAAAGCGTACAAAAGATGATTATGAAAAACGTGAGATTTAAAAGCGAGCATCATACGAATATTCTGAAGTACGTGAGAGTTAGGACAACAAATTGCTGGATACAGTGGACATAAGACAATTATAGTATTACACTTGTTGATT
>NC_134780.1:1191825-1194325 GCF_046742065.1 Oratosquilla oratoria | reverse complement strand
CGAGGTGCCACAAAAAGACCCTTCCACCCCCGAGGTAGCCATAATGCTAGTAACCCAATAAGATTTGTGACTTTCATTCGTGTCACTTATCATTCTTTTGGCATATTTTACCTAGCATGGAAATAAAATACAGTTATATTCATTAAGATTTACACAATGATACTGTGATAGAGTTATAGTGCACATCGCTTTGGCATGTATATCCATTTGTGCAAATGTGTATATGTATATATATATATATATATATATATATATATACACAAAACCTCCTAGTGATATGGTAACTGGCTTTTAAGTTTATCAGATGACGTAACAAATGCATTATATCACATACGCTACCGTGGTTATAGAATCTTAACAGCACATAAGAGAAATTAGATTTTCATCTTCATTCTAGTGGCGAATTCATCAGTTCAAGACAATCACGAAAGTAATGAGAATGCAATAATGACCCTTACGACCATTGGGCCGAAGATCGAAATCTCTTTAACGTTTTGGGAACTATTCTGCAACAATGTCGTCGTAATAGCCACAACAACTCAACACAAACTTTGATGAAGAGAAGTGGAGTAAGGAGGAACCTTATGTACTACTGTTGATTATATTGCGCCCTTGTTCAATTTTTCCACCAATTGCTCTGGTATTGACATTTTACAGATATTGATGTGCTTGTAAGAAATCATTCTAATGTCGATAGATTTTTTTTGGGGGGGGGGGAGGGGGAGGGAAGAGGGTTTGAATTACTGAGACAAGTTTTTGGGTTGAAATTGTTGAGAAATATTCGTCTTTGAAAAAAGGTGACATTTCCTAGTTACGTGTTTTCTCGTTATTTCAATAATTTGAAATAAACGTTTATATTTTTTGTGTGAAAAATAATGGAACCATTAATAGTCTAATTATATCTATTTCACACACAAAAAAAAAGCTATAAGTACCTCATCAGGGTATTCCTGTGATATGAGCATCAAGTAGAATCATCTCCCCGCTACTTATTATGACCTCCACCTCTATCTGAGGTTGCACTCCGGTGGCTGGCACCCGCTCCCCGGACTGAGTCCAAGTTTCGCTATCAGTTTTTTATATCTCCTCCACACTCCCCCGTTCCCCCATTTTTTCACATAAGAAGAGCTGGTAACCGGCGACTGCTCTTCCATTCACCTTGTGACAGGGAAACAGTCCCGCACGATACAACACTTGTGTAGACAACAGTCCAGAGTTTCTTCCCGGAGACATCATTGGGAGGCCCCGAGGATCGTTGCCAGCAACTGTGGTGAGAGACAGAGACAGAGAGAGAGAGAGAGAGAGAGAGAGAGAGAGAGAGAGAGAGAGAGAGTCAGTTCCTCCATCACCTTCTATCCAATGGTGGGTATACCCGATATTCATTCTTTCGAAATTTTCCTTTTTCTTCGTCTATGCCCGAAAGGGGGCTACAAGAAAGGCTCACTTGAACACACGAAAAGAGATAACCAATGAACAGTTATCCTGCAGATGTGTGCACGATAAGACTTGAACAAAAATATAATTGAACACAACGCAAAAAAAAAACTACACAATTCTTCTTAACGTAAACATTTGAAATAAACCAGTTACAGTATAATAAACACTAAATAATAAAAACATCTCATCTTATATAACAAAAACAGTTACAGCACCAACAAGCATTACCTCGCCTGTTCTTCTATTATGAAGAACATAATAACAAGGTACGAAGGAAGAACACACCGGAGTTGCATGACATTCTCCTATCGTTCAGCTCTCTGATAAGATCAGCAGTTCTAGAATTCTAGCAACAGCTACGTGATATCACCAACAACTAGACTCTTTGGTGGTCCCGAAAGATGGACGTCTTAAGCCTTGATCACACACTCACTGTTCTCGTCAGATGCTGTGGGTTTGAAAAGCTGGAAGACAGCTTCGCTTACGGTTTTCTAGACCTCCTAAAGGACACTTCACCAGTGTCTGATATCCGTATGGATTTAACGTCTCTTAGTTTACCTTTCGGCTTCCCGTTATATGACGCAAAAGTGATATAACATTTGGAGATCCGAAAACTAAAATATTGTAAGGTTTAACGAGTCATCCCTCTCCCAACCGTCTTAAAGATTGGCAACGTTCATACCTCCATATGGAGGTGCAGCCTGGAGTAGCTGGCATTCGGTCTCCAGAGAGGACCTGCTATTCATAACAATTTAGACTATACTAGACACCGGCTGTGCCGGCAATGCTTTGCAGGGATTTTGGCCTTCGGCCCTTATTGAATGTCCACAAAATGAGAAGAAAAAAATCTCCTTTTTTCATCTTCTCGTCTTTAGAAAGACTAAAAATAACCAATGACTGCTACTGCTCTATTGATAGAATATCACAATTTGCTTATATTAGAAAATGAGAGGTTTTTGAAATGTTGCCATCTATATATATAACAAGATCTCCTTCATCTTTTCATCATCATCATCATCATCATCATCATCATCATCATCATCATCATCATCATCATCATCAT
>NC_134780.1:1179325-1189325 GCF_046742065.1 Oratosquilla oratoria | reverse complement strand
TAACTCAGTGTAGCTGTTTCTATCGGGCCAAGCGGTAGCCCAGTGGATATCGTGTCGTGCTAGTAATCGGAGGATTCTGAGTTCGACCCCCGGCTCCGCTGAGCCGCTTTGGTTCCCGACGGCCCTGGCCAAGCGGGGAGGCGACCCAAACATCGGCCTAAAAAACCTGCTAAATGACAGCCACAGTTCAATTCGGGTTGTGGCTACATGGGTTCCTCACCTCACACCCTGTGGGAGCGAGATGGTGATTTTTTTTTTTTTTTTTTTTTTTTTTGGGCGAGGTGAGTCGAAATGAATGAATAAAAGAAATACAAACGTGACGTTATGTTCGACTAACTTAATATCAAAGTCCAACGGTGAGTTTTTTTTTTGTTTTTTTTTTTGCGAGGTGAGTCGAAATAAATGAATAAAAGAAATATAAACGTGACGTTATTTTCGATTAACTTAATGTCAAAGTCCAACGATTACATGGCAATGTCAGTTATGTGACAGCAGCCAAAGGGAAGATAATATATTCCAATTATGCTGTAATACTCAGACACTACCTCAACAGCAAGAACGTTAGTGTTTGATTGTTGGGTGAATAAGACCTTAATGACGATTCTAAGATAAGCGAGCACTGAAAAATAACCTCTTCTGTTTCATCAAGAGACTCGGAGTTTTATTATGCTTTATTATGCGATTTAGGGACTGTTGGGGACAGGTAACAACCGTCATTGCTACAAAATGAAAAGGAATGCGGGACTCGAACCCGCGACTTAGCGAACGCGGAACTAGCAGGTTTGTGATTACATTACCAGAACACTCACGAACTGAGAGAATGGGTCTTTCAAAACCGAAATTTTTATTTTCCATTTCGAAATTTTAAGGACTGAAAAAAACATTTTTATTTTTTTTATTTTTTTATGTTTTATTCGTTTTACTTGTTTATTTATCAATTTATCTCTTACTAATTTATCTATTCGTCTCCTATTCATTTATTTGTTAAGCTATATTTCCATTAATCAATCTTTTTACTTCTTCATTTGTCAACTTGTTTGTCTATTTATCTATTTATCTATCTTTCTACAATCCTTTACATGTTCCTCTATTTTGTTCATACATCTACAGTATGTACATGTTACTAATTTATGTACCTGAAGATTACTTGCGTCGTGACGTGAACAGACGACCGGCAGAACGGTCAAATATATACCCAAGTGTAGCTCTTATCAGCGGGCCGAGCGGTAGCCCAGTGGATACCGTGTCGTGCTCGTAATTGGAGGATTCTGAGTTCGACCCTCGGTTCTGCTGCGTGCTTAGCCGCTTTGGTTCCCGATAGCCCTGGCCAAGCGGGGAGGCGACCCAAACATCGGCCTAAAAAACCTGCAAAATGACAGTCACAATTGAATTTGGATTGTGGCTACATGGGTTCCTCACCTCACACCCTGTGGGAGCGAGATGGTGTTTTTTTTTTTTTTTTTTTTTTTTTTTTTTGGCGAGGTGAGTCGAAATGAAGGAATAAAAGAAATACAAACGTGACGTTATTTTCGACTAACTTAATGTCAAAGTCCAACGGTGAGTTTTTTTTGTTTTTTGTTTTTTTTTGCGAGGTGAGTCGAAATAAATGAATAAAAGAAATACAAACGTGACGTTATTTTCGATTAACTTAATGTCAAAGTCCAACGATTACATGGCAATGTCAGTTATGTGACAGCAGCCAAAGGGAAATATATTCCAATTATGTTGTAATACTCAGACACTACCTCAACAGCAAGAACGTTAGTGTTTGATTGTTGGGTGAACAAGACCTTAATGACGATTCTAAGATAAGCGAGCACTGAAAAACGACCTCTTCTGTTTCATCAAGAGAGTCAGAGTTCGCTGAAGAAAAAATAATAAATCCGAAGTAGATTTCTTTAGCATAGAAATAAATGCAGAGCAGAAGTCGTCCCTCTGGATAAAAAAAAAAAAGAAAAAAAAAGGAAGGTTTTGACAAGGTCATAATATTGGTGGGACTCACACAGTCCAAGGTCATCTTGTTCCATCGCTGGATTATTTCCACACCCATGACAAAGAACGCTGGAATCATTCATGAAAATGAACATACACCACATATTGATCATGTGTATGTATGAAATGAATATACAAAATTTAATGATTGAGGATAATTGATTTGGTTTAATGTCGCGAACTTTCCTCCGTCAGAAGATGCTCCTTACATAGGATTTTGTATCGTGGATATTTAGTAATATATATACAATCCAACTCACCGGTGGCAGGGTTCGAACCACCATCACTTCGACCTCCGACGCAAGTAGCAGCGCTCTAATAATCCGCTCGACCAGCGGGCACCCAAAATTTATGAGAAAGTAATTTCGACATTAATCAAGTCAAGAAAAATACGAAATGCATATTTTACTGTGAGACTTTCCAAAGTACATTTATCATAAACGACAGTTTTCGATAAAACTTGTAAATAAAATATTCGATACTTGGACGCACAAAAGATAAAAAAAACACTAAATCTACTGAAGAAATATAATTTATATACTATAAATTTGACAGGAAGAACTCCCAAAACATGTTGATACTAAATAACAATTTTCAATAAAACTATCGATAAATAAAACTTAAGAGACTTGATTGTATACATCAGAGCACAACAATCAACGAGACAATTTCAACTTTCTGAATGTCTTGTACAGCTTATGCAGTTAGACTCTACCGCCAGACAATTTTACTCAGCTGAGACAAAATATCTGTGCTCTCCAGGGTTAAAAGGATGTATATTAAATCATGACAATGTTCCCTTTCGCCAGGCAGGAGAGAAATCAAGACAAAGATTCTTGGAAGAGAGAATCAGCTGCCAAGAATCAGGCCAGGCAAAGGCACCATGGGATGACATACCCTATATTTGTCCAACGCTTACTTCTCAGGAGCTTTATCAAGCACGTGGCTTTATCAAGTACAGAGCTTTATCAAGTGCATATCTTTTTCAAGTTCATAGTTTTATCAAACACATAGCTTTATCAAGTACATAGTTTTATCAAGCTCGTAGGAGCGAAGACTTAGTCCTCACGTGGTGTTTCTCCTGACGAAAACACTTCTTGCTCAAAAGCTGTCATTAGAGCAAAAAAAAAGTTCCCGTTTCAAGATACCATTCCTGCGATGTGTGAGCGTTCTTCCCTATGGAGGAGGTGGAGGAGGAGGAGGAGGAGGAGGAGGAGGAAGAGGACAGGGGAGGAGGAAGAGGAAGAGGAAGAAGAAGAAAAGAAGAAGAGTAGGAGGAAGAGGAGAGGGGAGGAGGAAAGGAGGAAGAGGAAGAGGAAGAGAAGAAAGAGGAGGAAGAGGAGAGGGGAGGAGGAAAGGAGGAGGAGGAAAGGAGGAAGAGGAAGAGGAAGAGAAGAAAGAGGAGGAAGAGGAGAGGGGATGAGGAAAGAAGGAAGAGGAAGAAGAAGAGAAGAAAGAGGAAGAAGACGGGAGGAAGAGGAAGAGGAGGAAGAGGAAGAGGAGGAGGAGGAGGAGGAGGAGGAGGAGGAGGAGGAGGAGGAGGAAGTGGGAGAGGAAGAGGGAGAACGGTGACAAAGCGGTGACCAGTTCCCATCGAAAGCCAGCTGGAGCTGCTAAACCCCAAGAAACATTAAGCAAAACACAAAACCAACAAACTCAAAATCAAGTGTGACAGACAGACCACGGCACAGATGAAAAACAAACCACGAAGCTCATGATGCGTGAGATGGAAATTTCGGGTCGAAGGTCAAAGCAGGTCAAAGGGAGGTCATGCTTTTTGGTGTCAATAGGTCAATGGGGAGCAGACGTGACGTGGATGGACACGAGGGAATGGCCTGAAAACACGTGATATTGTTATTCATCTAATACAACACAGATAAAGAAATTCATCCCTAGAATACATTTTTCCCCGTTCGTCAAGTGACTGATATTTTTGAGAAAAAAATTTCCTGCAATATATGAGATGCCAGTTCAGGTACTGAAAAATAATTAAGATAAATAAATAGAAATGAAAATGATTTATGAATATAACTCCGATGTAATGATGATGAAATAGTGACAAAAAAAAATTTCTGTGTAATTACTATATTAAGTGAATAAGACAAAAAAAAATAAAAAAGACATAGTCCACAGGGGGATCGTAATACAAACATTTCCACAACTCGCAAAATGGATTAAAACTTCAGAGCCAAAAATTATATTTTCATCGTATATGAAAATACAATTTAACCACCGATTTTGCAAAATGTGGTAGACAAGAAAAACAAATTTGGAAAGGGGGAGAAAGAAAGAAAAATAATTTGTTTACTTCCAACAAGCAAAGAAGAATCTTAGACGGTGACTTGCAGGAACAAGTCATCTCGTCTGAAGAGAAATATATTTTCATTTTATTTCAAAAACACACAGATCACCACAACACATTATACATTGAAAAATATATTACTTGTCTTCATGTGTTTCTACGGACATTCAAGAATGACCCATCATAGGTCAAAATTGCTCAAATATGTCTTTCCTTATTGTTACACAATATATTTTTGTTTAAAAAACAGCCTTGATGACAACATAACATTCGATGATATATCTGCATAGTTTCTGTATATTATGGGGGTAGTTTTAAGAGTCCTTAATTGTGCACTAATACATACATACATACATACACACATACATACATACATACATACATATATACATACATACATACATACATACATACATACATACATACATACATACATACATACATACATACATACATACATACATACATACATACATACATACATACATACATATACCTTGGCATTTTCCCCCTTACAAGGGAGGTAGCCAAAATAATAAGGTATAAATCCACTCCCACCCATTCCATCCCCCATCCACTCCACTCCCATTCACCCTCCCCCCTCCATCCCTCTTTTCTTGGCTCCTCCTGGATGATGGGTCATCCCTGCATCTCGCCCACTGCCCTGAGCCAGAAGCAATGCAGCAAGACACAGCACATCCACAGCAAGGCCGCTTCATTAAATCGGCGACATCCCCATCTCCGCCCCTTCTGGCTTCGTCAAAATATCATTCACACATATCCACTCCCTAACCCCCCCATCCCCAAACCTCTCCCTTCCATGCAGCAAGCTGTACTAATACTTATATAAAAAAAAAACTTCTATCAGCCTATGTACGTGAACAAATGTTCTTGCAAACGTACATCCACGGACGTGTTACGCACACACAAACACACACACACACACACAGAGAGAGAGAGAGAGAGAGAGAGAGAGAGAGAGAGAGAGAGAGAGAGAGAGAGAGAGAGAGAGAGAGAGAGAGAGAGAGAGAGAGAGAGAGAGAGAGAGAGAGAATTATTTTACGAGGTTACAAGCTTATGTCGACAGCTTTTACATCATTATCATACAGTAGTCTTCTACAAGGACCTTAACGACATATAGAATTATCAGGTAGCTTTGTTAAAAGATGAAAAAATTACTTTCTTCTCAGTGTAATAGATTTATTTATATACTGGTGTCATTAATTTTGCATTATGCTGTACATTCGTAAGAACAATTAAAGAAGTTAGTCGACGTTTTTATCATTTACCGATTCTTATATATTTTAATTTCGTTGAGCTCAGAGATTCTCAAAGAGAAAATCCAAACTCGTAAGACAAATTCTTGAAGCAGGACATTGAAGACCTTTGACATAAGCTTACGATTTGAATCTTTTCTCAGTCCCTTTCAGAGCAAACGGCAACTTTCTTTACCTTTTTTCCATCAAAATATTTGTCATTTCAACAACACTCTCTCAGCATCCACAGGATAACATTTATTTTTCTATTCTAGCTACTGTTGTCCTTTTTTAACTTATCTTTGTGGTACACTGGAGCCAAGAGGGTTGGAAACGTCCGTTTAAGTCCCAGACTTTCTCAGACTCTCTCTTCGACGACGACAAATCCCGTTTTCTTTCTTTTGGTTTGGTGTCGGGGTCCTGGTTTTTGCCCCTTCCTCGAGGTCCTCCTGAGAGAGAATCTTCTTCACACAGATTGCGTTCGCTTGCCAGTGCATTCTCACGGCTTTCTCTTTCACCCCAACACGCCAAATTCAAAAACTATAATTTTAGAATATGACAAAGAACAAAGACGTACAGTCTTGAGCAAAAACTTTGATCTACCCAGCGTTTTTTATTATACAATATTCAAATATTTTTATATTTTTGTGTGCATATATATACATATACATAAACATACTGTATATATATACACATATATATATATATATATATATATATATATATATGTGTGTGTGTGTGTGTGTGTGTGTGTGTGTGTGTGTGTGTGTGTGTGTGTATGTATATATATATATATATATATTTGTATATATGTATATATATATAGATATATATATATATGTATATATATGTATGTATATATACATATATATGCATATATATATACATATATATGTGTATATATATATATATATATATATATGTATGTATATGTGTATATGTATATATGTATATATATACATATACATATATACATACATTTATATTTATATATATATATATATATATATATATATATAACTTTAAGCCACTCTCGGAGAAAGATAAGCTGAGATACAGAGTAAACCGTATATTAGGACCACTAGCTGTGGTCCTATTCAGCAGTTACGAGGACCACAGCTAGTGGTCGAAATATATGGTTTACTCTGTATCTAAGCTTATCTTTCTCCGAGAAGAGTGGGTCTCAATTTTATTTTACTCATGTGCTACGACATCTACGTTACTTGATATACAGTATATAACTGGTGCAAATGTGGCTGGAGGTACACAGCAAATTTGACACAGGTGCAGGTTCGAGGCTAGGGACACTGAATACGGCGTGAAATGTTTTGACGGGAAGTAAACGTCCCTTTCATGAGTGTTTATAACCAATCTTATATTATCGTAACCAAACAAAAAAATGGGCTATGTGTGATCAAGTAAAGAAAAAAGTGTGTATGTGCATATACATCATATTTTCATTTATCATTGGCTACATATTTTGAGTTCAAACAGTGTTAAAAGGCGTTAAATACCGTAGAATTCAATTCGCTCGGGGAGCACCCTTGGCAAAGAAGTCGATGGTTACTAAGTTCTTGTAGCAAACAGTACCGATGATGGGGTTCGAATCGACGTCTCGGCACCCACTCGTGGACAGCAGGTCGCAGAGCCTTAAACCACTCGGCCACCAAGAAAAACATTCGCCATTGGTCAAAAAATAGAGTCCCAATGTAACTCAGGGGCAACCACAAGTACGTAGTCGTTTCCTCCGGAAAATTCCTCACACGCGTTCAGCAAAGGACATCAACGTTTCCACTGTCCTCTCCTCTTCGTCTTCCTACCTGTTCACCACATTTCCCCTTATATTCTCTATATCTGCTGGTGATAGTACGTGTATATGTATACACAGACATGACAGAATTGAATAGACACCAAGAGAAATCGTTTGATTTATTAAACAAGCAATTGATACAATCAAGTGTTTATAGATGGTCAAAATGTAAATAACTAATACTTGGTTGACATCCCCTTTGCTTTCTTTCAATGCAAGGAACCTTCTAGGAATGCTAGTGATTAGTTCACGAATATCATCTTGAGGGATTTCTTGCCATGTTTCCCGCAGTAAACTTAAGAGTTCGGGCTTTGAAGATGGCTTCCTGTTCTTTTTGCGAAGTTGTCGGTCTAATATGCCCCAGAGGTGTTCAATAGGGTTCTTATCCGGGGACTGACGTGGTCATGGAAGTTTCCTGATCCCATTTTGGCTCAACCAATTTTGTGCTGCTTGAGCAGTGTGACAAGGAGCTCCATCTTCCATAAATAAGAAGACATTTTTACTCATTCTACCACTGGAGAATATTGGAATGAGTCCTTCCTTTAATATAGAAACATATTTGCTTGAATTGATGTTTCCTTGACACTCCACAAGCTCTGATCAACCATCACTCCCAATTGCACCCCACACCATTATTGAAATGGCTCCATGTTTCACTGTTGGCTGCAGACTTTTGAGGTCAAACTTCAGACCCACATTCTTCAACTGTCAGAAAATAATGCGAATCATGACTCATCAGAGAAAATAACAGTGCTCCAAAAGGCCACAAGTCTCTCCACAATCTCAACAGCGCAATCCTTTCTGCGCTTGATATTGGCTGGATGAAGGAGTGGTTTCCCTCCTGCATCTCTGCCTTAGTAACCTAGCTTGTGGAGATACCTCACAGCTGTTCTGGGACTGACATCAGCTTGTGCTGCTATGTCAGAGGCCTCTTCGATATTTCTTTTGACAAGACGCGAGGTTCTTTCTGAGGGCCCGGGACGACCTGAATGGGGTTTCGTGCCCTTCTTGTCCTCTCTGGTGAATTGCTCAATCACTCTATTAACAGTAGAAAGGGGTATTGACAGATTTTCAGATATTTTGCGTTGACTAAGTCATGCTGACCCACAATACAACCTCGCTGAAATTCAGACAGGTCTACTGCTCCTTTGATTCGTGGCATGCTTGATTAATCTGTATACACCACTTATAAAAG
Organism: Oratosquilla oratoria; assembly: GCF_046742065.1. Classification (NCBI taxonomy): domain Eukaryota; kingdom Metazoa; phylum Arthropoda; class Malacostraca; order Stomatopoda; family Squillidae; genus Oratosquilla; species Oratosquilla oratoria. Next base: position 1,180,770 of record NC_134780.1, on the reverse strand, counting down.
ACGAGTAATATAACCCCAGTCATATGACCCACTTCCTCACTCACTGTCCACCACAAGCATCAAACGCCAACTCAGCATCACGAGGTCCAGTGGGATGCACAAGCCCCTGACACATCAATCCATTAGCTTCGCGACAACAGGCAACACACACACACACACACTAACGCACACTTATAAGTGCAGTCCACCGCCAGGCATGGCAATTACGAAAAACAACATAACAACGAGCTTCTCCCCTTTGGATACACATATATAATAAGTTTAGAGATGTACCTATACGTAAACATAAGAATTAGGTTGTAAGAAACTATAGGCTCCCGTTAATAATCATGTAAGCACCATCGTCGGCAACCGACCTATTGTATGCGTCAGCGTATTTCTGAACAAAACCGAGACGCAGGGCCGAAAGAGCGGGTCGGTGATGTACTTGAATACTGTTAGTGGTGATGTTAAGGTGTAATAAGACTGTTAAATTCAAGGAAATAAAGTGAAGAAAATAAGACATACTGTTTGATGTGTCCAGCTGGGCCCTGGGAACCCTACGCACGGATACATAATCTTGTATGTAATCTGAAACATAAATCTAGGTAAATATAACATATTAGGTAAATTTCAATAACATTAAGCATTAAATAAGAGCAGAAATGCAATTTTCTTGGTATCTATTCAATTGTCATGTCTGTGTGTGTGTATATATATATATATATATCTATATATATATATATTTATGTATATATATATATATATATATATATATATGTATATATATATATATATATATATATATATTTATGTATATATGGGGGGGGGGGGATAGCCGGACAGATTCCCGACTGCCATGATTCCAGTTAGTAGCCCGACTGCCAAAATCGCGACAGACCAAGATCCCGCCCGCCAAATTCCCGATATATAAATGATATTGGTGGGTAGAAAAATTCGCAACGGACAGAAACGAGCCTAAAATTTACATTAATGGGCCTACAGATATATATAAATTTCAAGTAAGGTTTCTATAGTTTCTATATATGTAATAATGCAGGGCTTTCAAAATATTAAGACAAACATAAAACGTATTGCTATTTTATGCAAATCAAAATGTAAAGCAATTATAAAGAAAAAACACATAACTGAATACATTTTTTTTTATAGCTGACGAAAATGGAATTGATTTGAACCCATAACCCATAACATTAGATTTACAATTGGTTACAATTTAAGCTTCTTGGTTTGAAAACAATTACGTTCTTGAACGAGTGAGGGTTCATTTAAACGCTCAAACGGTTTGTCAAACAAGTGTTTGAAGTGATGTATGACCGTGTGAATGGAGAATTTGGTTGTCAAACACGCTTGACAAACGTGTTTGACAACAAAACACCCCATTCACACGGTCAACCATCACCTCAAACACTTGTTTGACAAAATGAGTTTGACAACCGTTTGACCTT
>NC_134780.1:1171825-1174325 GCF_046742065.1 Oratosquilla oratoria | reverse complement strand
ATCATGTGATAAGAGACGATCTGTTCATAAGAAAATGGGAGGAGAGAGGTGAGAGGACGTTCAAACAGAAAGAGAGAGAGAGAGAGAGAGAGAGAGAGAGAGAGAGAGAGAGAGAGAGAGAGAGAGAGAGAGAGAGAGACAGAGAGAGAGAGTGCCCGAAACAGCAAAGAGTCGTACAAAGGAGAACGAATAGAATGAGATGGCGGAAAGGAGGGGAAGGAGGAGGGGGGCCAATGGCGCAATGGTGATGATATTGAGCGGTCGATGGGAGGTGAAATATGAAAGGAATGAGAGTCTGGGGGGGAGGGGGGAGGGTGGCTGTCATTTGAAAGCGTGAAGGAGAAGGGAAATGAAGGGAATGGCGGGTATGAAGGATAAAAAAAGGACAAACGATGGGAGAAATAGAATTAATTAAGAGTTAAAGTGGGATGTATTAACCCTTTAAACTCCGATGACAAGATTCCTTGTCATTTGGTCAAATAAAACAAAAAATCATATGATTTTTTGTTTTATTTAACTGATAGAGGGAGGAAAAGGAGAAATAAAGGCAGGCGTAGGATAGATAGAGGTAGAAGTAGGACAAGTAAATGGGAGAATTAGGACAAGTGAGGGGAAGAAAAGGACAAATAAAATTATAAATAGGCCAAGTGGAAATCAGGACAGGTGAAGTGAGAAATATGTTATTTGATTGGAGAAATAGGACAAATTAAAGAAGAATGACAAGAAAGGACTCAAAGACTAGCTAAAAGAGTAAATTAAATAGGTCAATATGGACGACATGAGGTCGAAGCGAGTGACGTCACGTGGAGTCAGCAAGGGCGTGGCCAGAGAACCCTGAAGGGACACTCGCTCTTACAAAGGATTACAAAGGCGGAGCATGCCGACAGGAGACCTTTTGGTCCATATCTAGGTCGGATGCGAAAAAAAAATCAAAATAACAATAAATGAATAAATAAAATTATAACAATGTAGATAACAAATAAAATACATAAATAAATGCATAGGTATAGTTAAATAATAAACAAACAGGTAAATAGTAAATAATGATAAATTGACATATAACTAATAATAAATGAGTCTTGATCTTATAGTTTTTCGGTACTCCATCCTTGTTATTCCACCACGCGTTCTGTGCTGCCAGCGCTGACATCCTTCACATAGTAGTGCTTCCTATTGGAATTTAAACATTTGCTTTAGTCTAGCCCATGAAATTTAAAAGTTTCTATCTTCCAATAACAGATGTATTATTAATTCATTAAAACAGATGTAATTATTAATTCATTAAAACATTATTTAACAAACCAAGTAAAAAAAAAAGTCTGTACCTGTAAAGGATGCACTATTAACCGACACACCAGTTATCAGATCGCAGCCCTGCTGGATCAGCCATTACTCGTAGAGGAAGTAAGTTGTGACTAGTATGTTGTACTGTGATAAACTGTCGCCTATTTATAGCATTTTCCTTGAAGTAAGCTTACATTGATAATCGAACAATCAAAATTTGGTTCATGAACTTGTTTCGAGATACTCAAGTTTAAAGTAAATGAAGCAGAACAGTATATTATTACGAGACCGAAAAATGTTGTGACTATAGTCAACGCAAGGAGAAATGACCGATAAGGCGTGGCTAGGAGATTTCCCGGTGTTGCCACATATGGGCATCCATGGCGAGAACGTGCGTGTGGATGCAATGTTTTCTGAATGCAGTGTGAGGGGGGCGGGGCCAGAGATTAGATGTAGTGGCAACGTCGCTCTCGCATGCACATATGCCATATCTACACTTAAAGAAACGAAACCTTTGTATAGAAAACATTGCTTTGATTTTTATCTCAGTGGTGGTGTGTGACAAAAAATTATAATATAATCATATGAGGCAACATTATAAAATTATAAAATAGAATTATATATTAAAATTAAATTATAAAATAATTATATGTGGCACCACAGGGGAACTCCCAGTGCTCCGCCCTAACGGTCAGATCTCAGTGCATAGGGTATAGTCTGCTGTACTGTGATAAACTGTTGCCTATTTGTAATATTTTCCTTGAAGTAAGCTTACATTGAGAGTCGAACAATCAAAATTTGGATGAAGATTCAATGCACTGAACTCCATATAGTGTAGTGCTTGTATAAAGAAGGTTCCTAACCAGATTAAGTAAACTTTGGTTCAGGCTTCATGAGGATTCAATGCAATGAACTCCATATAGTGTAGTGTCAAGATTATTCCGCCAGAATACTATAAATCCCAAACCACTTTTCATCACGAAGCTGCATCACCACCGTGCAACGGTGCAAGACATTTTACGTCGCTCGTCTCTCTCTCTCTCTTATCTCCCCTTCCTCGCGTTTATCTCACCTCCATCAGGTCCCCTCTCTCTCAGCATTTCTTTCTTTTCAAACAATTATAATAACCAAATAATCTATAATGTTTAGGGAAACGATTTGTCCCATAATTGTTTCTAGATGCAGTTGTTATTATAAGTCATTAAATAACGTATGG
>NC_134780.1:1159325-1161825 GCF_046742065.1 Oratosquilla oratoria | reverse complement strand
TAAACTTACACTCTCTGGAAAGACGCGGAGTGCGGGGTGATCTAATAGAAGTGTTCAAGTGGATCAAAGGCTTTAACAAGGGTGAAGCAAACAAGGTCATCATAATAAAACAACAGGGCAGGACTCGCAGTAATGGGTATAAACTGGACAAATTTAGATTTAAGACGGAAATAGGTAAGAATTGGTTTACTAATAGGGTGGTCGATGAATGGAATAAACTTCGTAACCATGTAGTAAGCGCTGAAACTATCAGTTGTTTTAAAAAACGATTAGACAACTTTATGGATGGGGAGGACAGGTGGTGATGGATACGAAGCTGCCTAGTGTAGGCCTTATGGTATCTTGCAGTTTCCTTTATTCTTATGTTCTTATGTGCTGCACTCCCCAACACAGCTTTATTAGTTTCACAGAAAACGCGAAATCATGAGACAAGGATTTACAAGACTTGGTCAGTGCAAAGTTCCAAAGATATTCGGAGTCACCTTTTCCCCCCTATTCAATGTCTTTTCTTCACGATCAGGCTTAGGCACCTGAACTTACACTCTCAGGAAAGACGAAGAGTACGGGGTGATCTAATAGAGGTGTTCAAGTGGGTTAAGGGTTTTAACAAGGGTAATGCAAGTAAAATCATTATACTGACACAGCAGGCCAGGACTCATAGTAATAGATCTAAGAAGGAAATAGGCAAACACTGGTTTACCTATGTAATGGTTACCGAATGGAATAGACTTAGTAACCATGTAGTCAACGCTGAAGCTATTGATTGTTTTAATAGAAGATGAAAAAAACTTTATGGACAGAGATGACAGGCGGTAAGGGACAGATACTAGCCTTGTGTAGCCCTTATGGACTCTTTCAGTCTTCTCCATTCTTATGTTCTTCTGTTCTTATTACTGTTGAGCCCACCTTCCTGTCGGTTGTGTGACCGAGTTTCTCGTCCGGACACGTTGGGACGCAACCCAGCTTCTATATTAACTCTTTCAGTCTTCTCCATTCTTATGTTCTTCTGTTCTTATTACTGTTGAGTCCACCTTCCTGTCGGTTATGTGACCGAGTTTCTCGTCCGGGCACGTTGGGACGCAACCCAGCATCTATATTAACTCTTTCAGTCTTCTCCATTCTTATGTTCTTCTGTTCTTATTACTGTTGAGTCCACCTTTCTGGCGGTTATGTGACCGAGTTTCTCGTCCATGCACGTTGGGACGCAACCCAGCTTCTATATTAACTCTTTCAGTCTTCTCCATTCTTATGTTCTTCTGTTCTTATTACTGTTTAGTCCACCTTCCTGTCGGTTATATGACCGAGTTTCTCGTCCGGGCACGTTGGGACGCAACCCAGCTTCTATATTAACTCTTTCAGTCTTCTCCATTCTTATGTTCTTCTGTTGTTATTACTGTTGAGTCCACCTTGCTGTCGGTTATGTGACCGAGTTTCTCGTCCGGACACGTTGGGACGCAACCCAGTATCTATATTAACTCTTTCAGTCTTCTCCATTCTTATGTTCTTCTGTTCTTATTACTGTTGAGTCCACCTTCTTGTCGGTTATGTGACCGAGTTTCTCGTCCGGGCACGTTGGGACGCAACCCAGCTTCTATATTAAGACACCCGTGCGTGCTAATCTAATAATGGCCTGTTCCTCCACGTCTGACTCCCACAGCATTTTTTACCCTATATACTCTCGAGTTAAGGTTGAAAATACTTTCTTTATTTTTCGTCAAGTTTTCGATGCATTAAGACCATAATGTCCATCTCTACCTTCGTCGATATTATGGTGGCATTCTATAGATGAAAGTCACTGTTATGTAATACCTGCTTTAACCTAGAGCAACCTAATGTAACCTAGAGCAACCTAATGTAACCTAGCTTAACCTAACCTCACCTAATCTAACCTCACCTACATCACCCAACCTTAGCGACCCTTGCCTAATCTCATCAAACTTCACCAAACCTCACTTAAAATCAGCTAATCCCATCTAACTTTACTTAACTTCGTCTCGTCTCTCAGTTCACCGCTGACCTCACCTCTTGCTTTGCCTAACCTAACCTAATCTAACCTGACCTAACCTAACCTTACCTAACTTAACCAAATCCAAAGAAAACTCGCAAAGTGACTAATCTAGGCGATAGATAGCATGTCTCTGTCCACGCCGCTGTCATGTTTAATCATCTTCAGATATGAAATCAGCAAACAAACAGATAAAAAAATAAATTGTTATTTAATAGATGAATAAATAACGATTAAATAAAGTAATAGATATACAAATAGATAAATAAATATACAAATAAATATATATATAATATAGTCGATTTATTACATATTATTACATATATGATATAATCGATTTATTAGTCGATTATTATTTAATAGATGAATGAATAACGAATAAATGAATTAAAAGATGTATAAATAAATACATATATAATATAGTCGATTTTCCTTATATAACAAATGCTTAAGATCCCATAACTTCATAATTATGAGGCGATTTCACGGGGTACA
>NC_134780.1:1146825-1149325 GCF_046742065.1 Oratosquilla oratoria | reverse complement strand
GACCTTGCACACACACACACACACCCCCAACTCCCCGCCCACGAGAGTTGGAGTAACACCCCTCAGCGCTGCGATACTGATATTATTTCAGCCCCGAGCGAGAGTCGAACCCGGACCTCCGTAGTGGCAGGCCAGAGCTCTAACCACAGCGCCATGAGAGGTGTGTGTGTGTGTGTGTGTGTGTGTGTGTGTGTGTGTGTGTGTGTGTGTGTGTGTGTGTGTGTGTGTGTGCTCCCTTTTATACGTACATACATTCCTCCCAGGTTAACTCTGGCTACGTAGAACCAGAAAGAACACGTTTACTGGAGCAACCTTGTCGTCTTATAAAATCTTTATTAATTTTCCCTTTCGAACCTTTAAGTCTTAACTCTACAATCCTCTCAATTTAAGAAAAAAAAAAGTGATTTATTGCAACGGTTCAGGAAGAATCGGTAATAGTGGTCGGAGGAAAATAAATCTTTTGAATTATTCTTCCAATTTTTCTCCTTCCATCGTGTCCAGAGAATGGATGGATTCAATCTAAGAAGTATAGTGTAGAAACCACAGAGGAATTACACTTGCGCCACGTGTACCCAAAGCTTATGAAACACTATTTTTAAATCGACCTTGAGATAAAAAAAAAATGCTGTTTGCTTTAAAGGTGGTTTATGGAAAGAACTAAAAGTTTCATAGTAAAATTGAATTGGTTTTTATAGACCTAGAAAAGCCCTTTGACAGGGCACCAAGGAGAATCTTAGGGCTCATCTTAGAACCAGAAGTGTCGAGTGTGACATTCCATCAAAGTTCATAAGCAACGAAAAGTATTTTCCAAGCACAGTCAGAGGCAGGCCAGTGGTCCTTTGTACCAAATGGTGTGAAACAAGGCAGCGGGAGAGGGGGATGGGGGGAAACATTCGAAAATACAGATAAGAACATAAGAACATAAGAATGAAGGAGACTGCAAGAGACCATAAGGCTTACACTAGGCAGCTCCGCATCCATCACCACCTGTCATCCCCATCCATAAAGTTGTCTAATCGTTTCTTAAAACAACTGATAGTTTCAGCGCTTACTACATGGTTACTAAGTCTATTCCATTCGTCGACCACCCTATTAGTAAACCAATTCTTGCCTATTTCCTTTTTAAATCTAAATTTGTCCAGTTTATAACCATTACTGCGAATCCTGCCCTGTTGTTTTAATATGATGACCTTGTTTGCATCACCCTTGTTAAAGCCTTTGATCCACTTGAACACCTAGATGAGAGTACTTTGTGAGCAATAACCAGTTCTTCTATCCTTAGGAGGCGGCGCAGAGATGGCAAAGGAGAGATGGACGGATGGGCTAGCTGCAGCATAAAGAAAAGAGAGTAAAAGTCAAAAGCTGATCATTATTTTCCTTTTTGAGTGGAAACTCGTTTCCAGTCCTAAAAGAACACTGAGTGACTCTGGCGTATAGGGATGTGAATAAAGTCCCTAAAGGAGTTACAAAAGTTCATCAAAGTTTAAGATGAAGAACTACGAGCAACGCCCCGTCTCTCCACACAGTTCCGATCTCGCTTTGTAGCCTCGAGCTGTCACGCAATTGGACGTCAACTCGTGAATGCTCAGGGTACAAAACACTTCTGCCGACACACTAGATCCTCTGTCATTAGCTCTGTCTGAGAATCAGAATCTCTTAAAATCGTTGTACCTCGCCTCCATGATACACAGACACGTACATAAATATACATATACTTGCATCCATACATACAAATACACATACATAAAAACATGCTTACTTATATATATATATATATATATATATATATATATATATATATATATACATTTATATATATATATATATATATGTATATATATATATATATATATATATATATATATATACACTTTTTTCAACAATCCACCCGTCCCCTCCCCCTTGTCATCTCCACAATCAGCAGACACTGTTCTCATTAAATCTTCTTGCGTGTCCTTTTTTTTTTTTTTTTTTTTACCTAAAAAGAAAGACCTGAGAAGGAGTGACTTTTGTCAGATGTGACACATGACGAGGAGAGAGGCCGATGGCGTGTGTCACGTGACCTGGACGAGGGCGACAAATGAGCCGCGCCGCTGCCGCCGCCGCCGCCGCCCGGCGACCGGGCGTAAACAAACCCGAGAGATGACGAAGTGACTAGACCGAAAGGACAAAGGCGAGAAATGGGGGAGGGGATTTGAAGGACCGAAGGCAGGGGGGGGGATGAAAAAGGAGGAGAAGAAGAAGGAGTAGGAGGAGGAGGAGGAAGAGGAAGAAGAAGAAGAAGAGGAGGAAGAAAAGGAGTAAGAAGTTGAGGAGGAAGTGGAGGGGGAGGAAGTGGAACAGGAGGAAGTAGAGGAGGAGGGTAAGCGGAGGAGGAAGAGGAAGAAGAAGAAGAGGAGGAGGAAAAGGAGTAGGAAACTGAGGAGGAAGTGGAGGGGGAGGGAGTGGAGCAGGAGGAAGTAGAGGTGGGGGGTAAGCGGAGGAAGAAGAGGAAGCTGAA
>NC_134780.1:1136825-1141825 GCF_046742065.1 Oratosquilla oratoria | reverse complement strand
GGATGCGGAAATGAAAATGATGAGGGGGGAATTCTATCATAAAAGCTTTAGCTACACGAGGGGCTATTATGTGTTTTTAACAGCTTCGTCCGTGAGTGAGGGATAGGTTTCCTCTCGGCCGAATAGAATGGCCTGGCGACAGACGAAATGATTAATACAAGTCGCCAAGAGCAGTAAAGAGGCTGATAACTTCATTGCTTTATCAATTACCCGCCATCAGGTGGACAAAATCGGTCAAAATTAGCCAAACATTCAGCCATAAAAGACGTAATCTCATTGAATAAAGGGGTCAATTGTCAATCGAAACGAGGACATTGTATATATGTATATATATATATATATATATATATATATATATATATACATATATATATATATATTACATATATATATATATACATACATATGTATATATATATTTACATACATATATATATATATATTTACATACAAATATATATATATATATATATATACATATATATATACATATATATATACATATATCTTCCCTAATAAAACATCATCCTAATTTTAATACCTCAAAAGGACAATGGCCCCCCGATTGTATTACGAAGCTAGCTGTAAACAAATTATTGTCAAAAGCGGTCCGACATAATAGCACTAACTGTCCTTCCGCGACCCGACTATTTCAAGGGCATGTAACCTGAGTCCCCCTACTTTGCCCATCCCCCTTTTATGTACTACCTCACCACCCTATATAAACTTGCATCTTAACTTTCTGTAAGCATTCTGCTGAAGAGGGCTACAGACAGTAGTCGAAATATACAGTTTCCCTTTATTTCCGTTATTATTTCTCCTACATTGGGTTTATAGTGAATATATATATATATATATATATATCTATATATATATATATATATATATAATATACAATATATAAATATATATTATATATTATATATATATATATATATATATATATATGTATATATAATCCATAACTGCACAGCAAGGTAAGGAGAGAATATACAGCAAAGAAAAACACAAAGATGAAAGACCAGGAAGAAAAAAATATTGTGACGAAGAATGATAAATAATTAAATTGACACATCGTGACCCTTCACCCCAATCAGACATTCCCTTCATGCCACTGCCTCAGGTGACTAAAACCGACCACTCGAGGTCTTTCAAAGGTCACGTTGGGTCAAAGGAGTTATTTCAGGTCACCTGAAGATTCTAGAATCAGGATTTATTATTCTCGATGTAGGTTGTATTCGTAATAAGCTTCAAAGTTATATCTTAAATAGGGTTTACCGGAGGTGAGCTAGAGTGGTTACAGGATATAATCGAGTTAGGTCATAATCGAGGTTAACTATAACTGAGATGAGTTTGGTTAACACAGGAGTGGCACACGAGTATCAACGACAGATGGCCTTGTTGTAAACAAACCAGCTGGCATCATGGACCAAGAACATCTGGAATTCCCTCACAAGAAACTTGTTTTGATAAATGTGAAAATTCTAATATCTATTGTCTTGGTATTGGCTGCATGTTATTGTGGCAAAGTAGCATGCAGCTGATACTTTAGGGTTTGTTAAATGTAGTTGGGAGGGCTTATGGGAGGATCTTGATTGAGAGGATTAGGAGAGGAACAGAGGGAGTAATTGGTGAGGAACAGTGTGGGTTTAGGACAGGTAGGGGTTGTGTAGATCAGATTTTTGTGGTAAGACAGATATGTGAGAAAGCTATAGGAAAAGGTAAGGATGTATATTGGACTTTTATGGGTCTGACAGGGTAGATAGGAAGGCATTGTGGGAGATATTGCAGATATATGGTATAGGAGGAAAGCTGTTAAGAGCAGTCAAGAGTTTTTGTGAGAGTAGTAGAGCTTGTGTTAGTATTAGAAATGGAGAGAGTGAGTGGTTTGAGGTAAAGGTGGGACTTCGTCATGGATGTGTTATGTCGCCCTGGCTGTTCAATTTATACATGAATGGGGTGGTGTGAGAGGTGAATGCAAGGGTAGTGGGTCAGGGGTTGGAGATGGTTAAAGATAATGGAGAAAAGTGGGAGATAAGCCGGTTGTTGTTTGCTGACGGCACTCCACTTGTAGCAGAATCAGAGGAGGGATTGAGGAAGTTAGTAACAGAGTTTGGGAAGGTGTGCGAAAGAAGGAAGTTGGTGATAAACGTGGATAAAAGTAAGGTGATGAGATGTACAAGAGAAGAAAGTGGGAGCAGGCTTAAAGTGAGTATTAAGTGAGAGAGACTGGAGGAAGTGGATAGTTTTAGATACTTGGATGTGAATGTGGCAGGAAAGGGAGGAGTAGGGGTGGAGGTAGAATGTAGATTGAGAGAAGCGAGTAAATGCCTTGGTGGATTAAAAAGTGTAATGAGGAATAGACATTTGGGAATGGATGCTAAGAGGAGATTGTATGAAGGAGTGACTGTGCCAACAGCACTGTACGGGGCAGAAACATGGAATATAAGAGGGGAAGAGAGAAGGAGTTTGAATGTGTTTGAGATGAAATGGCTGAGAAGTATGATAGGGATTACTTGGCTAGATAGAGTAAAGAAATTGAGGAGGTGAGGAGCGAGATACTAGAGTGGTGAATGGAGTTGGGAGATAGGGTTGATGAAAGAGTATTGGGATGGCTCTTGAACACATGGAAAGAAATGAGTGAAGAAAAATTAGTAAAAGAGGTGTGGAAGGCAGAGGTGGAAGGATCGTGAACATTATGCGGTCGAGCCTAGGATGAGTATGGACTGGAAGGGGTAAAAGGGGCATTGGGAAAAAGAGGGGAATGTCTGTTGAGGAAGGACAGGGAGGAAGGAACTGAAGAATTAGGGGTGAATTGGAAGAATGGAAGTGTAATGGATTATCCTATGAAGCATGAGGTGTGGAGAAGTAAAAGTATTGGGGGATATGGGGGAGGGGGGGAGGGAGTATGTATAAGAACCAAATTGACGCAGCCCGAAGGGATAACTCCTCGTCTTCTTCTCCGTTTTAGCATGAGGGGACTGGAGAAGGGGGATCGCCGTATTAACTGAAAGCGGCCTTGCTGTGAATGTGCTATGTCTTGCAACACTGCTTCTGACCCAGGGTAGTGGACAAGATGCAGGGATGACCCGTCATCCAGGAGGTCCCAAGATAAGAGGGAGGGAAGAGGGTGGAAAAATGGAGTATATAGGGGATGGAATTGGTGTGAATGGTTTCTATGCCTTTGTTTTTTGGCTGTCCTCCATGTAAGGGGGAAAAGCCTTTGGTATGTGTACGTATGTATACCTACTTCCCAGCATACAACGGAATGTTACTGACAAAATTTGGCTTCCAGTGTGTGTGTGTGTATGAGAGAGAGAGTATGAGCGTACGTATGCCTGCGTGTATGAGCGTACGTACGTGCGTGTAACATACGTGTGCGTGTACGGTAGGGTGTGTGTGTATGTATACGGCTACCGGTTCTGAGCGGTCGCAACATCCAATAAGCCCCGGTGGTGAACGAAGGCCGGGGGGGTAGGGGGGGATCTATATGTACAGCTGTCTGGGCGGGTGAGAATGTGTCTCCCGTGGTGTGACGTAACACACTGAGTGACGTGACGCGACTCGTGTTTACACGTAGTCAAGTGAGGAAGAGGAGGGGGAGAAAGTGACGTGTTGGGGGCGTCACTCATAATGTTCACAGAGGTGGGAGGGGGAGGGGGAGGGGATGGGGAGGAGGGAGAAGGGGAGACTGAGGTGCAGGGGGAGGAGGAGGGAGAGTGGGAGGTAATGGGGGAGGGGAAGGTGAAGGAAGAAGGGGAGGGGAGGGGGAGTTTGAGGATGGAGGGGAAGGGGGAAAAAGGGGAGGGGTGGAGAGTTGAAGTGGAGGCGAGGGGGCAGGTGGAGGGAGAGGGGGCAGGTGGAGGGAGAGGGGGCAGGTGGAGGGAGAAGGGGAGGGGAGGGGAAAGGGAGTGGGGGAATGGGAGGGTGAGGGTAAAGGGGGAGGGTGAAGGGAGGGGAGGGGAGGGGGGAGGGGAGGGGAAGGCAGAGAGGAGGAGAAGGGGAGGGGGAGGGGGAGGGGGAAGGGGAGGGGAGGGGGTAGGTGAGCGGGTAAGGAGAGGAAAGGAGAGGAAAGAGAGGGAGGAGAGGGAAGAGAAGGAAGAGAGGAATAGAAGAGTTTGAAGAGTAAGGAGGGGTGACAGGAAGGAAAGGGAAGAGAGGAAAGAGGGGAATAGGAGGGTTTGAGGAGTAAGGAGAAGGAGAGGAGTGATGAGAGGCGAGGAGCGAGGGGAGGAGAGAGGGGAAGAGAAAAGGGAAGAGTGGAGAACAAAGAGAAAGAAGAAAAGAAAAAAAAATGAGAAAAAAGAAAAAAAAAAAAAGAAAAAGAAGAACAAGAAAAAAAAGATGGAGGGAGGGAGGGAAGGAGGGGAGGAAGGAAAGGGAGAGAATGGAAAGGAGGAAGGGAGAGAAGGAAGGGAGGGGGACGGAAGGCGGTGAGGGGGAGGCCGTTTGCGGAGAGAGGCAAGTGTGAGAGAGAATCAAAGAGGACTTCATTCCCACCTTCTATAACCATAATGCAGATTGTTGCATCGAACGACATATTTATAAAATGATGATTCATAATTGATCAATCTTGCTGTTATATGTCGTCATAACAACCTAAAGTACGCTGAGTATTTTCAAACTAATGCCGAATATCGATAGTAAGTTGCATCGTATATATTTATAAAAAGTTATCATATTGTCAATCTTCATCTTAAACTTCTCCGTTATTATCAACCAGAAAGTAGTATTTGTCATAACCCATACAATTGAATATCTAACTATTAAGCTTGACATCGTAATACACATTTATAAAAAGCTGCGATATCATATTGTCAATCTTTATTAAAAAAAAAAAAAAAAAAAAAAAAAAACTTCGTTATTACAACTCTAAAGTAATAGTATTTTCCCAAAATTGAATATCGGATAGTAAGTTTTTGCCATATCGTATATCAAATTTATAAAATAGATTATCATATCATATTAGTTAATCATTTCAGTTAACTTTGTTATTACAA
>NC_134780.1:1122348-1127348 GCF_046742065.1 Oratosquilla oratoria | reverse complement strand
TTTTTATTCATGAATTGCTGCATCTAGCACCTCCATCGACTGATATATATATATATATATATATATATATATATATATATATATATATATATATATATATATATATATATATATATATATATATATATATATATATATAATATACATATAATAGAAAAGGGAGGGTGGGCAACACCATTGGCAATATCTAGGTACATGACCTTTGCGTTGTCTACCGATGCTCCGAAATGACATGTAATCTATATCTGTCCAATACCCAGTCCATATATGGGTTGAAAGCTGCAGGCCAAAGACGCGTCTCTGCCTTGTTCCTGAATTAACTGGAAAAAACAGACACACCTGTTCTACACCTCATAACACTCTCTGTCTTGGGGATTGTACACTCTGTCTTGCTGTACGACTGTAAGATACGTGAAATGAATGCAGACTTGAAGAAGGATTTAGATGTCTTTGGTCACAAGTGCTTTCGGAGAATCATGGAGAATTGTTGGTATGAATTTGTATCAAACCAGCAGTTGCTCTTTGATACTCAGTCAAAGCATGTTAGTGACATAATATGTGGACGTCAACTTCGACGCGCTTTCCTGATTTTGATCCCTCACATAGGATTTTCTTTACAAGAGAATCCTTAATGAAGGAGACAAAAGTAACGCTCACAGAACTCAATCCCGGAGCAGGTCCTACTGAGAGCCCCTTTGAATGGGTGGTGGCTATATTAGGCTTTCTCAGGAAAATGTGTTAAATGACGTTAGTGTATGCGTGAAATCCCCGGGCGTTTGCACCCCATTTATGATGATGATGACCAGAAAGATAGCTCACGTAGAGTGCAGGCAGGAAAAGAGAAGTGTGTTATTGAAACATTTCCTCATTAATTGAATTTTCTTCATCAAGACTTTCAATTACACCTTTCGATTCAGTACAGACTGAGACTGCGAAGAAAATTTGATGAAAGTAGAAAAAAAAAAGTAAATTTAGGACAGTAAATTAATTTACCCTTCATCTATGTAAGGGTTTAGTTGATTTTCCATCAATAAACTCGCAATGAGGTAGTATTTGAAACGGATACATTTAAGAATATCTTCAAGTAACATGCAATCAGTTCACCAATACTGGTTAACCTAGTAACCATTATGATTTCTGGATGTGTACGTAGTTAGTGGTGGGTCATTTCAGGAAGTACTTTGAAGAATTGGTATTATCCATATTACTATGGACTCTCTGAACCAGAGTATAAGGCGTTGTCGTTATTCATACAGGAGGGCTAAGATTAGAGTCTTCAAGTCAGTTGCGCTCCCTGTCTTACTGTATGGCTATGAGGCATGAACATTGAATGCTTACTTGAAAAGGTGTCTCGATGTTTTTGGTACTGAAAATCATAAAGTATCCCTGGAATTGTTTTTATCTAACCTCAGACTATTATGAGACACAGTCTAGACCAGTTACCAGCATAATTCGTGAACGTCAACTCCGGCATGTCACCCTTTTCCTCTGATGTTGTTCCTACTCAAAGGTTTATTTCTACCAGAGATATCCCTCGATGGAGAAGACGAAGAGGACGTCCACAGTATTCATGTCTGGGGCAGTTTGATCGAGTCTGTCAAGTGTTGCTTGGAATGGGAAGGATGGCTGCATGGTAACTTGGAAAGACCGTGGGGACTAGCACTGGTGCGTGCGCGAAGCAACGCGCTCCCTGGCGATTGCCTCCAGTTGATGAGGGTGAAGTAGTCAGAATCATGTCCATGGTAACTATGCCAACGTTTAGTTCTGCACTTCAGCACACCAGACATCACAAAGTTGGTACAAGTGAGTTCAAAGAAAGTTAGTGCTCAGGCCTTAATAATATACATGAGTGGATTGATATATAAAGATTCATCAATATATCCAGAAAGTTGTGCTAGAAAATGTTTGTTTACATGTTACATCAAGGTACTGACATCATTTATGAGCAATCAAGAAGGTAAGGCCCCTGAACTAGTGTTATTCCGCGGAGTTAACATAAATTTGTTACTGAAATGTTCTTAGAAATAGGAGGATTAATATAAAAAAATAGATAAATCTAAAATGAATTCAACTCTTCAGAGTAAATGCAAGTGAATCAATTTAGACAATGATATTTCAAATTATTTTCTAGTTCGAATGATCAATTTAAGTGTTAAACCTTTAACTATATTGTGTAATATCACACAAATCAAGGTATCCATCGGACGCTAATGTTTTTCCATATATATTAGAAAATCCTCAGACCTTGTTTTTTATTTAGTTTTTAGGCTTGTTTGAAATAAGAATTAATCATCAACATTCCTATGTACCATGAATATTATACATTGTATAAAGAGTGCGTATTCAGTTTATAATTTTGTTGATATTAAAGACATTGACAGACATTGACAGACTGGAAAAAATACAACAGCGAACCACAAAACTGATTCCGAATATAAAAAATAAATCGTACGAAAATCGACAAAAATATATAAATCTATTTTCCCTAAAAAAACGTAGACTCAGAGGTAACTAGATACAGGTCTTTAAGATTCTAAAGGGAATTGACAGCATCAAAGTGACAAAATTTTCACACTGAATGAGAATCCGACAAGAAATAATGGTCTCAAACTGTCAGGAAATAGATCTAATTTGGAGAAGGATAGAAACAATTTCCCCATTCGTGAATAGAGTAAACTTCTTGCAGAAGCAGTGCAAACTAGTTCAGTTCGAAGCTTAAAGATTCGTTTAGATAAACACCTAAGCAAGATGCTGCAATGCCTGCCATTTATTTTACATTATTTGTTTATTAGTTTGTTATTATTTGTCTGTTTGTTTATTAAATTCATTATTATTTATTATAATTTGTCTGTTCATTTATTATTATTTACTATTTACTTGTTTGTTTATTGTTTGAATTTTCCTATTTGTTGATTTTACTTCTTCTTT
This sequence comes from Oratosquilla oratoria, assembly GCF_046742065.1. Lineage (NCBI taxonomy): Eukaryota > Metazoa > Arthropoda > Malacostraca > Stomatopoda > Squillidae > Oratosquilla > Oratosquilla oratoria. The sequence continues at coordinate 1,124,420 of NC_134780.1, read as the reverse complement.
TTCTTCTTCTTCTGGTTTTTCTTCTTCTTTTTCTTCTTCTGCTTCTTCTTTTTCTTCTTCTTCTTCTTCTTCTTCTTCTTCTTCTTCTTCTTCTTCTTCTTCTTCTTCTTCTTCTTCTTCTTCTTCTTTTTCTTCTTCTTCTTCTTCTTCTTCTTCTTCTTCTTCTTTTTCCTCTTCTTCTTCTTCTTCTTCTTCTTCTTCTTCTTCTTCTTCTTCTTCTTCTTCTTCTTCTTCTTCTTCTTCTTCTTCTTCTTCTTCTTCTTCTTTTTCTTCTTCTTCTTCTTCTTCTTCTTCTTCTTCTTCTTCTCTAGATAAAAGGTTTATGAAAGAATCAGCTTTAATGCCCGTAATATTAAAATTCTATCATCTTTTTGTTCTATGGCACCATTTCACTGATTAGAGCTGAGTAGTAATGAAGATGCACTGTCTTCCCATTTCCTATTTCTTGCTGTTAGATGTCTTAAAGTTTCATTAAATAGTAAGGAGAGCCTGCCAGACTGACGCATCGGTAGTCAGGTAGCAGGAGGAAGGTGGGACAATATACCTCTCCTCATTTCTATGAATATGTTCCCCTTTTTTGTTCTCTGTTGTCCGCGTTTCTTCCGTGTTTTATACTTAACTCCTCTAACACACTTGTGTCTATACAATGGGTTTGAAGATGTAATATACAAAAGTGCTCATTGCCTTCTAAGTTTCTTTTCGTTTGTGGTATTTTTGCACACACGCACACACACACACACACACACACACACACACACACACACACACACACACACACACACACACACACACACACACACACACACACACACACACACACACACACACACACACACACACACACACACACACACACACACACACACACACACACACACACACACACACACACACACACACACACACACACACACACACACACACACACACACATATATATATATATATATATATATATGTATATTATGTATATGCATAAAATGACAAATAGGGGAGAAACGTACCATAAGACTAGGTATGATGAAATAGCTAGACTGTTTAAAAAGAAAATGTGGACAGCGATAGATTACTACGTAATTAAGGTTGCCAGACAAGCTGGACCTAACCCAAAAGGCTTCTTTCATCTCAGCAGAACTAGAAATAAGGAAAGGGTAGTTCCAATTAAATCAGACACAGATGTCTTGATAGATTCAGAGGAAAAAATGAGCGAGACTTTTAATAAACATTTTCTCTCTCGGTATTTATAAAGGAGATGATGGATATGGTATCTGACTACCACCCAATCTTCAGTGGAAATGAGTGAAATAATCTATCATCAGCATTAGCAAGGAGGAAGTAGTCAAACAGATTGATAGAATCAAAGCTACAAAAGCCTTGGTGCAAGCAATATATATATATATATATATATATATATATATATATATATATATATAAATATATATATATATATATATATATATATATATATATATATATATATATATATATATATATATATATATATTTTTTTTGTTTTTTTTTTTTTTTTTTTTCTTTTTTTTTTTTTTTGCCGAGAGTGATAAAAAAGTGCAAATTTGAAAACTGCGAACATTTGGATGTATTAAGTCTGTAGACACTGAATTTATGTATATTTCCTAAGGATAGGCAAACCTTGTCCCTGTTTTCAAAAAGAGTAATAAATCTTCCATGCACGATTACAGGCCAATTAGTTAGACGTCGGATATAGGTAAAATGCTGGAATCAGTAATAACTAATTGAATCAAGGCTCACATTGAGAAGTATGATTTGATTCGTGTCTCATAGCGTGGGTTCACCAAGGGTAGGTCATGTATAACTAATATTCTATCCTTTTACCTTCATGACTAAATGGTAGCAGATAACAATGATAGCTGTGTTGTCATTTGCCTTGCCTTTAGTAAAGCGTTCGATAAGATGTCCCACCAGATACTACTAGACAAAGTCAAAGACCATGGAATAAGAAAAATGAAAAAAAATAAAAGAAAAACAATTTGAATGGATTAGAGCAAGGATTAATGGCAGAAAACAGCGGATCACCATTAACGGTGTGAAAT
>NC_134780.1:1107348-1114848 GCF_046742065.1 Oratosquilla oratoria | reverse complement strand
ACCCATTTCGAACAGGTTTTGTAAGAAAGATCAGACAAAGATCAGTAAAACATACTGCTAACTGGCACGTCCCTGATGGCGAACAGGGGAAATTCCCCATAGATATATGGAGTACCATCATAATGACGGCGTGGACCATTGGGCACCCTATGGATATATATATATTGCTTTGACGAATGTAGTGAATAAGGTGACACCAGAGAAATATCTCAAAATACACTTGTTGGCAGGGAGGTGATATTACTACCAAAAGCCCTTCATAGCAAACATGAACAGTACAACAAAACAAAACCGGATCATCGTCTCCTAAAGGTCCAACCGCATTGCCTCATGTGCTTACGGGCAATGTGCCACCGAATGTGAGTAAGCACTGTCCAAGCAGATCCAAGCCTTGGATGTTAAATAATATGAAGAAAATGAAGATCTATACTTACAACGCAAGAACTCTCCCAGAAGACTACAGGCTGGAGAGTTTAATGGAAAAACTAGACAACATCAAGTGGGATATCGTTGGATCGAGCGAAGTCCGAAGAACAGAAGAAAAGCTGATACAATTAGAATATGGTCACCACCTATTCAACTAAAGAGGTATGGACAAAGAAAGGTCTAGTGGAGTAGGATTCTTGATCAACTGAGATATTGCTGGTAACGTAGTCAAGTTCAGTAGTTTATCAGACAGGGAAGCTTGGATTTAGGCTGTGTAAAAGGTATACTCTAAAAATCGTTCAAGTTTATGCACCTGATCCTATCTGAAATGAGGGAAAAAAATATCTTGAAGTAGAACTGATTGCAGGAAATATAGGAAGAAATAACTTGAGATGATGTTGGCATGTAAAAGGAATAGATATGCTGTGAAATATATGGAGTAGGAAACTAATGGAGAGAGGCCGGTGGGAAGATCTTGGAGGAGATTGTTAGACTGTGTAAAGATGAAATTAGAGGGAAGAAGTTTTACACTAGTAGGAATAAATCAAGAGATATCATACGTAGATCGTGACGGATGGAGGAGTTTGATCAAAAGGCCGCCGACTGACAGATGATAACATCTACCTAGAGTCTGGTGATAGATTGTATGGTTAGAGAAAATGGAGGAAAAGTGGGAGGTGAGCCAGTTGTTGTTTGCTGATGACAATGCACTTGGGGCAGGATCAAAGAAAAGAATAAGGGAGTTAGTGAAAGAGTTTGGGAAGGTATGCGATAGGAAAAGGCTTTTTCCCCCTTACACGGGGGATATTTCCAAGTAACTTGTAATCGTACTTACTGGTATCTTTACCTATGTGTATTACCTTGCATTTACTTGTGTTAAATTTCATTAGCCACTTTTTAGACCATTTCCATAGATTATCTAAATCTTCTTCAATAAATTAACAAATGATTAAATATTTGGTAAATAAATAAATAATCAAATAAACAAACAAACAAATAAACAAATAGATAAATAGATAGATAAATAAATAAACAAACAAATAAATAAATAAATAAATAAATAAATAAATAAATAAATAAATAGATAAATAAATAAATAAATAAATGAATAAATAAATAGATAAATAAATAATAAATAAATAAATAAATAAATAAATAAATAAATAAATAAATAAATAAATAAATAAATAAATAGATAAATAAATAAATAAATAAATAAATAAATAAATAAACAAATAAATAAATAAACATGTAAATAAATATATACATAAATAAATGTAGGTGAGATACACAAAATCTTATGAGTAGTTAACAATAATGACAGCCAACCAATAGGCCTTTAAGTGGTCAGGGAGTCCAACCGTAAGGACGATGATGATATCAAAGGATCTAAAGTGTAGCAGAATTCCATCGTAATCATTGGCTGTCTACTTTGGCAAGTTCACACTCGGTGTCTGACTGAATTGTCAAAATAAACGAGGCATTCCTTAATTAATCTCTTTCGCACTGCTTATTGTCGACTATTTTGGTTGCCATCAGTATATCTTATTCAACTCTTTCACACTTCTTTGAAATCAAAGGGATTATAACTAATATAGAATAATCTTTTCCGTCTTGGTGGCATATTATATTTTATTCTAGTTGTTGCCCGTCGGTTTCTATTCATTTCCATGGCACTTCCTGAGTAGCATTGGGGCGGTAATTAATCGTGATGAAAACATTCTCTACCGGTAGTATAGTATATTTAATCTCTCTACCAAATTACTTTATTTATCTCTGCAGCAATCCTCAGTAGCTAAAGATTTTTAGTTAGTTTTGATCATGATGTCGCCGTATTTAAGGACGCTTGATAATATACATAAAGTGTCAAAGAAAATGTAGATATCGGTAATTGCTCATACATTTACATTCGTAGAAATTAAATCACTGAATAATATGTACAAGTTAAGTATTTATTTCCCCCCAGAGCGCATTAAGCCACCCTCTAAAGCTGGCAATCAATCACGGGTTTGCTCATGAAGAAATACTAACGAACTTCCTTCTCTTCAACATATTGTCTCGATTAACATTTAACCTCTTTTGGACGAGGGATTTCCCTTAGTGTGGTCACATTTTCTCTATTAGCTCTCTAATTCTTTTGGGTAACGAATTTCCCTGAATTAAACCAAATTCTTTTGTGTTACCCAAAATAAACGTGTTTTTTTTATATATATACTCAAGAACAGTTTAATGAAGACAATTCACATGAAAATAATTTACCTCTTCTAAATTACTGGTTTTCCTAAGTAGGGTGAAATTTTTTGGTGATAACCAAAACAAAATGTGCGTGTATGCTAAAAATGTCCCAGTACTACATAAGGGGTTTAAAGGGGGTCATTACTCTTTTGACTGAAGCTGAAACTAACCTACTTCTTTAATCTTTGTCCCATTCCATCAGTTAACTTCTTCAGTACTCAATTACATCTCTCTTAACCTAGTTACTGTCAAGTTTAAATCCTTGGTACCTCCTTGGTCTACAAAACTAATAAAGAAAAAATATAATCATTCCATTCATAATTTTGCTCCTGCATTTAAACAGAAACATTTCTTTGAAGAAAAGGAAACATACAACTACCTCCTTGGTACCTCTTTGGTCAACAAAACTTATAAAAAAAAAAATCTTACGATTTCATTCATAATTTTGCTCCTGCATTTAAACAGAAATATTTATTTGAAGAAAAGGAAACATACAACCACCTCCTTGGTACGTCTTTGGTCAAAAAAACTTATGAAAAAAAATCTTATGATTCCATTCATAATTTTGCTCCTGCATTTAAACAGAAACATTTCTTTGAAGAAAAGGAAACATACAACTAATAAAGTATGCATCTAACAATCTATCCAATTAAATGGCATTTTCCATGGATCATGTATGTTGCAAAATCAAATGGTATGTCTTACAAACTTGCTCTTCCTTTTACACGAAATGAATTCAGTTAAAGTAAAGAAACATAATTCAGTTAGCATTATACAACAAAAAACCTATCGATTTAATTGAAAATATTTGTGTTAGATGCAAAGACTTTTAAACACTAACACATAAAACACATTCTCTCTTTCTCTGTCTGTCTGTCTGTCTGTCTGTCTATCTGTCTGTCTGTCTGTCTGTCTGTCTGTCTGTCTGTCTGTCTGTCTGTCTGTCTGTCTGTCTGTCTGTCTGTCTGTCTCTCTCTCTCTCTCTCTCTCTCTCTCTCTCTCTCTCTCTCTCTCTCTCTCTCTCTCTCTCTCTCTCTCTCTCTCTCTCTCTCTCTCTCTCTCTCTATATATATATATATATATATATATATATATATCTTTCTAAAAATATCTATCTATTTATCTATCTATCTATCTATCTATCCATCTCTCTGCCTATCTATCTATCTATCTATCTATCTATCTATCTATCTATCTATCTATCCATCTATCTATCTATTTATCTATCTATCTATCTATCTATCTATCTATCTATCTATCTATCTATCTATCTATCTATCTATCTATCTATCTATCTATCTATCTATCTATCTATCTATCTATCTATTTATCTATCTATCTATCTATCTATCTATCTATCTATTTATCTCTCTCTCTCTCTCTCTCTCTCTCTCTCTCTCTCTCTCTCTCTCTCTCTCTCTCTCTCTCTCTCTCTCTCTCTCTCTCTCTCTCTCTCTCTCTCTCTCTCTCTCTCTCTCTCTCTCTCTCTCTCTCTCTCTCTCTCTCTCTCTCTCTCTCTCTCTCTCTCTCTCTCTCTCTCTCTCTCTCTCTCTGTCTCGCCCCTCTCTCTCTCTCTCTCTCTCTCTCTCTCTCTCTCTCTCTCTCTCTCTCTCTCTCTCTCTCTCTCTCTCTCTCTCTCTCTCTCTCTCTCTCTCTCTCCTCTCTCTCTCTCTCTCTCTCTCTCTCTCTCTCTCTCTCTCTCTCTCTCTCTCTCTCTCTCTCTCTCTCTCTCTCTCTCTCTCTCTCTCTCTCTATCTCTCTCTCTCTCTCTCTCTCTCTCTCTCTCTCTCTCTCTCTCTCTCTCTCTCTCTCTCTCTCTCTCTCTCTCTCTCTCTCTCTCTCTCTCTCTCTCTCTCTCTCTCTCTCTCTCTCTCTCTTTCTCGCCCCCCCCCCTCTCTCTCTCTCTCTCTCTCTCTCTCTCTCTGTCTCTCTCTCTCTCATATACACACCCGCACGCGCGCACCGACAAATCTGAAAGACGCATGGAAAGAAGTTCAAAGTTGTACACCCAGTGCTTACGTCAAGATAGCGTTCATGAATCTTAATGAAACGCTATAGTAATTTTCCTTCATAGAAAAAGAGAACAAAAAGACCTTGGTAACTACCGACTGGTTAGCTTACTATCAGTTTTGCATAAATCATTCTTCAAGATCCTTACAAATAGACTACGTCAAGTTTTAGATGGAAACCAACCAAGAGAACAGGCTGGCTTTAGAAGCGAATATTCGGCTCTAGGCCATTTGCAGGAGATGAATCAACCAATTGAGAAAATGACAAAATACAATATGCCTTTTTGTTTACCTTTTGTAGATTACGAGATGCCTTTGACTCGGTAGGACAAATAGCAATACTAAACTCGTATGCAAGCATGGTGCAAAAGAACGGATCGTAAGGTACCGCTCTGATTCGACTACATAAAGATGCAGAAAAGATCAAGATAGAAAAAGGAGTATGGCAAGGCGATAAAATGTCACCTATATTATTTACAGCTTGCTTGAAAGTGATTTTCAGAAGGTTGAGTCGGGAAGAGAAAGGTTTGGAGATTAAGGGCAAATATCATAACAACCTAGGACTTCCAAGATATGTTGAGTGATCTGAACAAGAAGAGTCTGAAAGTAGGTTAAAAATGAATAAGAGCAAATCTAAAGTAATCCTCAACACGAAAGTTCAAAGTAAAGAGATTACAATTATTAGTGAGAGTCTTGAAGAAGTTGAAGAATATAGTTATTTAGGCCAGATGGTGAAAGTGACTAAAAATCATAACAATGAAATAAAAAGGCGTATTACAATTGGTTGGAAAATGTTTGGTAAGTATAACGGAATCATGAAAGGCTCTCTACCTTTATGTATGAAACGCAAACGGGTGGACCTCGAAACTGACGACGGGGGTAGAGACAAAGCTAAGGAGTACACAGAGACTGGAGAGATCAAGTGTGAGAATACCGTTTAGAGACCGAGAGAATGCAAGTTGGATGAGAGAGCAGACTAGAATGAATAATAGAGAGGAGACAGTAAAAGAGAGGAAGTGGAATTGGGCAGGTATGTTAGCGCGGACGACTGATTAGGGATGGAGCAAGTGTGTCACTGAATGGACGCTGCGAGATGGGAAGCGTGCAAGACAGGAGGTAGAGAGAAGATAATGAGAAGTTTGCAGGAGTGACGTGGCAGATGTTAGCGCAGTCGTGTGAGTCATGGAAGAGCCCTTTGTTCAGTAGTGGACCCAGGATGGCTGAATGGTTGATTGACTACAGAGGACTAGACTTCATTTATTTGTATAGAAAAGTGGTATATTTCGGGTGACATTTTTCATTTTCTTAATGCTGTATTCAGGTTATTTAATTCTTTATCAATAAAGCCATAATCTCCCTGGATTATCCGTTTCCGTAGCGGACGGTATTCTGGCTTTAGACAAGGTATTTCCCCTTAGAAGTTCCTTAGCCGTAAAGCAAACAATCGATCATGCTTGACTTCACAATTATTGTGGTATTTCGTGTTTTCTAAAAATAATACGGGAAGAGAAAGGTGGAGGAGGACTCAACCATGGAAAGATGGATAATGGGAATGGAAAATAGGAACTATCTGTTATCCGACTTCAATAAATTGTGCATGCGTATCTAGGTGGGAGGGAATTGCAGTAGCAATTTCACGGCGAGTTGAGACCAGAGTCTTCTTCCAGATGGCGCGTGGACGGAAAGAAAACGGAGCTCCGCGGCGGGCGAGGGACTTGGGAAGCGTGAGAAATTGAGGCGTGATTTCATGTGTGTAAAATTTGTCGTAGATATTTGACAGTGAGGAGTTGCGGCCGAGATTCGAAGGCAAAAAGTTGGTGACAGAAGCAATACGCCGCCCGTGGAAGAAATCGTCGGTGAATAACGTCAGCCGAGATTCGACGACGAAAAATTGCGATTGAAATCCGTCGGTTTCGAATCACGCCCGCCAACCCGCCAACCGGGCTGATCGGACATTTGGCATCTGAAAACGAAAAATTGTGAAAACGGTCGAATATAAGTAAGTTGCTGTATAATGAATGGTTCAAGAATAGCCGGGAAAGTGCGATCTTCGAGTTATATAGCAGTATTATGGTATTAGAGACGCAATAGGGAGGTAGTTACTATTTTCACGAGTCTTAGAAGAAGACATTTAGCAGTAAAAGTAACGGCAGAAAAAGAAAGAAGCAAAGAACTGTGCTATATTAAAACAAACTCAAATGGTATTGGCATTTTACTTTCATATTAAATCAAATGTAGAAAAAAAGAATATATATATATATATATATATACATATATAAATATATATATACGTACATATATTTATATATATATATACATACATATATATATATATATATATTGTGTGTGTGTGTGTGTGTGTGTGTGTGTGTGTGTGTGTGTGTGTGTGTGTGTGTGTGTATTCACTTGGTCTTTGGATCACGTGTTGGACTCGTGATCGACAGCATTTCCCTCCTGGAAGAGAGCTCAGAGCTCGTAGGTCCGATCTATGGGTAATGCTATGACCTTGCACACCCCCCCCCCTAACTCCCCGCCCACGAGAGTCAGAGTACGACCCGAGGCACAGTGATACCGAAATAATTTCGGCCCTGGGCAGGATTCGAACTGGGTGCTGGGAGCACTTCTGCTTCCCATTTCAGCGCTCTACCAACCATGCCACCGAGTGTGTGTGTGTGTGTGTGTGTGTGTGTGTGTGTGTGTGTGTGTGTGTGTGTGTGTGTTCGTGTGTGTTCGTGTGTGTGTGTGTGTGTGTGTGTGTGTGTGTGTGTGTGTGTGTGTGTGTGTATGTGTGTGTGTGTGTGTGTGTGTGTGTTCGTGTGTGTTCGTGTGT
>NC_134780.1:1097348-1102348 GCF_046742065.1 Oratosquilla oratoria | reverse complement strand
TGTGAAGTTTCTTACAACAAGCGTTTAATGGTCATCTTTACTCCCTTGTTTCACGACAACCATGTTAAGTTAAAGGCACCGGTAACCGTGTAGGATCCTACCTGTGCCTTCGTAATACCAATCCAAGATCAACCCAGGCGTGCAAAGTCGGCACACAGTGAGTTGGGTTATATCCTTCTTCGTTTGAATCGGTTGGGGAAGCCCTTGGATCGGCCATAAAACAGGTCCTTCTCAAAGCAGCACAGGCCTTTCTCCTTTCTACTCTACTGCTTTCCCCTCCCTCTCCATCTCTCTCTTTCTGCCTCTCTCTCCCTCTCTCTGCCTCCCTCTCTCTGCCTCCCTCTCTCTGTCTCCCTCTCTCTCTGTCTCCCTCTCTCTCTGTCTCCCTCTCTTTGTCTCTCTCTCTCTCTCTCTCTCTCTCTCTCTCTCTCTCTCTCTCTCTCTCTCTCTCTCTCTCTCTCTCTCTCTCTCTCTCTCTCTCTCTCTCTCTCTCTCTCTCTCTCTCTCTCTCTCTCTCTCTCTCTCTCTCTCTCTCTCTCTCTCTCTCTCTCTCTCTCTCTCTCTCTCTCTCTCTCTCTCTCTCTCTCTCTCTCTCTCTCTCTCTCTCCTTCTCTCTCTCTCTCCCTCTGTTGTAAAGACAAAATGAAAATAGTTCTTAAAATCCAAAGGCCCCATTAAACCCTTACGTGCCGCTCTTCCCGCTGTCCTATTCTTTCTTCCTCCCAACCTTTCGCTCTCTTCTCTTCCATTTCTAAGATGAAAATCATCTTAGACGTGAAATTCAAACATTTGCAGCAGTTAACCAGATAATTTTGTGCATTAGATGATACCACCTTCCAATTGTAAAACGATTGTAATGTGAGCAATTCATAATGTGAACAGTTTCCATCTGTTTTTTATGCGTGAATTGATTATAAGAATTATAGTTCTTATACATTCATTATTGTACGAATTTAGGTCCAAATGTTGTTATGTGTTCCTGTAAAAATGCAAGAGGATATCGACCGTTTTCGACACTATAGAACCAGCTTCTATAAAGGTCAACTCATTTTATATCAATGTCTCCAAAAGAAATCTGCTTTGTCGCGCCATTTTTCTAACTGATCAAGCAGCAGCTGAAGACATCTGAAGACATACAAGACTGATTTTTTTTTTCTAAGTTTTTAGAAATATTCGATAACCAGTCAAGTAAAATAAAATCGATCTTTTCTGCACTTCCAAAGAAATCATGAAGAAAAATTCAAATCACGAACCTCACGTAAACTCGAAGCAAAGAAGATATTTTGTTTACCAAATAGTAAGAGATTACAATCTCCGTCAGCCCATTTGAAGAAATAATCGTGTACATATCTTGATTCGAAGCTCATAACATTGAGATTAATTTTTTCAATCAATATACATGTTCTTTGGAATATTCAATATCTTATTTGCCTTTACCAAGGAGAGACTACAAAATAAAAAGAGTAAATATTTGAATTTATATTCATAATGAATTGGGAGTATACGCCAGGAGGCGCGTTGCTTCACTCACACACCATCATCAGTTTCCACGATCTCTATAAGCAAGCTCTCATGCAGCAATCCTTTTCAATCCAAACAACTCTTGACAGGTTCGATAAACTTACATGAATTCAGTGGTCGTCCCCTTCTTCGCCTCCTCTATCGAGGGTCATCTCATATGGAAACAACCCCGTGAATATGACCAACATATGGGAAACGTATCATATGCCCATATAACCGGAGTTGACGTTCACGAATTATGCTGGTAACTGAACTGGACTGAGTCTCTGCTTTGATACAGTCATTCCAGTAATATCCATTGATTCTCCAAAGGCTTTTGGTACCAAAGTCATCGAGACCCTCTTCAAGTCAGCATTAAATGTCCATATCTCGCAGAGGTAAACCAAGACAAGGAGAACAAGTGATTTGGAGATTTCTATCTTATTCCTCCTGCAAATACATCAACAACGGCATATACTCTGGTTGAGTGTGTTCATAATACCATATGCAATACCAGTCATTAGAAGTAATTCCTGTCATAGCCCACCACTGCTGGACACTGTACTAACAAGGCACGTGGATCTTTCCAAGACCGTCCTCAAGACATGCATGGACAGACTGAGGTGTGTTACCCAATTAACCCTAAACTCGTGGAACTTGATCTTGACCCAAGAAATATGGAGGCAAAGTGGTTTCACCTCCCTGTGAAATGATTCGAGGGCTGCAACCAGGCCCTCCAACGACTCCACAAGAAGAACAATATCATTCATTAACACAAGATAAATGACCTTAGTGTTGAAAATCCATGTGAACAAGTTGCATAAACACGGCAAAGGAAACATGGACTGGAAGTGAAGCGTTTATTCCTGACGTTTCATCTATTGACTTTCTCAAAGAAAAAGAAAGTCAATAGACGAAACGTCAGGAATAAACGCTTCACTTCTAGTCCACGTTTTCTTTTGCCGTGTTTATGCGACCTTAGTGTTTACAATAAAGGCTCCGACAACGACACTGATCTAGAAATCTGCTCCTCACCCAGTACATATACATACAGGTGTTGAAAAGTGTTGGGACGAAGACACACTATTGTCTCACTCTTGAATTAACAGAAAAAAGGCTACGCCTCCTCCATCCTTTACAGCACTCTCCCAGAGTCAATAATCTTTACACTAATCCCACAGATCCGCAGAAGATCCAATAACACCCCCTCGACACACCGAGTCAAACGCTTTCTGGAGATCAACATAAGTACAAGAACCCCCTGTTGTCGGCGCTTCACAAGAACACGAGGGGCTGGGATCCGATCAGTTCTGGACTTACATGGCGTGAACACAGACTGCTCAGGTCCCTGAAACTTCAGCAGATGTGAACAAACCCTTGTCAGAAACAGATGGGGAATCACTTTACCCGGGCACATTGAGTTGTGTAATACCGCAGTAATTGTTGTTGTTTTGCCGGTCCTACCTCCATTTCCAGACAGGGATAAGCAGACCCTTTTTCCAGTCAGAAGCAATGATAACAGATTGCCATAAAGCAGATAGTACCCCATGCAGCCCGTGGATCATGGGCTCACTTCCGTCTTTCAGCAACTATGCACTAATGGTGTAGATGCTATCTTCCTTTCCACTCTTCAACTTACAATCACTTTGACCTCTGTTAGAGAGGGTGGAGATTCATATATTGGTAGATCAGTAACCACCATCCAAACTCCATCAAGGTGAAGTTCTCAATTTGGAGGGTCACTCATGAACAACTGTTCAAATTACTAGGCAAATGGATTACACCCCTTCACGTTTGACACTAGGTACTTATCATCTGTTTGAACTGTGCTTCTTTGGGTCAAAGTTTTGAAACAGAGTTTCTTCAGATCTCGATAAGCAGGTCTGAGGTCATTTGCATTAAAATGATGTTTGGTATCTTCAGCTATTCCCTTGAAGTACCTATTCTTATCCTTCATCCTTATGGAAGCTCTAGTTCACCGTTTCCGGATCCCGTATTGATCTAGGTCCTCCACCCTTGTTGCAGTACGGCCCAACTCTATTCTCTCCGGTGTCTCCAGCGACACAACACTCCTCCACTTTGGATACACTCCAACACACTCCTCGACAGCATTCAGAGTCTTATGTTTAAAAGTGTCCCACAGTTCTTCAGAATACTCAAGAAACCCAAGTACTTAAACCTATTAAAGATTGCTACCACATACTCCTGGGAATACACAACATCCTGAGTTTCTCTAGATCAGTGGTTCCCAAATTTTTTTGGCCGCGACCCAAATCCAGATTTGGTGAAGATGTGGCGACCCATGCATCAAAAAGCAATTTCGAGTCTTCTTTTATTGAAAATACAATGAAATGAAAATACAATGGTACAATTATTTTTTTTTTCTGACAAGGTCTCGCGACCCATTCTTGAACACTTCGCGACCCATCTTTGGGTCGCGACCTATAATTTGGGAATCGCTGCTCTAGATGAAACCTAGGCGAGTTGCATCTCGAGTTTTCATTAGAGTTGATACGCAATGTTGCACTCACAAGTCTATGTTCAGTCCCAAATAATTCAACTCTTTGAAAAACTCATCAGTTTGGTAGGATCTTCGAACGAGTACTAACAAGTATGTGATTGATCTCCTTGGCCACTCTTCTGGGAATACTATACCAAGTCTTTCAGTGTTGCTCTTATCTCTAAAACAAGAAACAATCAATCCTTACTCTTCTGAACTCTCCAGAGCCCAGAAGTAGAAAACTAACAAAGCCCTTGGTTCTAGAAATATGGGGGACAATTCATACTTCATATCTACCTCTGCTGGTGCCAGTCCATTGAAACCTCTCAAAACAATAAATGTACCTCGTGACGGACATTAGTCAATCATAGATTCTAGCTTGGCATAGAACATCTCTTTCTCTTCAATTGCATACGCCTCAGCAGGAGCATATACTGCAATAAGAGATAAGGCTCAGGTTGTGCTTCAACCTTATCAACATAATACACATCAAACAATATCAATATGTATGATTGCGTACTGTAATCAGCTAGAAATGCCTACAGCTGCTCCAACGAGGTGATCCATATCGGTGTAGCCTGACTAGTAATAAGTGTAACCCTTACTCTTTTTGCCATTGCTGGATCTTCTCACCTCAGAGGTAGTCGTTATATCGATTTTTGTATTCCTAAGCTCTGCCGACGAAAAGGGTAGTCCATCGTCATGAGATATGGAAAGTGTTGTTGTTGTTTGTTATTTACATTATTATAGTTTTTATTTTTTTTTCGCATCCGACCTAGATATGGACCAAAAGGTCTCCTGTCGGTATGCTCCGCCTTTGTAATCTAATCCTTTGAGTTTTTTAGGCACCCACGCTGGGAGTCCACCAGAGGTTCACAATGAACCTGCTTTGTTTGTGCCTCATTTGTAACACACAGTCAACCTGCCCATCGGGCTTGATGATTGTGACAGGGATAAGTTGCAAGCCTATCCCCACCACATGTGTCAATTATGGTTTACC
>NC_134780.1:1067348-1092348 GCF_046742065.1 Oratosquilla oratoria | reverse complement strand
AAGGTAAACGGTTCTGATGGGCAGACGTTAATGGAAGTGAAGGTAGTAGGGGAAGATGGGTAGAGTATTTACAATATTTTAATATACAGCTTTCTTTATTATATACAGAGTATAAAAAGAAAAGAAAATGCAAATAAGCATATAGATGAGAGACAAGAGAGAGAGAGAGGCATTTACTTAGGTTGATTTGGCACAACATGTGCTACATCCTGAATGGACTCCTAGGAACTCACAGATTATAGTGAGCATTTTAATGTGTGCCTAAGAAAGGATAATGAGCCGGAAAATTTGAAGAATGCTTTTATAAATCCGCTTTCCAATGGCTAAGGAGACAAAGATAAATGAGGTATTTTTAGAAAAATCAGTTTGTTCAATGTAGTTGGGGAAGTATATGGGAGAGTGGTAATTGAGAGGATTAGGAGAGAAACAGAGGGAGTAATTGGTGATGAACAGTATGATTCTATGAAAGAAAGATTAGGTGTGGATATTTTTTTGTAGTAATGCAGATATGTGAGAAGTTTTTAGCTGTTTGTAGATATGAAAATCTATGAGAGGATCAATAAGACGGCTTCATGGTAGAAATTGTATCGTTCAGGGTAATCAAAAGCTTTTACATGAATAGTAGAAATTGTGTTGGGACTGGAATGGTGAGTCAGTGTTTTGAGGTGAACGAGGGTCTATACCAGGGTTGTGTTGTCACCATGGTTGTTCAATATGTAGATAGATGGCGTAATACGGGAGGTAGATGTAAGGGTAATGAATAGGGGAATGAAGATGGTTAGATATTGTGTACGGAAGTGGGAGGTGATCCAGTTGTTGTTTGCTAATGGCACTCCAATAATGGCTGGGTCAGAAGAAGTTCGAAGGCAGTCAATGACAGTATTTGGGAGGTTATGTGGTAGGAAAATATTGAAAGTAATTGTGGGTGAAAATAAGGTGCACTACGGAAAATATTGAAAGTAATTGTGGGTGAAAATAAGGTGATGGGATGTACTACGGAGAGAACCAGAGAATTCAAGGTAAGTCTTAGAGAAGAGAAGTGAGAGGAAATTAACAATCTAAAGTATTTGGTGGCACATACGGCAAGGGTGAAGGTAAGCTGGAGAGTGAGTGAGACAATGAAATGTCTTGGAGGAATGAAAATTATCACCAGAAATAAATATCTAAGAATGGACGCAAAAAGAAGACTATATGAAGAGATGATTGCATCTACGACATTGTACAGGGAAGAGACTTGGAATGTGAAGATGACAAAAAAAAAATAATATATTTGATAATTTCTTATATAAGAACATAAGAACATAGTAATGAAGGAGACTACAAGAGACCATAAGGCCTACACTAGGCAGCTTCGTATCCATCACCACCTTTCATCCCCATCCATAAAGTTAATCGTTTCTCAAAACAACTAATAGTTTCAGCGCTTACTACATGGTTACTAAGTTTATTCCATTCGTCGTCGATGGGGGGTGCAAGGATGAAAAGAGTGAGGAATGAGGTGAAAATGATATCTGGGCTGAAAAAGGATCTGGCAGATACATTTAATGAAAGATTACTGGGATGATTTGGTCACGGGAAAGATGAGTGAAGAAAGACTATCAGACAGAACGTGAATGACAGAGGTGAATGGAGTGAACTTGAGGGGATGACCGAGGATGAAATGGATGGGGTGAAGGGTGCATGACCTGGCTACCTTCGCTATAACTGGTAGAATTCTTTTTGTATATAGATATATGTTGGCCAGTGAGCCTCAGTGGTATAGGTCCGCTGAGAAATGACGACATCATTTAAAAACAAATATAAAAGATACTCGGAGATTCTTAGGCATCTAAAATATATCTTAAAGATATTGTCCCCGGTTAAAGCACAGACCATCCCTTGTCTGGTGATTATTCATTGAGAAATGTCGCTGTTCCTTCAAAACAAATAGCAGAGATAATTAGTGCTTCCCGGATGATGAGCGGGTACCCTACAGTTATTACCTCGGAGGTGGCCCAGAACGGGCATCTCTTTGTTTAAGTATTATTCTTGGGTGCACGTAGACCCCCATGCTAAATATGATAAAAATCTGTAAAGAAATAACGACTATGAATGTAAATTCTATTGACGTAAGTGGAGTAGGAAACACAGGAGTCTTAGTCTTGAGTTTATTCCTGACTAGTTTCGCAGATATGGTTTTTCATTCCTTTGAAAAAGCATACCTGCGAAACTAGTCAGGAATAAACTCAAGACGAAGACTCCTGTGTTCCTACTCCACTTAGGTCAACCTGTCAGAATGTCTCAACATAGATTTTATTATATAGAATATACGAGTAATAGTACCATTTTTTTTCTTACAGGTAGATCGACTTTTTATTTATGCATCGTCCTAGACATTAAAAAAAAAAAAAAAAAATTGGTTGTCAGGACAGAAAGAAAATAAATTACATTACGTAATCTCTCAGGTATGGATCAGAATATCCTTTTTAATCTAATTGTCAGTTGTGGGAAGCCCATCCAAATGTTGTCTTTAAACTAACTGTACTCTTCCCAAGTTAGTATTGCCCCTCACCTCACCTCTGGACGTAATTGGTGAAATGAGCCTGCTGAAACTAAAATTCATCCAGCCGGGAAGAATAGAGCAATGGCCGTCTCTTTCCAGAAAATTTTAATCCCTTTTGTACTGGCATCCATTTCCCCCTTTTATTATAGCTGTTGTAGATCTAAGCATCTTATTCTGACTAACGTTAGACAATATCACTCACTTTAAAGCAACATTTGCAGTTCACAAAGTTAATACATGTGAAATAGATAGGTAAGATGTTCTTCGAAACTGATTGAATTAAAAGAATACGTATAAAGTAAGTTGTTATCGACAGTAACATACGTATTTTCATGTTTCTGACTAACGTTAGACAATATCACTCACTTTAAAGCAACATTTGATGCACACAAATTAATACATGTGAAAAAGATAGGTAAGATATCCTTCGAAACTGATTGAATTAAAAGAAAACGAATAAAGTAAGTTGTTATCGACAGTAAAATACGTATTTTCATGTTTCTGACTAACGTTAGACAATATCACTCACTTTAAAGCAACACTTGAAGCATACAAATTTAATACATGTGAAAAAGATAGGTAAGATATCCTTCGAAACTGATTGAATCAAAAGAATACGAATAAAGTAAGTTGTTATCGACAGTAACATACGTATTTTCATGTTTCTGACTAACGTTAGACAATATCACTCACTTTAAAGCAACATTTGATGCACACAAATTAATACATGTGAAAAAGATAGGTAAGATATCCTTCGAAACTGATTGAATTAAAGGAATACGTATAAAGTAAGTTGCTATCGACAGTAACATACGTATTTTCATGTTTCTGACTAACGTTAGACAATATCACTCACTTTAAAGCAACATTTGAAGCACACAAATTAATACATGTGAAAAAGATAGGTAAGATGTTCTTCGAAACTGATTGAATCAAAAGAATACGAATAAAGTAAGTTGTCATCGACAGTAACATACGTATTTTCATGTTTCTGACTAAAGTTAGACAATATCACTCACTTTAAAGCAATATTTGAAGCTCACAAAGCTAATACATGTGAAAAAGATAGGTAAGATGTTCTTCGAAACTGATTGAATCAAAAGAATACGAATAAAGTAAGTTGTTATCGACAGTAACATAAATATTTTCATGTTTCTGACTAACGTTAGATAATATCACTCACTTTAAAGCAACATTTGAACCTCACAAAGTTAATACATGTAAAAAAAAAAATAGGTAAGATATCCTTCGAAACTGATTGAATTAAAGGAATACGTATAAAGTAAGTTGCTATCGACAGTAACATACATATTTTCATGTTGCTCAGTCCTGTGCGTGGTTGGTCTTTTCATCAATTACTGACAGAGAAGTGTTGAAGAGCACATACACGTTATGTGTTTCTTGCAGCCTGGGTAGCTTGATTAAGTTGAGGAGAAAGCCTGCAACAGCACTTCATGCTTCAGATGGTTCTTGAAGTTAAATATTTCGTGAAGTTCGAGCGGCACAAAAAAAAAGAGTTTAAC
The DNA here is from genome assembly GCF_046742065.1 of Oratosquilla oratoria. Lineage (NCBI taxonomy): Eukaryota > Metazoa > Arthropoda > Malacostraca > Stomatopoda > Squillidae > Oratosquilla > Oratosquilla oratoria. The sequence goes on along the minus strand of NC_134780.1, from coordinate 1,088,283 downwards.
AAGTTTATGTTAGTTTATAGTCGCGCACAACTTTCGAGAACAAGAGGGCTGGTTATATCAATGATGACTAAACAAACTACTGTGATTACTTGAACACATTACCCCTATTATACCGAATGTAAATTCCTTTCATTTTGTCTGCCGTTAAAATAGAGCTAGATTAGTCAATTTATTGTTACCCTGTTACCTTTACAAAAAAGAGGGTAGCATTTTCGTTTTCTTTCTCTTTGCAGTCAGAGTTGTATTTTCATCTCTGTCTACCCCAAGGCAGATAATTTCATTCAGTCTAATATTTTCCATTAACACTAAAAAGACCACAATAAAATGTTTATAGCAATTAATTATCTATTCTACCGCCAAAATATTGTCCTTTCTAATACCGTACATTTTTCTTCAGTCTGCAATTACTAAGAGATGTACTGATGTATCTAACAGCTACCAATAAAAAGTATTACAAAGGATTACAAAGGCGGAGCATGCCGACAGGAGACCTTTTGATCCATATCTACGTCGGATGCGAAAAAAAATCATATTAATAATAAAATAATAAATAAAAAATATAATAATGTAAATAACAAATCAAACACATAAATAAATGCATTGGTATAGTTAAATAATAAACAAACAGGTGAATAGTAAATAATAATGAATTGACATATAACTAATAATAAATGAAAATCAGAAGAAGATTAATTTCTTACTATTCATGTGTCTTCCTTTAGTGGCATCTTGGGGGCGTATATACAGTTTGTTAAGTTTATCATATATACTATAGTGATCCTAAAGAAGACATCTGGACGGTGGTCACTGTCGGAAAAAAAAATTCAACTTAAGTTCGAAGCCTTTCTACTATTCGATCCCTAACATCAGTGTTCTACACACAACCACATCCAAACCCACACTCACTCATACAAACACACACACACACACACACACACACACACACACACACACACACACACACACACACACACACACACACACACACACACACACACACACACACACACACACACACACACACACACACACACACACACACACACACACACACACACACACACACACACACACACACACACACACACATGTGTGCACTGAGGCTGTGCAATATAGTACAGTTCAAAGTTTTAAGATTCACTTATTTGCGGAAAAACCACCAAGGAAAAATATAAACTGATGACCAAGCGCTTTCGTCTATTCAGACATCCTCATGTACCCTGAAGATGTCTAAATAGACGAAAGAGCTTGGTCATCAATTTATCTTTTCCCTTGGTGGTTTTTCCGCATATTTAGAATCACGAGTTTATGTGATTTCTCATGCATTCACTTATATAAGTAACTAAGTAATATGCTGTAATGACTGCCATGTTTTTTGTTTGTGTTTATTTAGTATTACTTATCTCTTATTATTATTTCTTCATTGTTTATTTTTAGATTATTATTCTTTCTCTGATCGTTTATGATTTGCCGTTATCTATTTATCAATCTTATTCATTTATCTACTTTTTTTCCCGCATCCGACATAGTTATGAACCAAAAGGTCTCTTTCTTTCTTTGTAATCCTTTGTAATCTCCTATTACTTCCTCGTTGTATCAAACTCCACATTTTTGCTCGCATTTTCTTTTCTTTTTTCAATTTTTATTGGAATTCTGCTGTAGTGCCTTCTATTTCTTTTTCAGTCACACTTAGTTGAACAGTACATTTCTCTTTGATCATTTTAACTTTCGGGTGAAGGCGGAGCTTTTAAGCGACTAAACTGAAATTGTTCGTGGATGTCGCGCGTTAGTGATGACGGTATCGTTGACGTGGTAATGGCCAAGTTAATTGACACTGATTAACAACCAGGGGAGGAACAAACGGCTATTCTTGTTCAGCACTGACATCAGTTTTGTCACAAGCGTAAAGTATGCCTAATTTTGAAAGGTGTAGAAAACCAACATGAAATAGTATACAAACGCTCACCCATGTACAAGGTCGATATAACAAAATGATAGTTCTTGAGCTTTTAGTTGGCTATATGGAATATTCCTCCACTCAAAAGTAATGAAAGGCTCACGCCAAAAAGTGCGTGACTGCGGCCGAAGCAGTCAGTTCATTCTGTAGTTGGACATCTTTGTTAAGGGTTTGTCACTGGTTGGTTAGGTTAGGTTTGGTCATGTTAGGTTAGGTTAGGTTAGGTTAGATTAGGTTAGGTTAGGTTAGGTTAGGTTAGGTTAGGTTAGGTTAGGTTAGGTTAGGTTAGGTTAGGTTTAGGTTTAGGTTAGGTTAGGTTAGGTTAGGTTAGGTTAGGTTAGGTTAGGTGGGGTTAGGTTAGGTTAGGTTAGGTTAGGTTAGGCTAGGTTAGGTTAGGTTAGGTTAGGTTAGGTTTAGGTTAGGTTTAGGTTGGGTTAGGTCAGGTTAGGTTAGGTTAGGTTAGGTTAGGTTAGGTTAGGTTAGGTTAGGTTAGGTTAGGTTAGGTTAGGTTAGGTTAGGTTAGGTTAGGTTAGGTTAGGCTAGGTTAGGTTAGGTTAGGTTAGGTTAGGTTAGGTTAGGTTAGGTTAGGTTAGGTTAGGTTAGGTTAGGATAGGTTAGGTTAGGTTAGGTTAGGTCAGGTTAGGTTTAGTTAGGTTAGGTTAGGTTAGGTTAGGTTAGGTTAGGTTAGGTTAGGTTAGGTTAGGTTAGGTTAGGTTAGGTTAGGTTAGGTTAGGTTAGGTTAGGTTAGGTTAGGTTAGGGTAGGTTAGGTGGGGTTAGGTTAGGTTAGGTTAGGCTACGTTAGGTTAGTTTAGGTTAGGTGGGGCTAGGTTAGGTTAGGTTAGGATAGGTTAGGTGGGGTTAGGTTAGGTTAGGTTAGGTTAGGACTGGATGAGCGTCGAACCCAGATGTTCACCATGAGCGGAGAGAGAAAGGAACGTGACCGTCCCTATAGTATGAAGTGGAACTAGAGTCCCCTGCATCGAGGCACAGACCGTCGCAGTTCGAGGCCAGATCGTAGTTTCATGTGATACAGCTGTACTTGGTTCAAAACTAGAAGATTAATCATCCTGCATTCATTCTGATGAAAGGGAATACTTTTTCCGGCGGTACACATGAATTCCTAAAGCGATGATCCTCCATCTCGGAGGGAAATCGATGTTAGATTAAAATTAGTTTTAGTCTTGCATATCGCACTGATACATTGGACAAATGCATGACAACCAAACACATGTGAAAAATGTCATCTCAGCATAAGCTGTCACGTTTGATCCATTCAGCTGCCCTTCGTGGCCATCAGAATAGAGAAGACTTGCAAGTTCAAGGCCATTCAATACACTAATGTGGCTGTGCCGGTTGAGTTTATTCATCTCAAGAAAGACCAGTGGGGGTCTATTTGGAAGCAAACGAAGAAATAACCCATCCGCTAGCCTCTGAGTGTATTGATATGTCTGCGACCTCATTCTTCTTTCATTTCGCCCTTCATTTCCGTCTTGTGCTGAATGACGCGACGCTACTCTGCTCGACGCTTCGATTAAAGTAGATGGCCTTTCGTGATCCCCTGTCTGTGCACTCATCCGGACGTCCACGATGTGGACGTGCAGATAAACCGAAAGTGCAAGAGCATCCGTATACACAGATTATGCACAGATATGAATTGTGGTAACACACATACGTTGATATACTCTATGTGTGTGTCTGGGAGAAGAGGGAAAAAATGCGACACACACATACACACACACACACACACACACACACACACACACACACACACACACACACACACACACACACACACACACACACACACACACACACACACACACACACACACACACACACACACACACACACACACACACACACACACACACACACACACACACACACACACACACACACACAAGTACGCACATGCCTTCTTTTCTGTATATTATTTCTCTTGTATATGTCGGGTCACTGTTTCTGAGAGTTCCCCTCCTCCCTGTGCGGTGATACACTCCGTCTTCCCGTATCTGTTTTTCTTCTAAATGGTCCTTTATGCACTCCACCCACACATTCTTTGGTTTTCCAATTTCTTTCTATATCATTTATTTTATTACTGCCTCATCTTTTCACATCACTTTGATGAAGCGTTTCAGCCTTATTTTTTATATACTTTTGTTATCTCTATTACTTTTTATTTAATTTTTCTGATTCTATCTGTTTTAGTCACTTCATTCGTCCATCCAAGCATTGTTAACTCGGCCACAACTAATTTCTCCGCTTTCAACACAGGCCTTGTTTCCGCAACATTACTGGTTTTACCGCCGTCATATATATTCTTCTCTTAGTCTTGGCATATTTTTCCAGTTATTCAACTTTGAATGTACTTTGTGCGTTACCTTTGCGTCCAAATTTCCTTCCTTCGCCAACGTTGAACTTTGGCATATAAACATACCCATGTTACCTTGGTTATTCCATACTAATTCTAAAATATTTCTATCTTAAGACTAATGTCTTCGATAGCCTCTTTTAGTTGTTCTAATTTTGTTTGTATTAAATCAATTTAGATAGTACATAGCATGACGTCATCAGTAAACAATATACCAAAGAGGGATCTTTTATACCATTAGGTACTACATCTATTACTAGCAAAAATATATGGGCTAAAGGATTCCTGATGTAAAACCTTTATTTTTTTTCGTTTGATTAAGCACATTATAGCAGCCTAGTGTAGGCCTTATGATCTCTTGCAGTCTCCTTCATTCTTATGTTCTTATGTTATTATATTTTTATTATGCCTTCATATTCCTTTGCTTCCATTCACTAGTCACCATACACTCTACACATCTCTTCGAGTACATGCTTGTTTAGACCCCTTCATATGACCAGTTTTCTTTTCCGCCAGTACTTTTTCAAGGTCCTGGTCATTTTGTTCCTAAAAGAATACTTTCTCCTTACCATCATTGTCCACTTGTGAAAAAAATTACAATTTTCGTTTTTTTGTTTCCATACACACTTTAATAGACATCACTCTTTACGCTTAAGATGCTATCCTACAGGTTTTTCAATAACATTCTTCCAACTCCATATATACAACTATTGTATGATGTACTGCACGACAATTTCCGAAAAATATCTTCTATTTTTTCTCTTGCTAATACAATACGCTTATCTTCATCCTCTCCGATAAATCCACTGCCGACCCTCTTTACACACACACACACACACACACACACACACACACACACACACACACACACACACACACACACACACACACACACACACACACACACACACACACACACACACACACACACACACACACACACACACACACACACACACACACACACACACACACACACACACATATATATATATATATATATATATATGAATATATATGCATATGTATATATATATATGTATATATGTGTATATATGTATATATATGTATATATGTATATATATATATATATATATATGTATGTATACATATATATATATATATATATATATATATATATATATATATATATATATATATATATATTGGCGTCTTTCCATTGTTGTGGGCAGCAACTAGAGGTCCAGACTTTCTGAAAGATATTGTGCAGGCAGTCTGTAATAGCAATCCCACCATGTTTGAGAATTTCTACAGGGATGCCATCTGAACCAGCTGCCTTGTTGTTTTTAAGGCTTGTTACTGCTTTATGCACTTCCCGACGAGTGGGCATACTGTCTAATTCTGGTAGTAGAGGAATGTCAGGGAGATTGTCAAACACAGTGAGATCTGTGGGATCGCCCATGTTTATGTGTTGGTAGTGCTCGGCCCAACGGTCCAGTATTTCCTTTTTTGCCTGTAATAAGTCCGGCTTTGTCTGCACTTCTTACAGGGCAGGTTGGGTTTCTTTGTGGCCCATCTGCTCTTTTTATGGCACTATAAAACTCTTGCTGGATACCTGTATCGGCAAATCCTTGAATTTCCCCTGCCAATCTTATCCACCATTCATTATGGATTTTCCTTGGACCTAGCTTCTGCTAAGGTTGCTTGTGTTGTGACACTAGGGTTGATAATAGCTGCTTGATGAGCTTTTATTTTTTTCTTCAAGTAAATGGTGGATGTCTGCTAATTGTTCGTCAAACCAGTCACGATGTTTCCTCTTGGTGGTGCCAAGGATACTTTTTGCAGAGTCAAGGAGTATGTTGCATATGGGATCCCACTCTTGGCTTAGACCTTCTTGTGTTGAAGGAAAGACAGGTTGATCAGATCTGACAGACGTGCTGTTAAATTTTCTTGGAAAGAGTTGCGTTTTACTGGGTCGATTAGGGAGTTTAGGTTGGCGGCGTGCAGTAGGACGTATTCGGAGCTTCAAAGTTGTCCGGATGAGGCGATGGTAAGTCCATCCATCTGCACCCCTCAACATCACGCAGATCTTACGCCGAACAATTGCATAGTCAAGGATTTGCCATGTTGTTTATCTTGGGTGGATCCAAGTTGCCTTGAACATGTCACGGAGCTGGAAAAAAGGTGTTGGTGATAGCTAGATCGTGTTGTGAGCAGAAGGTCAGCAGATGTAGTCCATTATCATAACACTTTCCAACACCGTGTCGTCCAATAACCCCTTCCCAGAGATGGTAACTGCGACCAACTCTTGCATTAAAATCACCAAGGAGTATGATTCTGTCACCGCGGGGAATTGTTGGGGGGAGGGGTCTGGTGGAGTACGGAGTACGGAGACTCCACCAGGTACTGGGAGTGTATGTGTAATACATAGTCTATGTAGTCTATACTGCGCTATAAGGTTAATGTTAAGTTAGCTGTAAGTGCATGCGACTACTAGCGCCTATGCCTCCTAACTGTTGGCTTGCTACCTGCTCGTACTGCCCCTGCTTTTACTAAATGTATGTCCAACGATCGAGTTCCTGCCGGTATAACCAGGCCAACAACCTGGCTCTAGGGTGTGAGCGGCGGGGACTTCAGGGGACTTGCCTCCCTTAAGGTAACTCGATACCATCTAAGATAGCACGCTGCAACAGAACGACAGTCCAGTCGTCTCGGACTTTCTACTGCCACTGGGCCAACTGCCGGGCTGCCAAGTCAGTGGACTGAGGTGTATGCACTCTCATGCCACTTAAGATATCACCTGCACAAGTTTCACTCCATGTCACCTTCAACCTATTTCTCTCAACTTATCCATTGTCTCTTATATATCTGCCATCATCGTCATTCACTTAAAAAGTCCTCCGGCGATGGGGACGGAGCGGTAGGGGCAGGCATGCATAGGTCGCGGCTGGAAGCCCCTATCTGCTCTATATGTCATTTGTAAAAAATATATATATATATATACTCTATTGATTTGATTATATGAACTTAGAATTAAAAAAAGTCTTGAAAAATATAACAATTTTGAAATATCAAAGTCCTGATCATAAACCAAAACTTCTGATTAAACGATGGTGTTTTTTTTATGATAATGAGATATAACAACCAGGAAATTATATTTAGAACTGGGGAACAAAAAAATGTGTTACACGGTGTAATTAGTGTTTCTCGATAATTGAAATAATCCTCTTACGTCTGGTTGAGGTGCACACGACCGGACGTCTAAGGGATGTAAAAAAAAAAAAAAAAAAAAAAAAAATCTCGCGGCCAAACCTACCAACGGAATGATAAAAGATAATGGTATTTCACCTGTTATGGATAAAAGAAATATGTATGTTACTAAAAATATTTGTAAGGAATGGGGGACGAGAGTTAAGAGGTGACATACGAGTTACGAACCATTACAATTAAGTTTCTCAGGATCATCGAAGTTTGTTCCAAATTCGTTGAAGGCTATGCCTACCTTCCTTTCTCTTTTGTCATTTCGCTTCAACATAATGTCTTGGTTATCCCTGTCGATACGCTGACACCTTTATGGATTTTGTTCTGTCTCTTTCTATTCAGCTAAAAGCAGAACTCTGGGATGAATGGATTAAAGTTAGGATTCCATTAGTGCATTTGCCATGCATTTATGGTATTCCATTTCAACATGTGCTTGGATTGAATTGGCTCGAAAGAGTAACATCAGTAGTAATTGCTTATTCTCAGTCAGTAGAGGGGCTCTCAGTGCATCAAAGTTACTTGACTGGATAAATATTTTGGTTTTGATTTTTTTTTTTCTAATTTGTTATCGTTGCCACCATACAATGTTATCTAGCAGAAGAAAGACCCAATAGACGTCAAAAGGGCTCTCAGTGCATCAAAGTTACTTGACTGGATAAATATTTTGGTGTTGATTTTTTCTTTCAAATTTGTTATCGTTGCCACCATACAATGTTATTCAGCAGAAGAAAGACCCAATAGACGTCAAAAGGGCTCTCAGTGCAGCAAAGTTACTTGACAGGATAAATATTTTGGTGTTGATTTTTTTTCTTCTAATTTGTTATCGTTGCCACCATAAAATTTATTCAGCAGAAGAAAGACCCAATAAGCATCAAAGTTATTTGACTAGATAAATATTTTGGTGTTGATTTTTCGTTCTAATTTGTTATCGTTGCCACCATACAATGTTATTAAGCAAAGGAAAGACCTAACAGACGTCAAAAGGGCTTTCAGTATATTAAAGTTACTTGACTGGATAAATATTTTGGTGTTGATTTTTTCTTCTAATTTGTTATCGTTGCCACCATAAAATTTATTCAGCAGAAGAAAGACCCAATAGACGTCAAAAGGGCTCTCAGTGCATCAAAGTTACTTGACTGGATAAATATTTTAGTGTTAATTTCTTTTTTCTAATTTGTTATCATTGCCACCATACAATGTTATTCAGCAGAAGAAAAACCCAATAGACGTCAAAAGGTTAAACAGAAAGATTGATTTGTTATTGCTTATCCTACTGTTGCCTATGAATTGCAAACACTGTAAACGCTATTGCTACTCTAGCTATGTCAAAAGAAAGAAATTGGTACATTTCCTATTGTTCAAATTTTGCTGTTATTGACATGGTATTAGAGGTAGCCTACCTTAGATATACCACACAGTGATGCCTGATTCCTGTACATGTTGATACAATGGCAGAAGATTTTATTTAACTTATGATAGTAAGGGGAAGCAGAGTGGTTATATATTTATTCATTTACTTATTCATTTATCTGTATTATCTATTTTCTAGTTTATCAATGAGTGAATTAATCAATTTGCTTACTCATTTCTACCTTATTTTCTAAATATTTGTTTCTTTGTTTATTTCATTATTCTTTATCAATCTTTTTATTTATTTATCCATTCATTCACTTACTTATTTACTTACATATTTATACATTTGTTTAAGTTTCATACATTTATTTACTTATATATTTATGCACATGTTTATTTACTCATCTATGTATTTATTTATGTATTTTTTTTATTTGTTAACTTGATAATTGATCTATTTACTTATCTACCTTTCCATGTATTCACTTATCTACGTATCTACTTGTGTATTTAGTCGTCTATTTACTTATTTATATATTCATATATGGAGATAGGAGGGAAAAGGACATCGCTGTGGTATATATCCTGCCAAAAACAAAAGCATGCAATGAACTAGAAAGCAAACAATCAGTACTAGCTACAGTCGATATACAGAACTACGCTGTGAATCTTTCAATAATGCTTGTACTTTTAACTGTAATCATAACTACCATTGTAATTAAGCACATGTATTTCATGTAATAAAACATTCTATCACAAACTGGTAAAACATAAAAGTTAGTATTTTTCGTTTATATGCATTGATGAGCACACAGTTAAAAAGTAAGATTCTGTATAGAAAATAAATGGAAATCTTTATCTTATCAAATCACTGCTTTGATCACAGAATTGCAAAACAAAAACATAAACTCTATGAATAGAATAAGTAATATTCCTTATGCTGGAAGTGAAAAAGACTATCCATATACTTCTCATATCAGTAATAAATTTGATGCAGAATTTATAAATAAGCATCAGGGCATGAAATCTTGTCCCTTGTTCTATACTAATAATATACCCGGATGTTTACCCAATCTTATCATAACAAAGTTCACTAGAATCTATATACCGTATACTTTTGATTAAGTGTAATGTACTTATTTTGTATTTGAATTTACTTGGTATTTTTCAAGTACTTTGGGTCTAAGTACAAGTAAAAATAGGCCTAAAAGTACCATTGACTTCTCAAACTCCAAGTACAAGTGCATGAAAATCTGTACTTAAGTCCAAGTACAATTATAAGTATAAGTACTTGGACAGAATCCTGATGGCACAGCTTAATCACGTTGATGGCTATGCACATGTAGGCCTAGATCTTTGAGAAATATGTAAACAAACGCGGTTACCATGGTCACCATAATCCATGTTTTACTGAATCATGAGGTTCTGCCAGACTGAATAAAGAGCCTTGGACTTTAAAATACAATAAAAGACACAAATCAAAATGTTGGGTGCATCCTGTGCGTCCATTTGCCCAACAACACATAGATTTCCCCATTGTTTTAGTCGTCATCTTCACCATGTTCAGAGTCTTAACCGGAGTAATTCCCATCACTAATGCCCTTGTATGTGGGCTCAAACATACACCCTCGCAGCCCAGGCATGATCTCCCGATCCTCAGGTTCATCCCCTGGAAATCAATCGTTCTGAATTCTACTTTCGTTCGAAGTAGAAGGATGTTAATTATCATTTTCCGAGAAATACTCCGTTTGTATTGAGTCCGCCATGGTCAATAATACACTGCACTACGTCATCAACAGAAGATAATGTTGGTGACAAGTTTTTTTGCAGACAATGGATGTTGGAGCAGAGTAGAGATAAAAAACAATTTGGTATCTTCAATTAATGGGGTGAATTAAAAAAAATAGTTTCTAAATGTGATTTGCTCTACATGTATGCAAAGTAGTATATGTGCTGTGTGGTCAACTCGAATATTCAAATGAAGGAATGTGTGATATTTTAAAAAATTGTTTTAGCTCAGTAATCGTAAACGAAACACATCAAAGTGAGCTCCAAATTGAAACCTGTGAAAAGTTGAGGGTAAACTTACTCACTACGGTATATACAACAAAAGAAAAAAAAATGAAAGGTGTATAGAAAAACTTAAAGTAAAAAGAACAACAACAAAAAAACACCAGTTCCTGACGGCTGGCATCCAAGAATCTTAAAGGAAATGAAAAATGAGATTATTATTCCATTAGAAATTATTTTCAATAAATTCATCATATCCAGAGCTGTCCCAAGAGAATGGAAGCTAGCTAACATAACTTTCATATTCAAAAAAGGTGACAAAAAGAAATCAAACAACTACAGGCCTGTAAGCTTGACTTCAATCGTAGGAAAAATTATGGAAACTATCGTCAGTGATAATATCGAACAACATTTAGAAAGTAACTGGTTGATAAATGATAGCTAGCATGGATTCAGACGGAAACGTTCTTGCATGATTAACTTACTCGAATTCTACAACACAGTCATCTCAAATTATGACAAAAGAAACAATATGGATTTGATATATCTAGACTTTGCCACCAAAGCTTTTGATACCATCTCCCACGAAAGACTACTTACTAAATTAGCTTTACAATAAGTGGTAGCCTATTAAGTTGGACTAGTAATTGATTGAACGATAAAAAACAGCGAGTTATTCTAGATGGCAAAAATTTTAGATGGAAAAAATGTTACGAGTGGAATTCCTCAGGGTTCCGTTCTTGGGCCACTTCTATTCATAGTATATGTAAATGGTATATCCCAAGGACTGAAACTTATTGTCTACAAATTTACTGGTGATACAAAAGTGTGCGGAATGGCAAATTATCACCTAAACAAATTAGATATTTAAGAAGATTTAGTTGAATTACAGGAATGGTCTAAAAAGTGGCTAATGAAATTTAAAACAAGTAAATGCAAGGTTATGCACATAGATCAAAATAACAGTAAGTACGATTACAAGTTATTTGGAAATTCGTTAACAAAAGTGGATAGTGAGAAAGATCTCAGCGAAATTGACAGTAACGATTTCAAGTAATCTGAGAAGGCAAATAAGATTCTAGGACTAATCGCATGACCTTTGGCTTCGAAAGTCCATCTCTGATAAACAAGCTATATAAATCGTTAGTTCTACATTTGGAATATGCTGTTTTCGTATGGTCACCGAATCTCATTAAAAGCATTGACAGATTGGAAAAAGTTCAACTACGAGCCACAAAACTGATTCCAAATATAAAAGGTAAATCATAAGAAAATCGACTAAATCATATAAATATTTTTTCCCTAAGAAAGCGTAGACTTATTGGGGACTCAATACAGGATTTTAAGACTCTAAAGGGAATTGGCAACATCAAAAGTGACAAAAATTCCACACTGAATGAGAATCCAACAAGAAATAAGGGTCCCAAACTGTCAGGAAATAGATTCTATTTAGAAGTGGGTAGAAACAACTTCGCCAACCGTGTAGTTAATGAATGGAATAAACTTCCTGCAGATGCATTGTAACATAGTTCAGTTCGAGGCTTTAAGATTCGTTTAAATACCGAAGCAATATGCTGTAATGTGTGTCATTTATTTTTACATTATTTATTTATTTGTTTGTTATCATTTGTCTGTTTATTATCACTTCCTTGATTATCATTTATTATTATTTATCTGTCAATTTATTATCAATATCCCAAACCCCGGTGATAAAAATCTGAAGACAGACTAGAAAAAATAAAATTAGGACTACCCACAGCCAGATTTAAGAAAAGGAAGAGTACGGAGAAATACAGATTATTTGAATATATGAGATATCATAGTTTTTCTCATAGATGAATCAAGTTGTGTAATACACGAAAAATATGAATTAATTCATGGCAAAATTGAACAGAAAAGATACAGAAGAGTCCCCTTAAGTAAGGCTTCAACCAGGTATAATATAAATAGGTATATACAATTAGGCAAATGCACATACATACAAACTCAAGTATTCAGACATATAAACATCGACAAGATAAATGTGGACTGATATTCTCATCACTTGTCAGAGTCATGAATTCCAAATAGAACTTTTATGATCGTTTATGTATTTTCAGACTTTTCTTTCAGTCTGTATATCCTTATACTTCCGAACTTAGGTTTGTATTTTGCTCGGCTGCATTCCACTCGATTTGATATTCAATACAGGCATATTTTGAAGGTCGCCTTGTTTTTCTCTAATATTTTCGTAATCTATGTGCTTATGACAAGGTATATGTAATTTCAATGTCCCGCACACACATGTACAAGCACGTACTAACACACATAAACACACACACACACACACACACACACACACACACACACACACACACACACACACACACACACACACACACACACACACACACACACACACACACACACACACACACACACACACACACACACACACACACACACACACACACACACACACACACACACACACACACACACACACACACACACACACACACACACACACACACACACACACACACACAAACATTCATAAGTGGTTCCCCACATATCTATGTGGTTTCCTTGTTCACCATTAAAGGTGTTCTATTTAGCTATGGCTCCTGCTGCTGTTTGTGTGAGGTGTTCTTAATCACATCTCTTAAAGAAGATCTGTTGACCTTGCAGGGATTTCCATACCTATCGCCATAGCTTTTGTAATATTTGCGATACTGTAGCCTATCTGCCACGTCAAAATGCAGCCCTCGGATGCTCGAATCAGACAACATAAACAGATTAATAGTTAGGTTTGATCTATGAAATTATCGAGATGAAATCGAACGAGTAGATATTTTTCCCGCATATCATGATAAGGTTGTGCGGTTAAATAAATAAAAACACACGTGATTACAAGAGTGTTGTGCATAAATGCATATAGCCGCGCACAAATACAAGAGGATAAGTTCTCCCAAAACAATATATATACATTCAGTCAAACACAAATAAACATATACACACATTTGTATATACACACCAACACACAGAAATACATATAATCATGTTCACATATATGATTTTACATTTCTTTAAACGCACAGGCAAATACAAAGAGTGCATACAATGTGTACAAATACTTTTCTATATACGAGTATACGCACATATAAACATATACACATACATGTACATGAATTTACACACACAGTTTAATATCATAATTTTAACTGCAACCTACAGTAGAGTTTCAATAATATATGAACATTTTTGTTCTTGAATATACGAGTACACGCACATATAAACATACACATACGAATGTACATGGATTTACACACACAGTTTAATACCATATGTTTAACTGCAACCTACAGTAGAGTTTCAATAATGTATGAACATTTTTGTTCTTGAATATATGTGCAATACATAAACTTTGGTTTGGACATTAAACCTGTAGACCAATGTGGATGTGGCAAGGCCAGGAAACCGGAAAACGAAAGGAATAGAAAGCAATTACATTTTCATGTACAACAACAATGATCACTTTTTTTTTTTTTCTAATAGGGCCGAGACCACTCGAAGCAGAATGTGAGAAATGATAAAAGGATGCAACTTATGCTAGGGAATGAATGAAAACAAACGGAATTATATGCAACAACGGTGATAACTTTTTCAAAATAAGGCCGAGACCACTCGAAGCAGCTTATAAGAAACGATAAAAGGATGGAACTGATGCTAGGAAATGAATGAAAACAAACAGAATTATATACAACAACGGTGATAACTTTTTCAAAATAAGGCCGAGACCACTCGAAGCAGCCTGTGAGTTCTAGAAATCTTACAGATCGTGTTAGAAATGATGAAAGGATGAAACTGATGCTAGGTGATAACTTTTTCAAAATAAGGCCGAGACCACTCGAAGCAGCCTGTGAATTCTAGAAATCTTACAGATCGTGTTAGAAATGATGAAAGGATGAAACTGATGCTAGGAAATGAATGAAAACAAATAGAATTACATGGTGTCACCCACAATGCAAAAGTCCCATCATAACGTGAAGTGTTTTAGTGGGAGAAGTCCCCGGCTCAAATTGGGGTTGTTCTGTTTGAGTTTTGATGTGCGTGAAACCTCGTCACTTATATATTGTGTTTATACTACTAATCCAAAGGCTGTATTCCATAATCCTTAGTAATTTGGAAACCTACGGAGAAGTATGTTGTCTTGTATCTCAAAAACAATTGTATTAACATGTATCTAGTATATTTAGAGCAGAGGGGTTGTTCCTCAAATGAATAAAATTGCTTGGTGACAGCCCAAACAATATATTCACACCTACAAATGAATTTATGAAGCGGCCTTGCTGTGGATGTGCTGTGTCTTGCGACACTGCTTCTGACCCAGGGCAGCGGACAGGATACAGGGATGACCCGTCATCCAGGAGGTGCCAAGATAAGAGGGAGGGAGGAGTGTGGAGGGGAGTGGAATATATAGGAAATGGAATGGGTGGGAGTGGTTTCTATGCCTTTTTCTTTTTGGCTACCCCCCGTGTAGTGGGAAAACGTCTTTGGTATATGTATGTATGTACAAATGACTAGGGATGAAAGAAGTCACCTTGCAACATCCAGAAGAAGGTCACAAAGACAGCGAAAGTTCAATCTTTGTTCATAAATTGTGGTCTTCTTAATATTTACCGACTAAGAAAAACAGCCACAATAATGGACTTAAAACAAAGTTATTTTTCAAGACATTGATAGTTTTCATCGTTTCATCCCTTTCATTTGACACCTAATTCTTTTAGCCCATACGTTCTCACTGTTATATATATATATATATATATATATATATATATATATATATATATATATATATATATATATATATATATATATACATATAAACACATTTTATCCCTACACTTGTTAGTAGGGATTGTTGTGGGCAGGAAGGTGGTCACAGATTTAGAGAAAAATCGTCACTTCTTTTATTCAAGAGAGTGTCCAAATTCATTGGTAATTGCACCTATATGTGCAGGAACATATGCGATTATGTATCTATGTATGTGTATACCTGTGCACACACATACACACACACACACACACACACACACACACACACACACACACACACACACACACACACACACACACACACACACACACACACACACACACACACACACACACACACACACACACACACACACACACACACACACACACACACACACACACACACACACACACACACACACACACACACACACACACACACACACACACACACACACACACACACACACACACAAACCAACAAGGAACAGGGAGCATCCATTGCCTTTTTCCATTAGATTCGGAATTTCATGAATGCCAAATAAGACACCCTAGTGTTTTGAAAAACGTCTCATTGCATAAGTATTAAGATATTTTATTTTCGTTGGGTAAGATACGTACAATACTTTTTAAGCATATCGCAGAGAGAGACATTTTTATTTTCCTCCTGTTGTACCTAGAAAATTGAGAACGTCTTCAGTAATTTATGACCGTTAATCTACTCCTGGTAGATTGTGTTTTCCCATAGACAATGGGAGGGAGGGAGGAAAAAGATGGGTGTATATGGAGGTAGGATTAGAATATTATATTTGTATTTAAATTTGTTTATGGGTTTGATTTCGTCATCAATAGTCGAATGGAGGGCCGGGCTTTTCCAAGGAAAACATAAATAACAGCCTTTGCATATCACATAAGTACCATAATACGGCTTCGCAAGTTCATTTGTATAATGAAATGTAAATATAGATTCACTGTTCAACCATAGTAACATGCTGCTGGCATGGGCATGTGAAGATAGAATAACTACATGTCAGTTGTGTTTTATAAAAAAAAAAAAAAAAAATCTAAAGCCCAAAGTGATACTTACACTATTATCTGGCTTTACCAAAGATGCAAACCAAGGCCAGCCGAATCCAATAAAAACTGATATATTCAAACACATGTGCACATATACATACACATACACATACACATACACATACACATACACATACATATACACATACACATACACATACACAATCTCGTATCCAATACTACTTACTCAAACAATCTTGAAATCAATGCACACACTGACTTAGTTTACATATTGTTACATCAACATAAAAATGAACATTATACAGCAATGAAATCGGATCCCCAGTGACTGTTTATAAACATTAGATAGAGAGCGAGCTTGTGCAGCTCCATTCGCCTTCACGACTTCTGGTATCAAATAGATATATAAACTATGAAAATATAACACTCGTCATCTACCTCTCTACCCACTTGTCTACCAGCCTTATCCAGGGAAGGATAAGGCTGAAAGCTGTTAAGTCCATTTACTACTGTACACGAAATGTTCTAAAAATACCACGATAGACTCCTCAGTAGGGGTGCGCAATGGCATGCCATCGAACTGCCTATTATTTGTCATTTACATTAAAGAGATGACCCAAATGCTAAAACAGGATGGCAAGGGGTGGTTTCCTTGCCGAACTAAACATTCTCTTACTGATGAATGATACTGTTATTTTAGTGACATCACGAGAGATGTGTGTCAAGAAGCTAAATACGGTTATTGATTACTATAACGAATATGTCATAGTACTAAAGTATAGCTTTTTCTTTTTTGTGATAAACAATAATGGAATTAATAAAAGAACTCTCTATGCCCAAGATTACGTTGTCAATTACTGTCAACAATATCTCTATTTGGGTGCATGGTTCACCGATACTGGTAAGATGGATGATGTAATGCAGCTTCATGAAACACGTTGTCAATCAGTGGTAAACAAGTTTACAATATTTTGTGCATGCAATACGGGTATGTTATACTATTACAAACGCAAGGCGTTTGATGCCTCTGTATTTGCCGCGATGATTTATGGCAGCGAATGTTGGTTAACGAACAATTATGCTTACTTGTTTCACCAGTATGATAAATTAGTTAGATGTTTGTAGTATGTTAGCTGTAGGACATAATATAACCATAAGTTTATGCCTTGTACAATAAAAAATTAACCCACTGCCCATGTCTTATTCGTTTTTTTTTTTTTTTTTGTAATAACTTTCACTCGATAGAGAGGAGCCATTTCTTGTAGTTTTTGAATTGTGTAGAAATGCCAACACTCCAGGCTACAAATTTATAAAGAAATAAGAAAAAATAACATAGCCATAGACCCATTAGAAACACATTATCAACCTAGCAATGGACAAACCAGAAGATGCCACAAAATACGTATAAAACAGTGTTAAACCCGAGCATGAGTGTACACAAGGCCTCAGGTAAGCCGTATATTTCAGACTATACTCAACAAGCCTCCACTACACTGTGACTTATGTCCCTCGACCTTGAACTCGAAACGGGGCTTTGTGACCACACGTTCCGGGAAAAGTGGAGTGGCAATGTGATGAGCGCTGGGTACAGACTGAGGAGTACGCGATGGTCCAGTGTACACTGAGTGCTAAGATTAGACAAAGATATGGCATGGCCAGTGTGAATACTGTAGCTGCTTTGCTCGGGAAAAGTTGATATGAATACGTATACATATACCATTGGAAGGTGCATATATAGTATATGTATACTTCAGCTTCTAGTTGGTTTCTGTCTTCAAGAAGCGATGTATGGTATAGTTTAAAGATTGACTCATACTGGACCATACTAATTTAAAAAAAAAAGGTACATAATTTGTTATGTTGTAAACTATGATTTTGTTAATAATATATATACATATATATATATATATATATATATACATGCATACACACACACACACACACACGCTATATATATATATATATACATATATATATATATACATATATATATGCATACATATATATAAATATATATATATATATATATGTATATATATATACATATATATGTATATATATGTATATAAATATATCCCACATATGTATATCTATATATATATATGTATATATATATATATATATGTATATATATATATGTATATATATATATATATGTATATATGTAAGGGGGAAAAAGCTTTGTATGTATGTATTATCTCAGGTCACAGTGTATTGTTGTCAACGCCCACACCTGAACCATGTCTTTTGTTGTTGAAGATATCATATATTTCTATATGAATTACTTCCCTTATGCTAGATCAAGGCTATTCTATGAAAATACTTTTAATGCAACAATAATATTTTAATTATCTTGATGTATCAGGGAGCTCATTTGCAAATTTATGCACCTCATTGTTTCAAATAGGTTCAAAAGAGATATGAAAACATCTTTCTCGGCCACTGTACAATAAAATCAACATCAGGTGACAGAAAACCTGATGCCCTGTGCAACAACACAAAATTCTGAGCGCCTTTTGACTTCTTTGGACTTTTTGTAAATGGATTTTGCAAGAGGAAAAAGAAATGTAAAGAATACTCAGTTTCATTTGATCTTTTTATACCCCCATACCATATTTCTCTATTCAACCCCCCCGTATCTCTCTCTCTCTCTCTCTCTCTCTCTCTCTCTCTCTCTCTCTCTCTCTCTCTCTCTCTCTCTCTCTCTCTCTCTCTCTCTCTCTCTCTCTCTCTCTCTCTCTCTCTCTCTCTCTCTCTCTCTCTCTCTCTCTCTCGCTCTCTCTCTCTCTCTCTCTCTCTCTCTCTCTCTCTCTTCTCTTTCTCTCTCTCTTTTTTTCTGTCTGTCTGTTTGTCTGAAGACAGACAGACAGACAGACAGACAGACAGACTGGTTGACTGATAGAGAGACAGACAGACAGACAGACAGACAGACAGACAGACAGACAGACAGACAGACAGACAGACAGACAGACAGACAGACAGACAGACAGACAGACAGACAGACAGACAGACAGACAGACAGACAGACAGACAGACAGACAGACAGACAGACAGACATCATACAGTGGTTACCTTAGAAGTTTCAACTATCATGTAAACTGGGAAGCCAGAACAGGGGAAGATGAACGTAAGAGGCTTCTTCACTTTGCAGACGAAGTCTTTCTTACTCGATGTGTACAAAACCCTACAAGGGGAGAAAATATACAAGATCTTGTGTCCACAACTGAGGATAACATAGTACATAATGTATCTGTGGATAAGGCCCTAGGTGGAATTGGTCATAATGTCTTTAGATTTAGATTACGCGTGCCTGAACACGTGGGAAAATACCAAAGACTCACCATTCGTGATCTAAGAAGAGCTGATCTTACGAGACTTAGAGGAGGAGCTGGTGCGTTGGCTACTGATGGAGGTGTCAACGTTCAGGAGTCATGGAACTCATTCCGTGATCACTTTATGTCACAGCAGGCACATTTTGTACCAAATAAACTAGTCAGAGAAGAACGTCGGCAACCTAAATGGTTCACAAGAGAGATAGAAAAAGATATTAAAGACAGGAAAGTTTCTTATTGCCGATATAAGACAAACCGTGAAGGTTTTGCCCATCAAGAATACATCCACTCGCGCGGGTGCGTTAAAAGAAAGATAGAAGCAGGAAAACGTGGTGAAGAGCAGAGGGTGACCGCATCTTTGCAATGCTAACCCAAAGGAGTTCTTTAGATACGTTAATAGAAGAAAATCGGTCAGAAACAAAGTTGGTCCTATGCACGACTGGGGCGGAACGCTTCAGAACATAAACCTTGAGATGGTTGATATTCTCAACACACACTTCTCTTCAGTATTCACTGAGGAAGTAGAGGGGGCGATCCCTATACCAGTTCCAGTACACACTGGAGAATCAATCGAGGATATTCAATGTACAAACATCGAAGTCTTAGCCTGACTAGACATAAATCACACCAGTCTTCCGGTTCAGATGAGTTCCTGCCAAAGGTACTGAGGGATTTGTCATTGTGGATAGAATAATCGAGTCTCTAGAGGCAAACAACCTATCATTAGACTCGCAGATTTATTTTCGGCGTCACAAAACATGCTTAATCAACCTAATAGTGTTTTACCATGTTATGCTTTAATAATATATCAGGAACAAAGCAATCGACATACTATATCTCGACTTCCAGAA
>NC_134780.1:1057348-1062348 GCF_046742065.1 Oratosquilla oratoria | reverse complement strand
AAATGGGAGATAATACCGTTGTCGTGTCTTGCAGCAGGGTTAGAGAGATTAAGGAAATCAGTGACAGAGTTTGGGAAGGTGTGTGAGAGAAGGAATTTGAAGGTAAATGTGGGTAAAGGTAAGATAATGATATGTACAAGGGAAGAGAATAGTAGCAAATTGGAATTGGATATTAAGGGAGAAAGACTGAAGGAAATGGATAGCTTTAAATACTAGGGGACGAATGTGGAAAGGGAGAAGTGGGGTTGGAGGTAGAATGTAGACTGAGAGAAGCAAGTAAATGCCTTGGTGGATTAAAAAGTGTAATGAGAAATAGACATTTGGTAACGGATGCTAAGAAGTGATTGTATGAAGGGATGAGTGTTCCGACAGCACTGTATGGGTAGAAACATGGAATATAAGAAAGGAAGAGAGGAAGAGTTTAAATGTCTTGGGATGAAAAGTCTGAGAAAAATGGTAGGGATTACTAGGCTGGATAGAGTGAGAAACGAGGAAGTGAAGAGGAGAGCGGAAGTGGAAAGGGAATTGGGAGATACGGTTGATGAAAGAGTGTTGGGATGGTTTAGACACATGAGATGAATGAGTGAAGAAAGACTAGTAAAAGAGTTGTGGAAAGCAAAGGTGGAGGGAGTGAACATGAGGGGGAGACCAAAGATGAGATAGATGGATGGAGTGAAAGGGGCGTTGGGAAAGAGAAGGATGTCTGTTGAGGAGGGAAGGGAGAAGACAAGATAGGGGTGAGTGGAGAATGGTTGTGTATGAATGATGCTGTGATACATGGAAGGGAGTAGGTGGGTGATGGGGGGCTGAAGAAGTAAATAAAAATATAAGAACATGAGAATGAGACTGCAATAGACCATGAGTCCTACGTTAGGCAGTTCCATGTCCATTACCACCTGTCATCCTCATCCATAAAGTTGTCTAACCGTTTCTTAAAACAACTATTTGTTTCAATGTTTATTACATGATTACTAAATTTACTCCATTCGTCGACCACCCTTTTAGAAAAATAATTTTTGCCTATTTCCTTTTTAAATCTAAATTTGTCCAGTTTATAACCATTACTGCGAGTCCTGTCCTGTTGTCTTAACATGATGACCTTGTTTGTATCACTCTTGTTAAAGCCTTTGATCCACTTGAACACCTCTATTAGATCAACCCGCACTCTGCGTCTTTTCAGAGAGTGTACGTTAAGGTACCTAAGCCTTTCTTAGTTAGGCAAATTTCTGAGTCCATGTATCATTTTGGTCATTCTTCTCTGCACTGATTCTAGTGAATTGATGTCCATTCTGTAGGACGGAGACCAAAACTGTACCGCATAGTCAAGGATGGGTCTAGCTATCGCTAGACAGAGTTTGATAATTACCTCTGCACTTCTATTCGTTGCCATCCTGGTGATGAAACTTATGCACTGTTTCCTGGTTTTAAGGTCCGGACTCACTAGAACTCCCAAGTCTCTCTCGCACTCAGTTGTCTCTAAAAGCGTGTTATCTAATCTATATCTATTTTCGGGGTTGTGTACCCCTACGTTTAACACCCTACACTTAGAGATATTGAAGTTCATTTGTCATTTTACCAACCATGTGAACAATTTGTTAATATCATCCTGCAGAATCTCTGAGTCGTCTCCTGGCCTAATCATGCGTCCTATTTTAGTGTCATCCGTAAACTTACTAACATCACTATTTATCCCGTCGTCTAAGTCGTTTATGTACATAATGAACAACAAGGGACCCAAAACCGAGCCCTGGGGGACCCCACTAGTAACATTGCCCCATCTAGATTTTATATACATATATATATATATATATATATATATGTATATATATAATATATATATATGTATGTGTCTATATATATATATATATATATATATATATATATATACATATATATATATATGTGTGTGTGTGTGTGTGTGTGTGTGTGTGTGTGTGTGTGTGTGTGTGTGTGTGTGTGTGTGTGTGTGTGTGTGTGTGTGTGTGTGTGTGTGTGTGTGTGTATATGTATATATATATATGTGTGTGTGTGTGTGTGTGTGTGTGTGTTTATATATATATATATATATATATATATATATCACATGTTGGACTCAGGATGCTTCAGAAACACTTTTATTCTTTTATGTCCGTGAAGAGAGCTCAGAGCTCGTATGAACCAATTATGGGTAATGCTTTGACATTACACGATCACACACAACCAACTCCTGCCCACAAGAGTTGGAGTAACGACTCGAAGCGCAGCGATACTGAAATCATTTCAGCCCTGTTGAGGACCGCCGTAGTGACAGTCTGTGTGTGCATGGATGTGTGTGTTTGTGTGTGTGTGCATGGATGTGTGTGTGTGCGTGTGTCTGTGTGTGTGTGTGTGTGTGTGTGTGTGTGTGTGTGTGTGTGTGTGTGTGTGTGTGTGTGTGTGTGTGTGTGTGTGTGTGTGTGTGTGTGTGTGTGTGTGTGTGTGTGTGTGTGTGTGTGTGTGTGTGTGTGCGCGCGCGCGCGCGCGCGTGTATTATGGAAAGGAAGGAGTAAAAGAATGTGGAGGAGAAGGTAGACGAGGAGAAGGACGAAGAAAACGGGGAAGAAGATCGAAATTACCGAGAGACGACCTAATTACAAGAACATGACGTGCAATTGAAAAATACAAAGTTAATATTCTTGATATGGAGTGCGACATAAAGCAATTACTTTGCAGACAAAGAAATTATCATTTCGATGGTGCTTGTCAAAGGCTCTTGGAACCGTCTGGACAACGAGGTTTCTGCTAGGAGGAGTCTGAAGTAGACTCTGCAACCCTGAAATGGGTACATTTCAGGCCCGCATGAAAGCAACAAATCCACATAGTGAGTGCGTGTGAAGTTTCTTCTTTACAGATCTGTATTCAGGTATTTAAAGGCACTTAAATTCTGGAGTAAGCCAAAACATATATTTTGTTTTCTTTTATTTTCTTATCATATATACATATATACATATATATGTGTGTGTGTGTGTATATACACATATATACTTATATATATATATACATACATATATGTACATGTATACATATACATATTCATATACATATATATATATATACACACATATATATACATATATATATGTATATATATATATATATATATATATATATATATATATATATATATGTATTCGAGATACCATTATCAAATTGGACGGATCTTTTCTGCAGACATCGGTGGCTTGGAATCCTATGCATAAAGAAGAGGTGGACAAAAACTTTTCGTTTTCTTAAAAGTGCATTCATAAAAGGGATGACTTTGCTGTGCCTTTTTTTCGCACGTGATATAAAAAATGCTCAACCCCGTCGTGACCCCAGCTTTATATTGGTATCACTAAGTTGGTACTAGCCACTCCCAAAATGAATAAAAACAAAGAACCATTATGATTTTGTTTTTCTCACGTGTGTAAGCATAATTTTCATTGCTTTGTGTTTAATTGTGATTAGGAAGACCATAGGATATGTTGAATATTCTTAGGGCCACAAAGGATAACAAAGGATTACAAAGGCGTAGCATGCCGACAGGAGACCTTTTGGTCCATATCTAGGTCGGATGCGAAAAAAAAAATCATAACAATAAATAAATAAATAAAAACTATAATAATGTAAATAACAAATAAAATACAAAAATAAATGCATAGGTATAGTTAGATAAAAAACAAACAGGTAAATAGTAAATAATAATGAATTGACTTATAACTAATAATAAATGAAAATCAAAACAGAGTTAATTGCTCTTCCAAATTCACTTCTAAAGCAGTGTACTGCATAGAAGTGAACGTAGACTTTCCTATGAGCTCACTTCTAGAATACATTGAAATCTGCTCCGTGTATAATTTTAACTATAGTATCTAGAAACAGAATTTTTATATTTATTTATTCTTGTAAATCGGAAAAAGCTCTTGGAATATAAATAAATTTATTCTTCTGCTCCACTTAAGCAAATCCTGGATCAGTGAGTGATGATAAAAAATCACCAAGTATAGAAAAAAATATCCTTATCTTATATCAAGTTACAATAATATGTATCATAATAACAGAAAATATAATTGCGAGTTACTGAAAGGTCAAAGATATTAAGAGGGTCTTACCTCAAAAGATGTTAAGGATGATATGTTACTATAATGAACAAGAGAAAACTGCACATAAAAATACACTTTATATAAAGACCTTTGACTTTAATTGACTTTAAAATGTCAAAGGTACACATTTCCACTCCTATAACTCGAAAGCGGTTAAGAAATATATTTACTATTATCAATATATATAAAGTTATATGTGGAACCCTATGACCTTGATCTTGGAACAGCAATTCAACATTAAAATATACTAAAACAGTTATTACCAAGCAATATTTGTTATGACAACAGCCACTTCTTAGTTTATGTTATTTCTTGGATGCTAGTGTGAATATGTTAGAAGGCAACTAAGATTACTTTGTATTTCTTCTAAAGGTCAGTGATTCATATTCTTTTAATTCATCCTCCAGGTTTTCCTAGAATTCCTAGACTAGAGCAAAATTAACCGATACTAATTCTGAAATACATGAGATGAAGAAAATGAAAAATGTATCATGGTATAGCGGGACAAACACTTACATGAACACGGACACACACACGCACACACACACACACACACACACACACACACACACACACACACACACACACACACACACACACACACACACACACACACACACACACACACACACACACACACACACACACACACACACACACACACACACACACACACACACACACACACACACACACACACACACACACACACACACACACACACACACACACACACACACACACACACACACACACACACACACACTGTTTTCATTGCTTTATCTCCGAGTTGGTCATTTATTCAATTGCAATAACTTTATCATTTTGAAAAAGAAAATATATATATATATAAAACAGGTAAATTTCTCTAACTTATTCGGTCGTTTTATAAAACTAATG
>NC_134780.1:1042348-1049848 GCF_046742065.1 Oratosquilla oratoria | reverse complement strand
AAGGCACATAAATGCGTAACAACACACACACGCGCGCGCGCACGCACACACACACACACACACACACACACACACACACACACACACACACACACACACACACACACACACACACACACACACACACACACACACACACACACACACACACACACACACACACACACACACACACACACACACACACACACACACACACACACACACACACACACACACACACACACACACACACACACACACACACACACACACACACACACACACACTTGCATCCGATCTAGTTATGGACCAAAAGGTCTCCTGTCGGCATGCTCCTTTGTAGTTCTTTGTAACACACGCAAAGAAATGGAAATCTGCGGTTATGTCTTTGGGAAAATGGGGGAATTCAGAGATCTTGAAGTTGTATATTGAAGTCTAACTTCTTCCACGTAGATTATATCATTTCATCCACCCCACGGCATGGATGGTCATTTGTTCTTTCTGCGAATTAAATTATTTTACTTCCTGATTGTTACCTCTCCTACATTCGCTCTTTGACAGCCTCGAGCTTATTTTCTGATAATTTGTTTGTTTATAGCTTGCTCCTCATTCTTTGTAACATTTCCCTATGTATGTGCGTACTCGTGTGTTTGTGTGTGTGTGTGTGTGTGTGTGTGTGTGTGTGTGTGTGTGTGTGTGTGTGTGTGTGTGTGTGTGTGCGCACATGTACATATGTGTGTGTGCATGCGAGAATGTATATGTATGCGTGTGTGTATATGCGTGCGTGCGCGTTCGCGTATGCTTGTGTGTGCAAGCACGTGTGTATGTGTGTGTGTGCGTGTACGCATATACATGTTTGTGTGCACCCGCGCATGTGTATGTATGATCTTCAGTAGTACTACTGAAGAGGGTTGCAGTTAGCAATCGAAATATATAGTTTCGCTTACGCAGCTCTTACTTCCGTCCGACTGTGGTGTGTATGTGTGTGTGTGTGTGTGTGTGTGTGTGTGTGTGTGTGTGTGTGTGTGTGTGTGTGTGTGTGTGTGTGTGTGTGTGTGTGTGTGTGTGTGTGTGTGTGTGTGTGTGTGTGTGTTTATTGAACAGTGGACTCTGAATGACTGTCAAATTTTATTTGATATATGTACACATGTTAGTGGTGTAATCGAAATCTTGTTAGTCTCACATTCACATTCCCAGAAGTTCAAAAGAATAATGCAAAGAAAACGGCTTCGGCCGCAGTTTCGCGCCTTCTGGCGTAAGCTTCTTACCGTTTTCTTCACACACGTCCAAATGAACGAAAAAAAAAAATATCCTAGCATCCGTTTGGTGATTCTGTTTAGATGGCAAGAATCTTTGTGTGGTTAAGGGTTGAAAAAGTCTAATTAGAAGGATTCAATATCACATACAAGCAAGTCCTGATAATCAATAATGAATATTGTAATTTGATTTGTTTACCGTACGCATATGCTTTGCACAAGCTATTGATTCTCACCCAGTCACGTTTCATGACCTGTCAGCATTAATGTAATCAAGCTAGTTAACAGGCTGTAAATACTCTTAATTTTAATCATTGATTACATGCTAATACGTATACCGAGTCATTGAGTATTTGTGATAAACGCATGTGTGCGTGAAAGCACACGACACGAGCATTCAGACACATACACACACACACACACACACACACACACACACACACACACACACACACACACACACACACACACACACACACACACACACACACACACACACACACACACACACACACACACACACACACACACACACACACACACACACACACACACACACACACACACACACACACACACACACACACACACACACACACACACACACGGGGAGTTGGGTGTGTGTGCGTGTAAGGTCACAGCAGTACCCATAGATCGGTCGTATATGAGCTCTGAGCTCTCTTCCGGGAGGGTAATAGCTGTCAATCACGAGTCCAACATATGATACAAGACCATGGGTAATAACATACATACACACAATCATCATCATCATCATCATCATCATCATCATCATCATCATCATCATCATCATCATCATCATCATCATCATCATCATCATCATCATCATCACCACCACCACCACCACCAACACCACCACCACCACCATCATCATCATCATCATCATCATCATCATCATCATCATCATCATCATCATCATCATCATCATCATCATCATCATCATCATCATCATCATCACCATCATCATCATCATCATCATCATCATCATCATCATCATCATCATCATCATCATCATCATCATCATCATCATCATCATCATCATCATCATCATCATCACCATCATCATCATCATCATCATCACCATCATCATCATCATCATCATCATCATCATCATCATCATCATCATCATCATCATCATCATCATCATCATCATCATCATCATCATCATCATCATCAAATGGTAGCATACTGCAGGGGCGAGTTGCTTCACACACACGCCGTCGCCAGTAACCACATTCTCCGAGCGAGCTTCCATGTAGCCACCCTTCTCATCCTACTCCAGACAACTCTCGACAGGTTTGATGAGCTTAGCCTAGCCATGGTTTTTGTGAGCATCCCCTTCTCCATCGACCATTGCCTCTTATGGAGACAATCCTGTGACGTTCGCGAACTATGCTGGCAACAGGCCTAGTCACTGGTTTGATACAAAATAGATCTAGGGACATCATATGATTCTTCCGAGGTACTTGGTACCAAAGGCATTGAAACGGCTCTTCAAGTAAGCATTCGCTGTCCATGTCTCACAACCGCAAAGCAAGACAGGGAGGACAAGTGGTTTGAAGAATTGTATCTTACTCCTCCTACAATGATAATATCGACAAAGACATTACCTTCGATGACTGTGTCTATAACACCATAGGCACTTCTTTAAAGTACTTCTTGACATGTCCCACCACTTTCGTGTACTACACAATCAAAATATGTGACGCCTTCAAAACCTTAATGTCCTCGTCACATGCATGTACTGACTAAACTTGGTCATACACGAAGCTCACAAACGCCTGGATCGTGGTCTTGGCCCAGGAGACGAGTTAGATGGAGCGATCTCTCTTCCTGTACAGAGACTCCGTGGCTGCAATCAGGACTTCCAACGACTCCAAATGAAGGACAGTATCATCAGCAAAGTCAAAGTAAATGACCTCCTCAATGACGTTAATAGACAACTCTGTCCTGGAAAGTCACCCATGAGCTATTACTCAAAATATTCGACGCCGGGTCGATACCACTCCACTTCTGACACTAACTCGCCATCAGCTGTTAGAACTGTGGTCCATTGGGCCACAAACTTCAAGCAGAGTTTCCTCAGAGTTAGGAAAACAGGCCTGAAGTCATTTGCATTAAAATGACATTCGACATCGTCAGCTTTTTCCCTAACGTGCCTCTTCTTATCCATCACTATGAGGGTTCTACTACATCATTTCTGAGTCCTGTGTTGTACCAGGTCCACAGTTATTCTGGAAGCACGGCCCAACTCTATATTATCCAATGTCTCATGAGACGCCACACCATCTTCGACGTTGTCCAATGGATTCCTCTGTAGTTTTCAGAGTTTCACGTCTGAAGGTGTTCCGCAGTTTGTCATGACACCCAAGAAGCATTCTAACGGGGTGACGTGAGTAGGAATTGTGAAAAAAAGAAAAATCTACGAAACTAGGCAGGAATAAAATCAGCCAAAGACTCCTGTGTTTCTTACTCCCAATGAACATATATATATATATATATATATATATATATATATATATATATATATATATATATATATATATATATATATATATATATATATATATATATATATACATATAATTTTCTCAGCGTGGGATGATAGGTGGGGTGCGTTCGAGGTATTTCTAGACAAGTTGATCCATTTATCCCCTAATATCAAATTCAAAACAGAATGGGAAGAAGGTCATCAGATTCCTTTCCTAGACATTTTGATTAGAAGGATTGATGGATAATTGTTTTTTACAGTTTATAGAAAAACCACCCATTCAGGTAGCTATCTCCACTTTTTGAGCAACCATCCCGACAAAGTCAAGAAAATTGTTGCCTCTGGCCTTTTCTTGAGAGCTTTTAGGATTTGTAGTCCTGGATTCTTGCACCGGGAGATTGACCTCATCAAAAGACAACTTTTTAATTTGGCATTCCCGTCCTGGTTCTTGGATCAAGCCCTCAGCAAGGCTAGAGCAGGCCACGTTAAAAATTCAGTTCCCACCACATAACCCTCTTTCAAAGATGTTTTAAAAATCCCCTATTGTAACTCCATCAGTCCTTCTTTTAGATTAAATCCCAACAAGCGTCTCACAGTTGCTCACCATTACCCTAACACTGTTCATAATTTTTTTTTAATGTTCATCAAAGGTTAAAAGGAAATGAGTCCCCAGGAGTGTATAGCCTTCCTTGTAAAGATTGTGATTTAGTGTACCTTGGGCAGACCGGAAGGGATCTTAACACCAGGTTAATGGAGCACAAAAGCTGCATTAGGTATGCCCAAGACAATTCCGCTGTGTTCCAACACGTCAGCACCAAAAATCACAGTCTTGACTGGGACAAGGCTAAAATTTTGTTTAAGTCCAACTGCAGCTTTAGAAGAAAATTGATGAATCAGCCTTTAATAGAAGAATGTCCGAACTTAAACATCTCCAAAGGTCAATGGTCCCCGGACATAATCTCACGGCTACCTGTGAGCCGCTTGGTTAACAATTATCACCCTCTTGATCCCACTTCCAGCCCGCTTCCCTCCTGACCTCACACCTCCATCCACACATCTCCTCACCTCTGACTCCGCCCTGCGTGACGGATTGTCCTGTTTTAGCTCTGCGTGTTCCCCTTCTACTCACACCTCAATTGTACTTATGTCTCCGCAAATTCTTGTGATCTGTATTTTCCTGAAGAGGGCTATAGCTATTAGCCGAAAGATAGAAGTTACACTTTCTTCTAAAGTTTCCTTTTATTCCGACTGTGGGGTCTTCGTGATTATTATTTACAAATGTGTCACAACATTTTGTCTAAGTGAGATATATATATATATATATATATATATATATATATATATATATATATATATATATATAATGTATATATATATATATATATATATATATATATATATATATATATATATATATATATATATATATATATATATATAACTCTAGCATACATATATAAGAAATTGGGCTGTGGGGTCTTCGTAATTATTATTTACAAATGTGTCAAAACATTTTGTCTTAGTGAGATATATATATATATATATATATATATATATATATATATATATACATAACTCTAGCATACATATATAAGAAATTGGGCTAAACTTATATACCTCTTGATAGCGCATTTGGTTAAGTTACTGTCCATTTGTTACGTATCGGCTGGGTTCGAGTCCACAGTCCGACAGTGTATGAGTTTCCGAATTTGCTTATATTAAGTTCCTGTTAGTTTAGATCGTGTTTGCTAGGAACTGAAATGGAAAAAGTTAATGTGGTTGATAAGATAAAAATGTATATGTTTATGTATATCTCTATTCCCATATATGTTTATCATATATGTACATGTCTATATTTGGATATTTGATCTTGATTTATACAATATTAAACCCGATATGGCGCAAATTGAAGTGGTTAATGATATATAAATATTACCAATTGCTAAAGAAAAAAAAAAATGGAGGATGCAGCCCTCTGCATCGTTAGTAGGACATAGTAATAGCATCTTTGATAGCAAAGACGTCTACAATGAAGCGACACTTAGGTTGAAATCCCAGAGAAGGCTTTGGTGGGTAAACAAAGCCGATCCAAACCCATTAAAGAGATTTGCATCCTTTATAAGTGGCGCTGCCTGAAGCGATGTTAGGCGGTCTCGAGAGGCTTTTGGCGATGAAGATATAAGATGAGGTTCACAGTGGAAGGGGGAAGAGGCAGTGAGAGATTGGGGGAAGCGAGTGAATGAGGAAGGGGACTTTGATAGCACTGGAGACAGTTTAATTACGTGTTTCTGTAGACGGTGTGGATGTGGATGTGAATGGTATCTTGGGAGTGACATGAGAGGATCAGTTACCAAGATTCACCTGCGCGGGCTGATTAGTCAGTTGATGAACACTTAGTAAGACGCAATACGTTATTGACTCCCTCGTGCTCCTGGCGTTCTTGATATATTTTGACCTGGCTTATATCAGATGATTCTAATTGGAGATGGTATATAAGATGCAGATAATATTTTTTTCTTGTAGATTTCACTCCCGTAGGAAAGCTATCACTTTTTGAATTTCGTACCTCAGTATTTTAACAACTTAAGTGTTATCTCTGTACTCCAGTCATGGAACATAAAGAATGATGGTTACTTTTACTTTTTATTATTCCTTCATACTAACACCTTTCTTAAATCTCACCTTTACTATCTGTAGGATTCCACCTCTTCGGTACAGAGTTGTCTATCAAGAAAGAAGTGCTGCTTATTGCCGAAAAAGTAAGTCTTAAGGATTTTGTATTTCTTGACTTCTAATAATTTAATTATATTTGCGTTCACAATGAGAGTAAGTAGATTAGTTCATGTACATATATCAATGACTTTGCACAGGTAAGTTCTACTTATCTGTTAATGATTGTGAAACTCCTCGACTCTCGGAAAGGCATAAGAGGTTTATAATATAAAGAAATTTAAATACCTTGCCGCTTATTCCAGAGAAGAATTTAAAAAATACACTCTGTGGCAGGGAGTTTATCATAGAATGTGTAGAACCACATATAAGATTTCTTTTAAAGTGTTAATTGATGGGCTGCCAACTGGTCTCAAATTTTCGTGTACACTCTATTCTATCACTAAAACAGTTACTTTATGGGATTGTACATACATATACCAAAAGTCCTCTTTCCCTTATTAGGGAGGTGGCCAGCCACACTTCACTCATCCTACACCTATCCAGCACCGATTTGCCTTTTCCTTTCTTCTTACTTCCACTTGGATGAAGGTTCATCTTTGGCCCTAGCCCACTGCCCGGGTCAGAAGCACTGCAGCGGGACAAAGTGGCTCCAGAGGAGGGCCCGGCAACCGAAGTTGGTTTAAAACATTGTCCACTCACAAGTAATTAGAGAAACTCTTTCTATCTGTATATCAAAGGTTTCCTCCTCCTTATAAGGGAGGTTGAAAACCAAGGCATGCACTCACCCCCACCATTCCCACCTCTATCCGTCACCAGTTTGTTTACTTTCTATCTTAGCTCCTCGTGGACGAGGAGCCATCCTTGTCTTAGCTCCTCGTGGATGAGGAGCCATCCTTGTCCCCTGTCTACTGCCCGTGTCAGAAACAATAAAACAAGACCCAACATATCCACAGTAGGGCCTCAACCGCGATATTTACTTAGCGTCCCTTCCTCTTCCTCTCCTCATTCAAGAATAGAGAAGACGAGGAGAAATTGCTTCGGGCATCATCAAGTTACCGCCAATTTACACCCAATCTCCAT
>NC_134780.1:1022348-1037348 GCF_046742065.1 Oratosquilla oratoria | reverse complement strand
TCAATATACGTATTGTATTGAATATTCTAGCTGTTACCACTTGTTTGTCTAATATGTTTATATTTTAACTCGTCTGTGATAAAAAAGAAGAATTTTGTTGACAATTTTTTTTACATAAATAGAAAAAAACTCTCTAGAATGAATAATTATTTTCGTCTACACATTGGCATAAATAAAAAGAACTTTAAGTTTCAGTCCAACCGATCATGTTGAATTGATCAAAACAATCCTTAAATAAATAGGATAAAGTGTGTATTTGTCGAGTAGTACCTATATTCTCGTCCATTCCATATTCTGGACCGCATTTTTTTTTTTCATTCTCACGATCACAGACACCCCCCCCCCCCCAAAGGAAAAAGCAAGGTCCTCCCAAAAAGTTGCTTCCATTAAAACGAAGTATCCCTCGGTGTTTGCAGAGAGTAAGGGAGGAGGCTCTCAGCAGGCAACTTCCAGGTCAGTAAGCTCTAGCTTGTCAACTTTCCCAACAATATTCTTCAATCAATACGAGCTCAGACAGATAAAGTACTCAGAAGTATACACTTATCTTATCCACCTACGTAATTTATCCTTGGCCGTGTCTCTCCTTTCCCCGAAACCATGCGGGGAGAGGAGTGTCATGTGTGTGAATGTGTGTGTGTGTGTGTGTGTGTGTGTGTGTGTGTGTGTGTGTGTGTGTGTGTGTGTGTGTGCGCGTGCGCGTGCGCATGTGTGAATGCGTGTGTATTTGTTTACCAAACAGGATTATTGATTATTATCTGAACTGGTAATTTAACGCTTCTGCTAAGTTAAATGGGTTAAACAAAGTTGATTTATGCTCATAAAAACCTTGTAACCTACCCAGTTATATTCATGTCTAGTTAAATAAGTATGCATAACGGGACAGCGAATTTAATGGAATAAATAGCTTCCATCTGTGTCCAAAACCATATATGTAATCTTCGTCATTGAACAAGAAATTGTGTGAGTCATCATAGTTGAATAAGATAACGTAACACAGGCATAATGAAAATATGTGAATTACCAGCGGGAAGAGAATTGAAGTATGTCTGAAGGCACACGAAATCATTAAATATTTGTACAATTAATTCACGTCGTTCTTCTTTTCCTGGAAATCATATTCTAAATTTTATTCCACAATCTTAAATGTGCGTTCTAATTTTTCTTGATAATATTTACACTCAGACTTTGCGTGCTTACGGCGTTGCCTAAGTAATTTGGTAACGATAGGTAAGAGATGCAAAAATATATACTGTATATATATTTCATTGAACTTGTCAAGTCGAAGAATCACATCATTAACTCTACCAATGTGTTGTCATTCTTGAAGAATCTTATTTTGGCTATAAGAGGCAATCTTATTGCAGGGAATCAAACCCTACTCGGTCCTGAATAAAGCCTTCATTGTTTGAAGCCTCCATCAGCCTGAATTAAACTTCAGTGTATGTCTATAGTAGGCTCAAAATTTATGAAGTGCGACACACAGTAGAACAAATGTGATGGCTCTGATTGCAGGGAAATATATTTTTCAGCACACTAGTCCCTACCTAGGAAATCTTCACGACATTATATGTATTAAAGAAGTTCGGCGTTTTGTACCAAATTGGACAGGTTTAAGGGTTTTGTTCCGTTAACCTAAGAATATTTCATTGAACTTATAGCAACATTAATTTAATTAGCCAGCTTTCTTGATGAATGTACGACAATTGTAAGATATTTTCATGCCGAACTTTGGATACGCTTGGCTTTTGTTCGGGCCAATGCCATATGATCTTAGCTTATTTTCACTAGTACTCGTAGAAACGGAAAGGATCTGCGTGTAAAAAAAGCGCAATTTTGCTTTTATAGAATAATATGAAATATAGGGTATAATACCATATAAGAAAATATGTTTAAATATATGTTATAATACCATATAAGAAAATATGTTTAAATTGTAGGCTCATGAAATAAATAGGTAAATGAGTGAATAGACAAATAAGTAAATGTATAGATAAATTAAGATATAAATAGATAATGAATAATTAATCATTTACTAAATAAATACATAAACAGATGAATATATACATGAATAGATTAACAAATAAAGAAAGAAATAAACAACTAAAACAAATGAATAAAGAATTAGATAAATAAACAAATAAATGATTTGAGTGATAAATGAATAAATGAATGAATGTATAAATAAATGAATGAATAGTTGAATAAACAAACAAATAAAAAGCAAAAAAGAAATATAAACACAAAACAAAAAAATAATTCTTCTTTTAAATCTACATTTTGACTTATAGATAATTTTGGCATCGTCCCATAGATTTATGTTTTATTAGCTTTGAGTTTTTCTGCATAGCTTTTATTTTCTATTTATTTATTTATTTATTTATTTATTATTATTGTTTTTTGTTTTTTTACCGTAGTAAGTTCACCCTAGACTTTTCACAGGTTTCAGTTTGAAGTTCATTTTGAGGTGATTCGTTTACGAATACTGAGCTAAAATAGTTGTTTGAAATATCACACATTCCTTCATATGAATATACAAGTTGCCCGTCAGCAGATAATAGTGGGCCAATGTGATTTCTAATATTTTTTTCTTATCTCTAATGTAACTATAGAAATCTTTCGGATTCTCTTTAGATTTATCAGCGATATTCATTTCATATTGTCGTTTTGTTTTTTTATTGTCTTTTTCAAATCTCTTTGTATTATTACATAGTTTTGATAGTCGTTAGGTACATCCGAGCGCTTGTATTTCTTATAAGCTTGTCTCTTCTTAGCAATAATTTTTTCAATCTCTTTGTCAAACCATTTTGGATGAACCTGATTTGGGGGCCGTCTGTCCTTAAACGGGATCTAAGTATGA
The DNA here is from genome assembly GCF_046742065.1 of Oratosquilla oratoria. Lineage (NCBI taxonomy): Eukaryota > Metazoa > Arthropoda > Malacostraca > Stomatopoda > Squillidae > Oratosquilla > Oratosquilla oratoria. The sequence continues at coordinate 1,034,491 of NC_134780.1, read as the reverse complement.
ATCATCTTAGTAAGCGTATTTTGAAATATTTCCCACATCTGATCTCCAGGTCTTCCGTTTAATTCTGCCTCCCAATCTGTAAGCCGAAGCTCCTGACGTAGTCCAATGAACTGAGCTTTACTGAGACAGGGTATTTTAGATACACAAGTATTTCATATATATAAAAATGGAAATGGTCAAAACTAAAATTTTTGAACGAAAGTGCGTGACCCGAACAAAAGGTAACAGGGGGTCATGGACCGGGGTGAGTGTTTTAACAGTGATCTGGCGCGGGGACGGTCTGAAAGAAAAGGATTTATACGGTTACTATACACAACAACATGGTTGTATACATAAAAAAATATTTCTCTCTAAACCTTCGAACCTCCTACTCCGGAAATGAGTCATAAAACGGAATTACGGAATTCTGACAAAAGAATCTTTACGAAATATTAATGAGAAAATATTTACGAAATATTGCCAAGAGAATCTTTCCCAAATGTTAACAAGAGAATCTTTACGAAATATTACCAAGAGAATCTTTACGAAATATTGCTAAGAGAATCTTTACGAAATATTGCCAAGAGAATCTATATACATAAAAACGGAATTACGGAATTCTGACAAAAGAATCTTTACGAAATATTAATGAGAAAATATTTACGAAATATTGCCAAGAGAATCTTTACCAAATGTTAACAAGAGAATCTTTACGAAATATTGCCAAGAGAATCTCCACTCCACTAACATAAAAAAATATTTCTCTCTAAACCTTCCAACCTCCTACGCAAGGCCCAACCCGGAAATGAGTCATTATTATTATTATTATTATTATAGGTTTATTCAACAATATCAAATACAATTAGACATACATATATACATTTTTTTAGTCATCACCGGAAACACTAATATTACCATGGAAAAAGAAAGTGGTGCTAACAAGAAAAAGAGAATCTTTACGGAATTCTGACAAAAGAATCTTTACGAAATATTAATGAGAAAATATTTACGAAATATTGCCAAGAGAATCTTTACCAAATGTTAACAAGAGAATCTTTACGAAATATTACCAAGAAAATCTTTACGAAATATTGCTAAGAGAATCTTTACGAAATATTGCCAAGAGAATCTATATACATAAAAAAATAAAAATTTTCAGTTTTGAAAATTTCCTGGCGTTTTTATGGCCACCTTCCGAAATTTTATTGCCTTTATGATTGACCTAACGAGAAAGAGAAACAGAGAGAGAGACGAGGGGAGAATTTGACGATAACGTCAGTAGACTTTGACGACTCCTTTTGGAGACTGAAGACTCCTTCGGGAGATTTTAAAGACTCTTTCGTAAATCCCGTGGAATTTCCATTTATTCAAAGCTTAACGTGTGACGTCATGTCGCGTTGCTTTCTGAGCTCCTAACAGAACTTCACGAAAATAAGGAGATAAATAAATAAATACACAAATAAATAAACAGTATTCAAACGTCTATACAAGTTTAATCATAGGTTACATGAAGATAATCAAACGTCTATAAATGTTTATTGTGACATGACATAAACGATTCAAAAATCTTTATTGCCTTTCTGATTGACCTAACGAAAAAGAGAAGGAGAGAGAGAGAGAAAGAGAGAGAGAGAGAGAGAAAGAGAGAGAGAGAGAGAGAGAGAGAGAGAGAGAGAGAGAGAGAGAGAGAGAGAGAGAGAGAGAGAGAGAGAGAGAGAGAGAGAGAGAGAGAGCGAGAGAGAGAGAGAGCGAGAGAATTTGACGACAACGTCGGGAGACTTTGACGACTCCTTTTGGAGACTGAAGGCTCCTTTAGGAGATTTTGAAGACTCCTTCGTAATACTTCAAAGTTGAATAACCGTGGAATTTCCGCGGGTCCTATGTGACATAACATAAACGATTAAAAAAATGTATTGCCTTTATGATTGACCTAACGAGAAAGAAAGAGAGAAAGAGAGAGAGAGACACACGACGGGAGAATTTGACGTCGGGAGACTTTGACGACTACTTCTGGAGACTAGAGACTCCTTCGGGAGATTTTGAAGACTCCTTTGTAATATGTTACGAAATAGCAAAAATTATATGTACTCTAATGAAGAGCGAGCGAAGCGAGCTACGCCATAGGCTAAGTACACCTAAGCACACAACAACATGGGTGTATCTAATATAAAAAAATTTAATGGTTGCTTACGCCGTCCGGTGGTAATTCGGTCACACCTTCGCGTTTGGTGGTAAATCGGTTACACCGCCAACTACGGTGAAGAAGAAGAACTCGAAGAAATCGAAGAAGAAGAAGAGGAAGAACTCGAAGAAGAAGAAGAAGAAGAAGAAGAAGAAGAAGAAGAAGAAGAAGAAGAAGAACTCGAAGAAGAACTCGAAGAACTCGAAGAAGAGGAAGAAGAAGAACTCGAAGAACTCGAAGAAGAAGAAGAAGTAGAACTCGAAGAAGAAATCGAAAAACTCGAAGAAGAAGAACTCGAAGAACTCGAAGAACTCGAAAAAGAAGAACTCGAAGAACTCGAAAAAGAAGAACTCGAAGAACTCGAAAAAGAAGAACTCGAAGAACTCGAAAGAGAAGAACTCGAAGAAGAACTCGAAGAAGAACTCGAAGAAGAAGAACTCGAAGAAGAAGGAGAACTCGAAGAAGAAGAAGAACTCGAAGAACTCGAAGAAGAACTCGAAGAACTCGAAGAAGAACTCGAAGAAGAACTCGAAGAAGAACTCGAAGAAGAACTCGAAGAAGAATTCAAAGAACTCGAAGAAGAACTCGAAGAAGAATTCGAAGAACTCGAAGAACTCGAAGAACTCGAAAAAGAACTCGAAGAACTCGAAGAAGAACTCGAAGAACTCGAAGAAGAACTCGAAGAAGAACGCGAAGAAGAACTTTATTTTCCAAAAAAGGGGCGTAGCCCAAGGCGCGCAGCGCCCGCGCCTAAGGCGCTGCGCCGCAGGCCAAGTGTGAAGCACCAGCGGAGAAGGTACGAAGAAATCGGCATTTCTGGAAGTGGGTTACTGATGTGAAGAAGATTAAACCTTCCAACCTCCTACTCCGAAAATATTTACGAAATATTGCCAAGAGAATCTTTCCCAAATGTTAACAAGAGAATCTTTACGAAATATTACCAAAAGAATCTTTACGAAATAACGCTAAGAGAATCTTTACGAAATATTGTCAAGAGAATCTATATACATAAAAACGGAATTACGGAATTCTGACAAAAGAATCTTTACGAAATATTAATGAGAAAAATATTTGCCAAATATTGCCAAGAGAATCTTTACCAAATGTTAACAAGAGAATCTTTACGAAATATTACCAAGAGAATCTTTACGAAATATTGCTAAGAGAATCTTTACGAAATATTGCCAAGAGAATCTCCACTCCACTAACATAAAAAGATATTTCTCTAATACGTAAATAATATTACCATGGAAAAAGAAAGTGGTGCTAACAAGAAAAAGAGAATCTTTACGGAATTTTGACAAAAGAATCTTTACGAAATATTAATGAGAAAATATTTACGAAATATTGCCAAGAGAATCTTTATTAAATGTTAACAAGAGAATCTTTACAAAATATTACCAAGAGAATCTTTACGAAATATTGCTAAGAGAATCTTTACGAAATATTGCCAAGCGAAGCTAAGCGAGCTACGCCGTAGGCCAAGCACACCTGGCGAAGCCAGGTTCGGGTGCTTGTATTCTAAAAAAGATTTAGTAGTTTAAATCTAAGTTGTGATCACTACTTGCGGCTAGTGCTTTAGACATCCCTGAACATACTATTTGCTACCTTCTTTGACTTTAAACGAAAGAAATTTCATTTAGAAGCCCAATAGGATATATGTGCATGGAAACACACCGCATGGCAATGGGATCCCTTCTTGGGGTCCTCTTTTTCAACTTCTTCATGGAAACAATAGAAGAAAAGGTCCTGTCAAAAAATAAAGCCTAATACCTATTGCAGATACATTGATGCCTTGGTTTCTCTAATTACTTTCTAGAGAGAATTGTAAAGGAAGATGTTGGAATATGCTACCATGGACTTACTTCCCACACCGACGTAAAAAAAAAAAAAAAAAAAAAAAAAAATTATGAGAACCACATGACATCGGTATATAGAACTAATTAGAGGATTGTGAAGACTATTATCCACTGAAATGTAAAACCAGTCTCAGAAGATAAATACTAACTTTTATGACATCCTTCCAATCAAAAAAGACTTCCAACCTTTTATTAAAGAACATCTCCCTCAATTTCAGTCTCTACAGACGAGAAACGTCATCTGCATACATATCCGTTAACACGAGGACTGTGGAAATAGATCATCTTATGCAGGAATGACGACTACTCACCTTTCAAGACGCTTTACTTGCCACTTTCAAGCAGGATCTATTACCTTCACAAACATAGAATCCCCACACGAGAGAATATTCTGTTAAAGGCACCAGAGTATAGAACCAGAATAATGATCCCCGTCCTCTTTCCTTCTTAAAAGCTCTTTATATGAGAGATGTATCATCTCCGATTAACATTCATATCGGTGGCCTACTGACACTTTCCTCTAGTGGACAATTGTCACTCGCTCATCATGGCTCCCAGCGTAGCGCCACATTGATCTAGAGTTGTTCTAATTAGAGGGAGCTTTCTTAGTGTTTCTTTCCACATGGTTATAATCTTGTATCAAGCTATTATATTCAGTTTAAACTGTAACTACATGATACAAAACGTCCTATTAGTAAATCTTATAACCTACTTTGCACGTCTCCATAGTCCACACATTTGGGTCATTTCTATATTCCTTAAGTAAGTCTTCAGAAAAAGTTCATTAGTAGAGAATTTTCCGTCATATTCAGTACCACTTGTATATGCATAAACATATACATACATTACAGGTAAAAAATGTAATCACACATTTGTCTATACATATATATACATATATATGTATATGTATATATATACATATATATATACATATACATATATACTTATACATGTACATATATAATTATTCATATACATATATACTTATACATATATACTTATACATACATATGTCGAGAATCGTGATATTCCGGTGATTTTAGTCCTTCCGTTACGCCTTTTATTCTAAGTTTTACTTTGTTACATATCTTTCCCTCCTCTTTTTTTTTTTATTCGTTTTCCCTTTGTTGTTGCGTTAGCTTTGATCTTCATGGGCATCTTGTTTTTTTTTTTTTCTTTTCTTCTATACTCCAGATTACTTGATTTTTTCTTTCTTCTCCGTCTCACGCTTTCACTACCCCTCACTTTACTTTAGCCATCGATCGAAGGAAGCATAATTTGTATTTTGCCTAGTTTGCATATTCCTTTCTGGTCTTCCCTAGTTCCTGCGTTTTACCTCTATCTCTTCATGCTTGAGTTTTTCCGCTTTCATGTTGCAAAACGTCCGGAGGGTTCGTCATCCTCCTTTTGCAAGAAGCAATTGCAAATTTCTGTCTGAGATGGATTGGGTCGCTTCAATTATTGTTTCTTCTCTGTCACGTTTCAAGTCATAAAACATTTTTCTTTTATCAATGTATTCTATTGTTAATACTAGAAAAAAAATCTGTCACAATGTCACTAGAATCTTTTTTATTTATAGAATCCGGTAATTTCGATAGCCTTGTTTTATGGCAACAATTCGTGTTATAAGCTGCATATCTTTATATATATATATTTCCACGCGGACGCATACATTCACGCAGGAACACACACACACACACACACACACACACACACACACACACACACACACACACACACACACACACACACACACACACACACACACACACACACACACACACACACACACACACACACACACACACACACACACATGGCGCTGTGGTTAGAGCTCTGGCCTGCCACTACGGAGGTCCGGGTTCGACCCTCGCCCGGGGCTGAAACAATATCAGTATCGCAGCGCTGAGGGGTGTTACTCCAACTCTCGTGGGCGGGGAGTTGGGGGTGTTTGTGTGTGCAAGGTCATAGCATTACACATTGAACGTACCTACGAGCTATGAGCTCTCTTCCAGGAGGGAAATAGCTGTCGATCACGAGTCCAACACGTGATCCAAAGACCAAGTGAATACAAGTGAATACATGTATGTATATATATATATATATATATATATATATATATATATATATATATATATGTACATGTACATATGCATATATACATACGCAACAGGAAATTGAGATCTGATGAGTTTCCGATGAAGATTTTCAAGTCTTTTATAGATCTCTCTAGCATGGAGAGGTAAAGAAAAAACTAAGTTGCCGACAGAAGACATCTAATGGGTAGAACAGGATGCAAGACGTTTCGTTAACCACAGTTAGCATTTTCAATTGTAACAAGAGCAGAGAATTGGGTGATTATAAAGCCAGAAAGTAAACACTGGGAAATATCACAAAGAGGTTGACCGTTACTCTGGTCTAAAACTGGGAAAGGACACGTTTGAATACTGGGGAAGGATATGTGGGAGGGGGAACTGTGACCACTGGGAAAGGACACCGTAGGTGACCGTTACTGTGGCCTGAGCGTCCTTCGCGGCCGGAGTGACTGCTCATGAGAAGGCTGACTTGTGTCGTAGCTGGGGCGTCTGGTTTGGCGGATTCTGAACGGTTTCAGGCTGGGAAGGATGGTGGGGGCTTCCTGCTTGGTATTTAATGTAGGCTGGCTGTATTTGATGTGGAGTGCCTCAAGGAGGGCAAGGCGGCGCTTGTCACTTTCTCGGTCTAAAAATATGGTATTGTCTACTAAGATGGATTTGGTGATTGGGATATTATGGGTCTCCTGGAGGTGCCGCTTAAGGCCTCCATTGTTGAGGTGGTATGTCAACCGTCTGGAAAAGCGAGTGGTAGTGAGTTCGATGTAGGAATCTTGGGGTATGCAGTCCCCAAAAGGGCACTTGAAATGGTACACCAGACTCACACAATCGATGTTGGATGGGCATGGGGAGCTGTTATTTTTCATAATGAGATCTTAAATTCTCTTGTTCTTATAATAAATGGAAAGTTTTATGCAGTCCATCACGTTGGTGGGGGGGTCACATTGCCCTTGATGATACGAAAAAGTGCCTTCTCATCCTCCTTATAGGCGTTCGACATGTAGGCCCTATAGAACAAGGTAAATGTGTTGCCTTCTTCTACAGGAGTCTGTTGCCCTTCGTACCACTTGCTCATGACGGTCCGCAGTACACGTTGGCAGTCACTGTTTGAGTGGCCATTATTGACTAAAATTTGTGTAGATCGGTCAATCTCTTTCTTGGTGGAGGTCCAACTGTAACGATTGGGTGAGGGCTCTCCTGTAGAAGGATGCAATAGTGGAGTCCTTATAACTTTGAGGGCGGGCACTCACTCTCTCCATTCAAGCACAAACCAGGATTGATTGGTTTGGTGTATACTGTTGTGTGGGTGCTCCCGTTAGTTTTCTGGGTGAGGAGCACATCAAGAAAAGGAAGGACGCCGTCCGTCACCTCCTCCGTCGTAAATCGAAGGCCTGACACTTCCTGAAGGAGGCAGCGAAGGTGTTCACGTTCCTCAGAGTCGGTGGTCCTCACGAAGATGTCGTCTACGTACCGGCCGTACAACAGGGGACGGCAAGAACGATTGAAGACATCTTTCTCCACCGAACCTATGAAGAAATTTGCGAAGAGAACACCTAACGGAGAGCCCATAGCCACGCCATCAATTTGGTGGCCAAGTTTACCACGGGGGCAGCGGAAGGCGGCCTCTTGTGTACAAATCCCCAGAAGTTCACGGAGGTGAATCTCTTCCATTTTCAATAGAGGTGCTAGAGAAGACGGGTATATATGATCACTGATGTAGTCGATGGTGTGAGAATAGGAATGTTTGTGAAAAAGGACTCCACATCAAGGGACACCATCACTCCTTCTGCGGGGCCGCTGTTTAAACAATGCAGGAACTGACGAGAAGACTTAAAACAGTACTTTGTAGGGACAAAAGGCGTTAGGATGGCATTCAAAGTTTTAGCCAGGTGATATGTAAGGGTGGGGATTTAGGAAATGATAGGACGCAAAGGGTTGTCATCTTTTTGCGTTTTAACGTTACCGAATATGTTGTGATGCAATCTGGTGACCATTGGCCTTTGGAAGTGTTAAAATTTGGCAGGGTGTTTGATGGAAAAATATTCAACAATATTTTTCCTAAAACTACAATTGGATTTATAAATAGTTTCTGCGTTGTTCCATCTATGTGATGATCTTTTGTGGATCTATGGAGGAAAACCGCTGAGTTGTTTTGTGAGTATCTTACAGAGTTCTGGTGTTCTTTTACTCTGGTATTGAGGCCCCTACCAGTTTGCCCCTAATAAACATCATATGTTGCATTAGAATCCGAGAAATGTAGTTATATAACCAATGTGAACGTCTTGGACCTCAGTGAGCTGCAACAGATAATCATGAAATTGTACTCCTTAATGAAGAAAACTTACCAAAATTGTAATAATTTGGAACATAAGTTGAATATCAAGACAGATCATAGGATTAAAAACTTTAATTAATTATTTCATATTACTCGACAATATAAGAAACAAAAATTTATTTCACTTAGAAATTTGATTCATACGTGAGTAAATTAAGCATTAGAATAAACATATTGGTATTAAAAATGAAAATGAAAAAAAGGAATAACAAACTATTATGAAGAATATTGCAACATAAATAGAAGACTTAGAGCACAATACAAGATCACCTGAACATGAGTTTTTTTTTATCAATAAAAAACTGGGCAGGGCAAAAAGGAAGAGAGGTATCACTCCAAGAAGAACTGAAACAAATGCCAAAAAAAAAAAAATGAAAAGGTGACAACACAGCAGATCTATTTTTAGGATATATGTTTTGAAACATATTTAGGAAACAATTTCATTTAAAGTTGTGGCTAGTGATATCCACCCCCTCAAAAATAAATAGATAAAAATTGATAAGAATAAATAAAACTATTAAACAAACAAATAAACAAAATTCATTCCCATTATTGGGAATAACATTCATAGCCTTTCAATGTTTCAAGTGATGTTTTGAAAAAAAAGTAAACATTCAAGGTGCAGTCATGATCAACTCTGATGGATACAGTTTGATAAACTAAAATTATATTGATATGAGACTAAGGCAAATTATTGCAAGTAAACACTGTACTTAGAAAGATAAACAAAATGAAACATGGTCTCTAGAGAATAAAAAGAAATGTGGCTTGATTAATTTCCAGGGAAATGGAGGCAAACAAATTGATATCAGAGAAGTATTTACCGATAGAAAGCTTGACATCTTTCTGTCAACTGAAACCTGGCCATAATTCATCATAGAATATGTAACTAAAGTAAACGACATAACGTTACCCTATGCGTGTTTTTCATCATATTCCGGGAAAAGGAAAATAAATGGATGCGACATTGGTAGATAAAACGTACACAGAAATATGGGATAACAGTGTGAAATATCAAGTATATGAATGAACACATCCGGAATTTTATACTTAGAGTTTTAAATAATTACTTTATATAGACCAGCGACATGACTTCAACAAATTTAGCATGGTTTTAGATACAATATATACGAGTATTTCAACATATGACTTGATGGAATATATTAATTTAAAGTGTAACCACTGTGAAAATTAAAGGTGTCTAATTTTACCAGAATATGTTTTTAGTACTTATCAAAGTCAATGGTGGCAAAACAAATCACAAAAAACCCTTTAGTTATTTATTTATTGCAATTTCAAATTACTGATCTTATCCAGAAAATGTCGTCTGTTTTAAGCCATTCTTGTAAAAACTACCCGTGGCTCCATCTACTTCATACGAACATAAGAATGAAGGAGACTGCAAGAGACCATAAGGCCTACACTAGGCAGCTCCGTATCCATCACCACTTGTCATCCCCATCCATAAAGTTGTCTAATCGTTTCTTAAAACAACTGATAGTTTCAGCGCTTCCTACATGGTTACTAAGTTTATTCAATGCGTCGACCACCCTATTAGTAAACCAATTCTCGCCTATTTCCTTTTTAGATATGAATTTGTCCAGTTTATAACCATTACTGCGAGTCACGTACGAGTAATAGTCTGTTCATTCTTCATGCATCGTCATTGTGTTTGAGGAATTATGATTGTGTTGAGTGCCTCAGGCTATTTGATATAAAATCTAGGAAATATGAAAATGAAGAAAGAACCACTGAGGGAAATACAGAATTGGGAAGGAAAGAATAGGACAAAGGAGGCGGAGAATGATGATATATTAATATTACATAAAACACAGAGAGAAAGGAAGGCCAAGAAAGCTCATGATAACCACCCGGTAATAGTGATGATATTCAAGTACAGAACATACATGGAGTGCTAAATCATGGGCTAGGTTCCCTTACAGTAATACTAAATGGCCTTTTTGTATTATGCAAAACAAATGACAAGAGATATTGTATTTGGGTATTTTTATTAAATTGATCAGATATCTTAGAAAAATAATACCAGAAGAACTAATTGGTGAATAACAAAGAAATTACACAAATTTAGATAAGGAAAATAAAACAAGGAAGAAAATAGGGTGTGCATGATAGGAATGAATACAAAAAACACTTGTCATTTGCTGGAAGGAAATGATATGTTCTTAGCGATACTTGTAGTGAAGCTTTTGTTTTCATACATTGTGTAAACAATCTAAGATGATATATCTAGCTTGCCTTGTAAAGAATAATTATTTTTATTTAGAAATGAAATTTTTCCATAATTAAACTTTTTGCCGGCACATATGGGCCGAGATGAAAAAGTTGTAGAAATCATTGTTTACAAAGCTTTTGTGGTATTCAGGAGGCGTAGCGTGAAAGTACAGTATTTTGTGCAGGAGCTCACTACATAGATATTGAATGATCACGTAGACTAACCCTGTTTTTTTTTTTTTTTTTTGAGTGATCAAAGACAGCATTGCAGAACGAACATATGCAGGGGTAAGAACCAATTATGCACCAATATGATCTTTTTTTCAGAGATATTTCGGTTCAAGTTGATAGCCCATAACTAATCCGTCTATCCACACATCTTGTCTGCTCTCATAGGTATTTAGGGAGTCAAGTCTAATCTCAAAAGACGATGAAAAACTCTCATTATTGCTGAATATCATCTGTTTTGCTACAGGGAGTTTGGGTTGGTAAAGAACCCATGACGTCATCAGAATTAATACAAAGAGATGGCACTGTATGATGCGTTATAGAATACAGATTAGCAAACGACAAATATCTTGGTAAAAAATGCCCTTAAATAGTACTTTTGAGAAAAGACATTGTTTTTAAACTTGGTTCTCGTGAAAATTAATAGCATTATAAAAGAGGAAATGAAAATTTGTAACTGGACTTGCTGGTTACTCTTTAAGATGCTCATTGATGCGCATGATCAGATAAGTAATTATTGAAACAACATCAAGACATGCAAGTATCATAGCCTTCAATAAATATTACAACAACAGATATTCATATTGAAGTTGACTTTAGCATGTCCTATTTCTATAGATAAATAGTGTTCAAACATTGAGAATATATGATGTTCCTATTAAGAATACAACATAACAAGATGTTATACTCGAACAAAAGTTATTGTACAAAGTATAAAAAACATATTCAACACAAAACCTTAATGAAACTGTGAAAATACGAGTATAAGAAATTGACACATAACAAGTGTTACACGTCAAACAATAGAAAACATTTGATATCAATCGAAAATAAATCTTGTGTGCCAGTAGAAGAGAAAATACTGCTAAAAGATATTACAAAATGGTTGAAGAAAGATGTTCGAAAATTGGAACTAGAAGAAGAAAAAGTGAAAACTACTAAAACAATAAAAAGAGTGGTCAATTCAATTTTTTTTTTGACAAAAGGAAATAGCAATAGTGATTTAATCGTAAAAATAATATAACAATAGAGTTCCAAGGACAATATTCAAAAACTGGTTGGAGAAAGATCAAACAATAAGATCCTTAAAAAGGTAGATGATATTTGAAATATGTTTAAAAAATTGTGTTAGGAAAAACACTATATGAGGACAAAGTCTTTATTGGTACGTTTTGCTCCAAAATTTATGGAATATATGCACTTATCAAATACATGTACTTGATAAAGCTCAGATT
>NC_134780.1:1012348-1017348 GCF_046742065.1 Oratosquilla oratoria | reverse complement strand
ACCCAATTACTAGTCCAACCTAATAGGCTACCACTTATTCCGTGTAAAGCTAATTTAGTAAGTAGTTCCTTGACAATGTTGGTCAAGGAGATACCTTAACCTGTGTATTTGTATGTAATTTGTCAAGGAGATAGACTCTTTCATTTATGACTGATAAACCTTGCGACACTGTGGCATAATGTGTCTCTATAGCATGCCAATTCTTAATAACTGGTGGTTTACTTTAAGGATAGAAGTAGACCAAAAAGCAATTATTTTTCTGAGATGACTTGCAATAGGGTTGATTTCTCCAAGGGCCTGTCCTTTTATTACCCCCTCTCCACCCTATTTCGTCCTGCTTTATTTGGTTTGGGATCATTCTCAGCTCGCTTCGGCCTACAGCACAAGAGCTTCCCATCGACGTGACGCAGGCCACCGTCCTTAAAGTTTTCAACCAATTCTCCTTCCGATTCCTTTGCCAAAGAAGGAAATAGAAGCTTCCAGGTCCACTATGAGGGCACACGGCAACCATACCAAGTCCCGAGATGTTTCTCAATTGATTTACATTCAACTGGTACATTTATATTGATTTGGCCTAAAATGCGTTTTCCTATTCATTGCCAATACTAAGGGATGTAAAGCAAATGTGGCTTGAGTTATGAGAAGAGATGGGTGAGAGGGAAGGGCATAATGGGATGGATGATGACAATATTGATAATCAGAAATAAAAGAATGAAAAATAAAGAGCAATAAAGGGGAAAATTGTAAAAAGAATAAAAAAAATAAAGAATTAGACGACAACTGAAGAAGAGAAGGGGAGGTAAGAGGGAGAAGAGGACAATGATGAGGAGGATGAAGACAGGAAGATAAGTAGATGGAATGGAGAATGAAGACGAATAAAGGAAGGAGAGGGAGAAGACAACGAGAAGGAATAGAAGGAAGAGGTTTACAAGAAGGAAGATAAGAAATAGAATTAAGAGAGGAATAGAAAGGAGAGTAGGTGGGAAGGAGAATAAATGAAAGGAAAGGAGAAGGAAGAAATAAAATATGAGAAAAGGAAAAGGGGACAATTGTGAAGAAATGAAGAATACGAAGAGGAGACTATTGATATTGAAAAATAAAACATAATGAATAGAAGTTCTGAAAGGAGATTGAGTAGAAAACGAGGAAAATGAGTACCAGTTGAAGAGATATGTTAGGTGGGGGCTATGATGCTTAACCTTACATTCATGATCATGGCATTAGACATAGTTATAGGGTTTCTTACGGTAGTACGGGTAATGATGTTTTTTTTTTTTTTGCATTCAGGATATAGTAATGGTTAGTAACAATGACAGAGGTGGCGGAAGAAAGTGGCTTTTTCATTCACATGACAATGCACCAATACTCTTTTTTTTTTTCTTTTTAATCTCTTTCCTCCTTTCCTCTTTTTTCTGCTTCCCTCCCCAATACCCTTTTATGATCATTTATTCCTCCTCATTATTATTCCTCCTCATAGTAATAGTTAGTGACAATGACCGAGGTTGTGGAAGATAGTGGCTTTTTCACTCACATGACAGTGCACCAATACTCTTTTTTCTTTAATCTCTTTCCTCCTTTCCTCTTTTTCCTGCTTCCCTCCACAATACCCTTTTATGGTCATTTATTCCCCCTCATTATTTCTGGCAAGATTATCTCAAAAAGCTCCTACCTACCTACCTACCTACCTACCTACCTACCTACCTACCTACCTACCTACCTACCTACCTACCTACCTACCTACCTACCTACCTACCTACCTACCTACCTACCTACCTACCTACCTACCTACCTACTTACCTACCTACCTACCTACCTACCTACCTACTTACCTACCTACCTACCTACCTACCTACCTACCTACCTACCTACCTACCAACCTACCTACCTACATACCTACCTACCTACCTACCTACCTCCCTACCTACCTACCTACCTACCTACCTACCTACCTACCTACCTACCTACCTACCTACCTACCTACCTACCTACCTACCTAGCGCCTGTGTTACCTTATCCAGAGTGTTCCCATTACAATTTCCGCCAGGTTCCTCTTTCCAGTATATATGATACATAGGATTCTTCCCTTTCAGACTTCCCTAACCACATCTTCGTCCCTCCCTTATCCTCGCTCGCTCTCCTTTCCAGTCTTATTCCTTTCTCATCCCAATAGATTTTTTTTTTCATATGTTTTCCTCTTCTGATATTTTGCCTTTTTTTTTAACTTTTCTTGTTCTTTTCACTCTCTTCTCTCTTATTTTTTTCATTCTTCTCCTACTTTTCCCTCCCTCTCCTAAACTCCTTTCACTTATATGAGAAATTCGCTAGTGAACAGTGACATCAATCAGACAATCTCCTTGACAGTGGCGCACGGGATTCGAACCCGCTGCATCTGGACCCAAACTTCCAAGACAACCCTGTGCGCCACTGTCAAGGAGATTGTCCTTTAACTTCTCTTCTTTTTCATTTTTCTTTTCTCATTAAGAATCCTCACAAGTTGATTTTTTAGCACAAGAATAATGATTCTAATGTAATAATAGTAAATATGCAGAGATTTTAATCCTTTTGGTACCAGCGAATTCTTATATTTTATTCTGTCTGCTATGAGGTGTTTTTTTTTCTGTGGTTGATCTAAAATTATATCAAAGTTCCTTCTAATTCCTCACCTCTTCCTTGTTTTCACTCTTCCCTTACTTTCTTCAGTTCTTTCCTGTGAATTTTTTCCTTCATATATATATTTATATATATATGAATAGAATCACCAGTGACGGGGTGATGTCGATCAAATAATTCCGACTGTCGGCCCGGGAATCGAACCGGGCTCGTGAAATCACAAAGCCATCGTCTTGCCGATCGAGCTATTGACACTTTAGAATTCTCCAACCTGGAAGTTAATCTAGTTCGCGAGGAACTAAGTCGACTGCTAACTATCGTCCGTACTTATTATTTTACAGAGAACCAGGGCAACTTTAGCTAGTGGCTAGACCGGTACGTTTCCTAGATGGACTTACTTTCCCCTCGACTAATTTTCATTGCCGCGATTCTCATACTGTTTCGTACTATTCAGAGCCTGGAAGTGGGGAACGTACTTATTATTTTACAGAGAACAAGGGCAACTTTAGCTATACTGTGCATTGAGAAATGGCCGTTAGACTGGGTGTACCCTGTGTTGCCACATATATTATCTTATGTATTTTATTCTATAATTTTATTTAATATTTTCATAATGTTGCCATCTTAATTATATTATAATTTTTTGTCACACTCACCACCACTGAGGTAAAAATCAAAGCAAATGTTTTCTATACAAAGGTTTCGTTTCCTCGAGTCAGACATGGCATATGAGCAAGGGAGAGCGACGTTGCCGTTACACAATTCTCTGGCCCCGCCCCCCTCACACTGCATTCAATGTGAGCCGTGCGGGCCGTGTTATCTGTGGAGATGTGGCAACACCGGGAAATCTCCTAGCCCCGCCTTAGCGGTCACACCTTCTCGTTGCGCTGACTATAGTGGCTAGACCGGTACGTTTCCTAGATGGACTTACTTTCCTTAGATGGACTTATTTACTTTCCCCTTGACTAATCTTCATTACCGCGATTCTCATACTGTTTCGTACCATTCAGAGCCTGGAAGTGGAGAACGTCCTGCACACAAATGAAACCAAGTCAGGTAACAAATAAGTTCGTCATCATACATGAATTTTAGTTTTGGCACTTCTTCGTCCGATCGAACAAGTCAATTAAATTAGCTTTCTACAGGATAAATCCAGTCGAGGAGAGGTGATCTCTAGTAGGATATCAATTCTAGCTAGTCAGGGCATAACTAAAGCCTCAGACAGTCCATTTTTTTTCTAGGTCTATTAATAACCTAGCCAGATATATTTTTCAATTTAGTAGTTGATGATAATAAAGTGAATGAGTGAACCAGTAAAGATAAATCCAGTCAAGGAGAAGTGCTCTCTAGTAGAATATCAATTCTAGTTAGTCAGAGCATAACAAAAGCCTCAGACAGTCAATGGGTTTTTCTAGGTCTATTAATAACCTAGCCAGATATATTTTTCGATTTAGTAGTTGATGATAATAAAGTGAATGAGTGAACCAGTAAAGATAAATCTAGTCGAGGAGAGGTGCTCTCTAGTAGGATATCAACTCTAGTTAGTTAGGGCATAACTAAAGCCTCAGACAGTCCATGGATTTTTTCTAGGTCTATTAATAACCTAGCCAGATATATTTTTCAATTTAGTAGTTGGTGACTAGAGTGAATGAGTGAACCAGTGAAGATGATTACCATCTATTGAGCACAGAAATATCATCGATGGTTAATTTAGGAACAGGTAATTATCTCAATAGAGTTAGCACGATATTGGAAAATTACTAAATTAGACTTCAATCAAGATATCGAAGAAATTAGAGTTCTTGTGATTGACTCACCGTGAAAATGTTCTTGCTACCTATGAACACATAATAAACTTTCGTACTGTAGAATTCTTTGGAATACAAAGATACTTAGGTGATGTAATCACCTATACCTGGAAAGAAGAAAGAGAATGACATCCTTCCTGTCCACTTTTCTCCATTCCAAGCTACATATGGTCCTACAAACTTATAAATGCTAACTTCCTCTAACCACTCTCTTTTAAGCTTTACCTCCAACATACTGTCACTTTCAACCCTTGTATATCTTATCACATTTTGCACACGTTTACTTTCAAAATCCTCCTCTCTCCATGACTATAGTCCTTGCGCTTCAAGAAGTCCGTTCAATGTATGGCATACGTCGTGAGTCAATACCCGAGTTCAGGTATTTGTAGAAAATATATAACGATAGAAAATTTTGTCTTAGCTGTAGGGGTTGTAAAGAACAGATTAAAAGAAAACGATAGGGGTCCTACCTTCAACTACAACTATCTGGTCCTAGGCATAGCAAAGTCTGCAAAGAAATTGCATAACTTGACATTAACCCATCGTTTTGAGCTTTTACCTTATATTGAATAAAACCCTACT
>NC_134780.1:998500-1001000 GCF_046742065.1 Oratosquilla oratoria | reverse complement strand
AGTTCAAAAACCTTTTGTTCGGAGGTAGAATTTCCGTGACTTTGTTGTTAGTGAGGGCAGGAAAGTATTAGACAAAGCAAAATACTCATCGTTGATGGGGATGTGTTTGATTTAGGTCAACATCGTGTACAGCTTTTGCTTTACCTGTTGGAATTGGGGATTGTGTAACCCTCCCGACCTGACAAGCGTGACTTCATCCCACAAAAACTGCTCCCCGCTGCTATAACCACAAAATCATGCAATACATAATTCTTCGATCATAGATGGCTTTCAGAACTCACGGATCTGGTTCGTTGCAAAATTCATCGATCATTTGCAGAATTCATCGATCCTCTTACGGTTTTCAATATTCATTGAACTGAGTGATCACTGAGAAGCCAGCGATACAGTCGTATGAGAATAAAGTTATTTGGGATTCTATTTCGTTGAAGGTCACAAAATGTTTCTGCAAGTAGATGTTCCCCGTGCAAGCGAGATTAACAGTGTTTTGATTGACGGAGGATAACACAAAGGACCCAGACGTCATAACATTGATAACATCAAAGTTACATGGGTCTTTCTACCTCCTGAGAGACAGAAATCTTCGTATTTACATTTTTTAAAAGGATTCAAGGAGTGGTAAAAGCAATTTAAGAAATCACAAAATTTATAGAAAGATGGAAAAATGAAATGATATAGAAAATATGGTCATCGTATTTACATTTTTCTTCAAACTGCTTAAATTGACTCAAAAAATCTGCATAAGAAACAAATTAGAAAACTGATAGAAAAGTAGAACAATAAAAGGGTAAATACAATCAATAAGATAGAAATAGTAGGCATACAAACTAAAAGAGAAATAATGCACAAATAAATAAGATGGTATACAGATAAAGATAAATAAAAACGAAAAAAATAGATGCCCGCAAAAGGCCGTTACGAAAAGGACCACATACCAATTTTAAGTCAAGTGCTGGTATAGGGAAGGTGTATTGAAATTCTCTTTTCAAGAGTCCAAGTCAGAAGCCTTCAGATTGGATTTGCTTTCAGAGAGGGTCTGCCGTTCGTGGCTGAGGCTCTGCTTCTGAGGTCTCAAGGTTCGAATGCCTTTCTCAAGAACCTTTGACATGTCACTAGTTGAGCTCAACATGGCAATGGCAGGAAGCGTGGCAATCAATATGTTATCAATCTATTCCGTGCATCAAGGGCTTTCAGTTGAATGAAGCTCCTTAAAACACCAAGGCAAAAATAACCACTACAGTAAATTATAATGGACAACAAAGAATTTATCCACAGAAATAGAACATACGTTTTCCAAACATTTTCCATTTTAGATATTGAAATATCAAAAGAGATTATCACCCATAATGTTTTGTGTTCCATTATGCTCCTGTCATTCCATGTTATGTGCATTTCATAAAACTTTTCTCACTTGAGAATGGTCTGCTATTCTGCAATGATATCCAGTGTTATGAATGAACTTTGTCACGAATGTAATACAAATGAATGGCGCTAATTTACTGACTCCATCAGAGTAAGGTTGAAATCAGTCCTACTCCATAATGAAAATACGTTTCCTTTTGTTCCTCTAGTTCATGCAGCTTCTGTTGGAAAATAGATAAATGAATAAATAAATAAATGAATAGATAAATAAATTAAATAAATAAATAAATAAGTATGAAGAATTCTAAGGGAATATCTTTGGTGAACTAAATATTATGGCGATTTCACTTGGAATGCAGATGAACTACACTAAGTTCTGTTAAGCTTCCTCTGTCAATGGAACAGTTAGGATAAGAAAAAAACACTATGTAAAGAAACTGTGGCCAAAGCGATCACTGGATCCAAGAGGGAAGAATATCATTAGTACTCCACTTGTTGATCCTGAGAAAATTTATTTGCCTTCTTTGCATATCAAGCTTGAGTTGATGAAGAGGTTCGTCAAAGCTGTGGCAATGGATTCATATATTTGGGAAATAAATTTCACAGAGTAAGTGACGCAAAAATCAAGGAAAGTATTTTTGTAGGGCCACAGAGTAGGGAAGAACTGCGAACAAATAATGACGAAGATATTTGGGGAATCAGTTCAGAAAATTACTGTCACATTACCATAGACCTACTGACTTCATAGAAACAAAAACCTGGGGTCCAATATCATCCTAAAAATCTGTGTGAAAACATAGACATAATGTGATGATGTCTGTTGATTAATTGTTTTATGTTCCTTATCACTTAGCTGAATATGTGTGTGTGTGTGTGTGCGTGTGCGTGTGTGAGTGTGAGTGTGAGTGTGAGTATGTGTGTGTGTGTGTGTGTGTGTGTGTGTGTGTGTGTGTGTGTGTGTGTGTGTGACTTTTTCTGCATCCGACCAGTTATGAAACGAAAGATATAGGCATACTTTGTCGTGGTAATTCCCTGCAATCCATTCATAGGTTTCCCTTATCTGAAAGAAATAATTTGGTGTCATAGAAAACAAAATCTTTTGGTTGTGGCAAATCCATCACAGGCGTTCATCTGTGAT
>NC_134780.1:988500-991000 GCF_046742065.1 Oratosquilla oratoria | reverse complement strand
TAATACCATGTATATATGTATATATTTATATATATATATATATATATATATATATATATATATATATATACATGTATAATTCTTTGTTAGCTATGAATTGTATTTTTCACTCTTGAATTGCAAATCTATTCAGATGACGAGTACGTTTTTATCTTTATTTTAATGAAACGGAACATTCACTGAAAAAATGTCACTGTCAATTTACAATTACTGCCTTTTCTGGACGAAGTCCAAGAGCCATGCATTGTTTTTAGTCGTTTGCTTCATTTCTTGTTTGTCTGCTGGCAGCCAGAATGAAAAGGATATTTCTATCTGGTACGGAGGAGGTTAATCTCAGTGTGTAATGACCTTACTGCATTGTATGGTACTATAGAGATGAATAGAGTAATCTAGAGGCAGATAACGTATAGTACCTAATACGAAAGGAGCTTCTGTAATCCAACCTTTTTATAACCAAGAGGTTTTAGTACGTTTAGTGAAACCGCCTGGCAATAGCATCAACTTGAACATAAAACTGACCTTTAAGTTTTGATGGGTTAAGACAATCATAGAAGGTTCCCCCCAAAAAATGCACGAGAGTAATTTTTTTCTTCACAGAAATTGGAAAAATCAACACTCAAGACTTGACAGTAAACTGCAGAAAGTGAGCAAGGAACTATTTACAGAAGACCACCATATTAGTCCCCCAAAATTTCCCTATATATCTAAAGGTTAAATCCAAGCTCGTATAGTAAGATTTAGGAAAGCAAACAAATCTAAAGTCTTAAAAAATTAATAAGAAACGCTCATTTGTAATAGTGAAAATTATATTAATATATGGTTGATACTGCATATGAAAATAAATCTAAAACAAAAGTTATGTATATTACAAAGAGGCAAAGCAGAGACATATATGAATATACTTAGATAAAATTTCCATCTCTAGTCCAAAATATGTGATTTCCAAATATAGATACGAAAGGGCTAGATTTGTTTGTATCCCCTTTCGTTTTCAAACCAGATGTTTTCAGCTCGTTCGAGGCCATTGCTGAACTATTTTTTTTATTATTACTCCTTTCATAGAATGATAATCATAGTTGCTGAACCCATTTAGGATAAAGGAACACACCACGTATTCTATGTGTATCACAGATACACTCAATTTCACTTCTTGGTAAGGGTAACTGTGGATAAAAAAGATTAGGATGGACGCACATATGGAAAAAGAGGCAGTGTCAGAAAAACTTTAGTATTTTTTCGTAGATTTGCATGCGATTATTTGTGTGTGTGTGTGTGTGTGTCTGAGCGCGCGCGCGTGTGTACATGCGTGCGTTTGCTGGTATGTTTGTGTTTTTGTACTTGTGTGTGTTTGAGGGTATGTTTGTGATTTTGTGCTCGTTCAATGTATGTATTTGTGTGGTTGCTTGTATGTATGTATGTATATATATATATATATATATATATATATATATATATATATATATATATGTGTGTGTGTGTGTGTGTGTGTGTGTGTGTGTGTGTGTGTGTGTGTGTGTGTGTGTGTGCGTGTGTGTGTGTGTGTGTGTGTGTGCGTGTGTGTGTGTGTGTGTGTGTGTGTGCGCGCGCGCGATGTGTGTGAGCACTATTACCCCCACGGATGAGAGTTCACAAGTGATGTATGGCTTGATTCGAACGCATTTTGTTGTCTCGCCGTATGGTCAGAGAAGCTGATCTATGGGCATTACTGTAGTTCTACATAACCTATTTCTTTGTAGGCGATAGTAACGTCTCAAATTGCTGGTGAATCTTTCAAGCCCTGAGCTGAATTCTTACTTGGACGTCTTATATGGGAGCTAAAGACACTATCCACTACACCAGCAAGCCGTATGTGATCGTGTGTGTGTTTTCCGTGACATTACGTTTGCATTCGTGTATGTGCACATGTGCGTTATGATCAACGAATATAATCCCAAATAACGATCCAAAATAAATCATAAAAGCACTTTGCCACAGAGATACACTTTACCTAAAAAAAATTGTCTAAGCTCAGCTAGTCTTCAAAGACATCGTTGCAATGAAAGGCTCAATTGAGATAGTCATATATCCCTTAGTTCAGTGGTTCTTTCCCAAAAATGAACAAATCCGTCTGGCCTTAAAAAATTTCGTGGCAAAAAAAAAATGTATTTTGGAAAAAATGAAGACTCGAAATAATCTCAAAATCCGAGTGATATAAAAGGAAGAGAAATAAAATTACTTTCTCTTTGAAAGATCTAAGAGACCATTCGAAACTTAGCTTAAGAAGTAATGGCACATAATAGGAATTTCAGAGATTAAACTTACAAAGGGATCTGGAACAAGTTAGCGATAAGTTATTAACTGTTCTTACTCGAAGTCGACAGCAACTTGATACTTCCCGTCAAAGGGGTCTTAAAAGTTCCTTCTTGCGTTGTGTATGTCCTCCCTATACCTCCTCTGGTTGGTTTCTGTTGTATTTTGCAAAGAGTTTGAGTAACTTCAAAGAATTTTCGACAACTAACTT
>NC_134780.1:981000-983500 GCF_046742065.1 Oratosquilla oratoria | reverse complement strand
GGGAAAGGATAAAAGATAAAGCGATAAAGCAAGTAGACGGTTAGAGTAGTGGAAGGGATTGAGAGAACATGAAGAGAAAGAAAATAGGAGAAGGGAATGAAATCATTAGAAATTAACTAAAAATTCAAGTTATATGAAAAGTAAAAAAGGGATATTAAGTCAAAGGTAAGAACAAGAAAAAGGAGTAGAAGGAAGGAAGATAGGAATGGAAGAGAAAAGGAGCAATTGGGGTAGTTAGAGGAGGGAGCGAAGATGGGTTAAATGATAGAGCCGGGTAAGGGACTAGGTTAAATGCGAGGAATATGTTCACACCAATAGCTAGTTATCTACGAG
Organism: Oratosquilla oratoria; assembly: GCF_046742065.1. NCBI lineage: Eukaryota > Metazoa > Arthropoda > Malacostraca > Stomatopoda > Squillidae > Oratosquilla > Oratosquilla oratoria. Next base: position 983,167 of record NC_134780.1, on the reverse strand, counting down.
TAAAGTCATCACCTTTGCCCTATATACTAGGCCTTTAAGTCTTTCAGGGCAAGCGAAAGTCAGCTGTATCTCTTGGCTTTGGAAACGGGTCAGCGTATGCAAAGTACGGACGTAACTGGCCCGTTACTCGACAAACGGTATTAGAACACGTTCGAGAAAATGAAAGTTGGGGCAGAGGAAATATGTTAAGGAAGAAGAATGTAAATTGTCTCTTTTAGAACAGACATTTTTAACTGAGAAGAGACCTGAAGTTAAAAAAAGGAAGAATAAAACTAAATTCGAAAGAAAGGTATGTACCTCCATCAAATGGGCGAATAAAAAAAAGAAAAATCATGTAAACGCACATTGGAAAAATAATGTCTATACACATATACACACACACACATACATACACACACACATATATATATATAATATATATATATATATATACATATATATATATATATACACAAACACACACACACACACACACACACACACACACACACACACACACACACACACACACACACACACACACACACACACACACATATATATATATATATATACATATGTATATAGTATAAGGTAGTAGCCTCTTGAATAATTATAATCAATTTCCGCTCGCACTAAAATTAAATAAAAATAACCACTATTTCAACATATGATAAAATTATACAATAATTTTACATTCACATGCTTTCTTCTTACAAAACCTATCATGGTTTCTGGCAACATTAATTTCACAAATATAAATAATATTTATGGGCACATACAATGGCTTCTTTTATCATATTAATTCTTATGTCACAAAAATTCTAAGCAACTTAAGGGGGCACTATTTGTTTATTTGTATGTTTGTACACGAATTCTTCCTAGGTGTTTGGAGATAGACCCCCATAATCATATATATTCTGATACCCTATCACTCCAGGTACTTGGATAACTATATTTCATTTCCAAAAAAGTATTATTCTGGCTAGGGTTAAAGGTTAAATGGGTACGGTGGCGTAACACGCCACTAATGTAGTCTCCCATATTAGGATTGCCATTTTGTAGCAAAAATTACTATGATTAAACAAGCCATTGTATATGTTCATAAATATTATTTACATTTGTGAAATTAATGTTGCCACAAACTATGATAGCCTTTGTAATGAGAAAACATGTAAATGTAAAATTATTGTATAATTTTACCAAATTTTGAAATATCGGTTATTTTTATTTTTATTTTTGTGGGCGGTAATATACTCGAATTCAACCGAGCAAATGTGTCTGCCCCACACCTATCATAACTCTAACTTCCTTCCATTTCAATCTTTCCTTACACTAACCCTCCAAATCCCCCTCCCCCTTCTCCCCCATCTTATCTATCCTGCCTTCTACTTATTACTACTCAAATTAAAAAAAATGATAAAAAATTTGTTCAATTCTTCTCCTACGGCGTCTCCCTCCTCAAATTTCTTTCTTACTTAACACTCATTGTGCCACGGAAAAGAGAGGGTTAAGGGTTCAAGTTAGGTGGTTTATGGTAAGGGAACACGCCACTACTGTAGTGTCCCCTTAAGTTGCGTAGCATTTTTGTGATATAAGAATTAATATGATTAAACAAATAATGGTATGTGTTCATAAATATCATCTATATTTGTGAAATTAATGTTGCCACAAACCATGATAGCTTTTGTAAGAAGAAAGCATGTTAATGTAAAATGATTGTGTATTTTTACCAAATGTTGAAATATTGGTTATTTTCATTCAAATTTAGTGCGGACGGACATTGATTATTCCCAAACTTCTAGTTTTTTGCAGACAGACCCCTACAATCATATATATTCTGAAGATAAATAAACGAGATGCATTTCTTCACACTTTAGCTATAGACATTTATTGTCAATACACACAAACACACATGCACATACGCACGCAAAAAGACTGTGTACATATATTTGTGTTTGTGTATGCATGTGTTTCCAAACTAGGGTTTCCCAACCTTCCGGGGGGGGGGGGGCGCACACCAGGGAGGGAGAGTGTTTAAAGCCATATTTCATTTCCCCCAAAAAATATTTTGGTTAGGGTTAAAGGTTAAAGTTAGGTAGGGTATGGTTAGGTTAGGGACTATTCACCAACTTGCTGCAACGCGCGGGTAATTTGGCTAGTGTATATATATATATATGTATATGTA
>NC_134780.1:968500-973500 GCF_046742065.1 Oratosquilla oratoria | reverse complement strand
GTACTATGCGGTTTATCGTTAGAGAGTGGTTAGGTCAAGTTCCAGATCGTTCTTATTATACGGCCAGCATGGTACAACGGTAACGTCAATGCCTTGTGTCAAGCAGTTACATATACAATGGTTCGACTCGCAGTGACAAAGCTTGTTAATCCGTACGTATGCATGTATGTATATATATATGTACAAGGATATATATTTACACGCTTGTACACCATGTGTATGTGTACTGATAATCTATGCTACCTGTGTCCTTTGAATTCACATTTCAAGAAATTCAGGTTATGGCCTTTTGTTTTTTCATTTGACCAAAATTAATATTTTTTGTGGTGTTAAAAAAGTCTGCAATGGAATGAAGATTGAACATTTATAAATGTCATTACACCACTGGTGTGTTCTCAACAAATTGAATAAATTCATCAATCTCCTTGACTATTCCTAAGAACCCCAAAAATTCAATTAATGCGAGGTTGATTATTCTTTGCCATTAAAAGAAGTAATTAAGAAATAAAGAAGAAAGAATAAAGGAGTGAATCTTGGGCTTTAGCCCTGTTAATCCGCCTTTCAGCACTTGACAGAGGGTTGATTTAAGCAGTATGTGATGACGTGATACTCTTAATGATGGCGAAAAGAAATCACAGCGAAAATAAGCGAACGCTTAGTGATTTGAATCGTTGTTCAAAAGTGTTTCTTGTTCTGAACACTTTATTTATTTTATCTATTTACTCATTTATTTATTTTTTTCTATTTATTTTTCATTTATTTATTTATTTATTTATTTATTTATTTATTCATTTATCTATTCATTTATTTATTCAATTATCTGTTTATCCATTTATTCATTATTTATTTATTTATTTATTCGTTTATTTATTCATTTATTTATTCGTTTATTAATTTATTCGTTTATTTACTTATTCGTTTATTCACTTATTCGTTTATTCATTTATTCATTTATTCATTTATTCATTTATTCATTTATTCATTTATTCATTTATTTATTCATTTATTTATTCATTTATTTATTCATTTATTTATTCATTTATTTATTCATTTATTTATTCATTTATTTATTCATTTATTTATTCATTTATTTATTCATTTATTTATTCATTTATTTATTCATTTATTTATTCATTTATTTATTCATTCATTTATTTATTGTATTCATCTACTTATATGTTAACTTTTCTGTTTATCTTTTCATTTGTTTATTCATTTATCTGTCTATTGACTTATTTGTTTATTCAATATTTCATTTATTCATTCATCATTTTATATTTTTATTAATCATTCCCTAGCCAAACAATGCATCTCTCTTGAACTATTTTCTATTCAGGTTGCTTGTCTGTTGTACTAATCTTTTCTGATTCTCGTCACGCAATTCCACTTAGATGTGTAAATTTATTCCAGATTATGCTATCTGATGCAATCTGACATTTACGTGAATGAAATCTTATTTTCCAAAGATCTGTATCGAAGTTCTTATGTAAAGTTTGTCATGGGGAAATTATGCAGATTAGTAGTATTCTTAGTATCAGTAGAAATAAAGAAAAAAAATGTATTCCGATTCTCCGTGGTTATCAGCATTATGGTATTAATTTATTTCAAAACAGAATCAACATTGTACGTCTCGTACTGCTAGAGTGATATTATTGGTAAAAACCTTCTTCCCGTGTATGTTCTCCATATCAAATTATTCTTGTAACATCAGAACATTGTACGTATCGTACTTCTAGAGTGATATTATTAGTAAAAACCTTCTTCTCTTGTATGTTGTACTTACCAAATTATTCTTGTAAAATTAGTACATTGTACGTCTCGTACTGCTAGAGTGATATTATTGGTAAAAACCTTCTTCCCGTGTTTGTTGTCCTTATCAAATTTTTCTTGTAACATCAGAACATTGTACGTCTCGTACTGCTAGAGTGATATTATTGGTAAAAACCTTCTTCCCGTGTATGTTGTCCTTATCAAATTTTTCTTGTAACATCACAACCTTGTACGTCTCGTACTGCTAGAGTGATATTATTGGTAAAAACCTTCTTCCCGTGCATGTTGTCCTTATTAATTCTTTCTTGTAACATCATCACAGATATAAAGTTTTTAAGCCTATCCACCGTCTTGTCACCAATCTTAACATTTCCTCCCCACCGTTACTATTCTTTTTTACTTATTTTGGGTAGCATGAAACTATTATTTAGTTTTTGCAACTATATTTTTCGGTAGCTTCTGCCAGAATAGGTAGAGGAAATCAAATCACGAACTTTGAATAATATTTCCTCATTATCAATAATACAAGAATCAATGGAATAAAAAACACGGTAGAACACCCTATTACGTAGCGAAAACCATAAGAGAACATTGTAACTACTTAAACACGGAAATTCTATGATGCATTTGAACAAATGTATGAATTTATTTGTCATTAAATCTGCAATGAATATGAACTACTTTTATTTGTAAAGAATAGATTGGCGACTTGCACCTGTTCATGCCAACCATTCGCCTTGAAGTTATTTTCATTCGGAGAAAGGAATCAGTATCTCTACCGGCAAGGATGGATTATATAAGCTGTTAATTTTCTGAAACTGTATGTACTTTGAGAATGTCCTGGTAAGGACGAAACGTCAGTGAATAAAACTCAAACTGTTCTCAGTGTTTAAGTCACCGCCCTTCCACTCATATCAATACCTAGGTTGATGATTAAAAAATGTGTTTAACTTTACCCCGATATGGATAAAGTCGGGAATAGAAGGACACGTTATGGGGTATATTCTAAATATAAATTGCGGGACCCAGTTATAGTATTAACAAGGGCAATGTTAGACACAAGTTTATTACAAACATTAACTTCTTCCACTTTCCCCGTCTGTTCTAGCTTCCGTCATTTCATTCTTCTCATCTCCGTCGCAACTCTCACAGCGAAGTTGTTTTAACTTTCTATTATTCTGTTTGGACTAAGCTAATTCATTCATCCCCAAGGTGCACTCACGGTAGTAAAGGGACAAAACTGATGTACTGAAGTAAGAAATAGGAGAAGAAATTAACTATTCCGAGCCGATAACGACTGCGAAAATATATTAGCCTGGAGATGATGGAAACAGAATGTTAAGTGTTTCATATATATTTCTTTGACTTTTTTCAAAGGATAAAATCTTTCTTGTGGGTATATCGACAAAAACTTTTTTGAGGAGAATAATCACAATCTTCCTCCTCTTCTCATGTCATAAATTTCTTCAACTGTAATTTAAGTTGAAAATAATAGAGCAAAACATAATGTAACGCATCACGTCATCCTAATACATAGGTGCTTCAGGAGATGTCTACAATTAACAGGGTTTAACATTTGAAGTGCCACAGTTAAATACTCTCATTCAGGTTTCTTCAAGGCGATTTTTTCAGCTACATCACATCTACTACACTCGAAGGATTAGCATCAAGCTTGGAACTTTAACCGAATTAGGTTATCTCAGTAACACCGTGAAAATAAAGTAACTACAAAAATGTTTTATAATACAAAAATATAGGTAAATGCCATATACTTACATCTACCTTATGACACACAACTAACAGCTCTCAGAGCTCTTATGCCAGCGTTCCTCTAACGCTAAGATTTAGTTTTTTAGTTTCAGGTTTTCGAATTCTATCATTTGAGTCTCATTATTTCTGTCTCAGATTCTCAGTGTTCGAGTAATATTGTCTTTCACAGTCTCTTTGTGTCTTAATATCTTCGGTTTTCAGTATATTGTTTTTAAGCTTCTAAACACAAACACACAGACACACAGACACACACGCACACACACACACACACACACACACACACACACACACACACACACACACACACACACACACACACACACACACACACACACACACACACACAAAGACACACACACAGCCACACCCACACACACACACACACACACACACACACACACAGACACACAGACACACACACACACACACATACACACACACACACACACACACACACACACACACACACACACACACACACACACACACACACACACACACACACACACACACACACACACACACACACACACATACACGCATGCACGCACGCGTACATACAAAAAGATAAAACACACATACACACACAAAAAAGGACAAAAAAAAAAACATCATTCTGTGATGGTGGAGGAGAGGGTAAGCAATTCTGCGTAATTGTGTTTCCTGCCCAAAATATACAACTTCTGAACTCTCATACGGGAGGGCAATAGCTGTCGAGCAATAGTCAAACATATGATCCGAGGCCACGGTGAAACATACACACATACGTACACACACACAGACACACACAGACGCACACACACACACACACACACACACACACACACACACACACACACACACACACACACACACACACACACACACACACACACACACACACACACACACACACACACAGACGCACACACACACACACACACACACACACACACACACACACACACACACACACACACACACACACACACACACACACACACACACACACACACACACACACACACACACACACACACACGCGTGCGCGCGCGCAAACAAACAACAGCATACACAGACTGATCCAGGGTGAGACGAAAAATATAGGGATGAAGGGACAATTGATTATAGGGAATTGTATTTTGAGGAAAATTCCGTTTCTCATTCCAGTAACATTCACAATTCCTACATTTCCATGTCTTTCTGTTGCTACAGACAAAGGCCACCATATTGCTTCATGCGGTAGACTACAACTACATGTGTCCATCTTGTACCCTTGTCCCTCACCCTTTCATGTCCTGGGGAGACGTAGCCTTTTTAAGTCCCGTCTATTACCTTGACATGCACCATTGTCGTGGACCAAGTTTCGTCTTTACCTCGTGACTAAAAGTTCCGCTTTGACCCCGAATTCATTACCACTTGCACAGTTGTTCAGGTAGAGCGCAAAGTGATGACTTTGGCAACACCTAATTATTTTTCAA
>NC_134780.1:951000-963500 GCF_046742065.1 Oratosquilla oratoria | reverse complement strand
ATATATATATATATATATATATATATATATATATATATATATATATATATATATATATATATATATATTTCTCCCTGAATGTCTACCATGGAATTAAGATAGCCTGAATGCAGCCTGAAGAAAAAAAAAATCATATTATGACCCCAGTATGTGGGAATCAATTGAGAAACATACAGTTGTTATTCAACAAAAGAATAAAAGAAAACCAAGGCAATATATATATATATATATATATATATATATATATATATATATATATGTATATATATATACATATATGCATATGTGTATATATATATGTATATGTGCTGATAAGAACACGGGTACGTGTGTTCACTTATGCAAAGTAGACCACTTGGAAAAAGAAACTAACGAAGCAGAGCGCTTTCGTATATTACATCTTCAGTGCAAAAAGATGTAATATACACTTCAGTGCACTGAAGATGTAATGTACGAAAGCGCTCTGCTTCGTTAGTTTCTTTTTCCAAGTGGTCTACTTTGCATATATATACTGTATATATTTACACGACACCGATGATATACATATTCTCACAAATGTTGTCAAAAAAAAAACAAGGCCTTATTGACAGTGAATAATGATAATCACATGCAATTGTATCCACCATAGGTCCAATTACTAGGTTGTCAAGATAGTAAGAGAAATAACAAATGGATAAATAGATAAATGAATTCGCTTTTCCATCGATATTCCTTTGCAGTCCCTCCTCACCTGCTGCCGCTGGGAGAGCAAACGATGCCCTTCTTGCACCTGCTCTTCCCTCCTCCCCCTCACACTCCTCCTCCTCTTCCTTCTCCACCTCCTTTTCCACCCTCCTCCTCTTCCTCCTCCTCTTCCTCCTCCTTCTCCACCTCCTTTTCCACCCTCCTCCTCCTCCTCTTCATCTCTTTCTCTTCCTCCCTTTCTCTTTCTCCTCTTCCCTCACTTTATCTCCCTCCTCAACCCTATTCTCCTCCTACTCCTCCTCCCCCTCCTCCCCTTCTCCTCGTCCTCCTCACACTCCTCTTCCTCTTCCTTCTCCACCTCCTTTTCCCCCTCCTCCTCCTCCTCTTCCTCCTATTCCTCCTCCTCCTCTTTATCCTCTTCTCTTCCTCCTATTCCCTCGCTTTATCTTCCTCCTCAACCTTATTCTCCTCCTCCTCTTTCTCCTCCTCCTCCTCCTCCTCCTCCTTCTCCTCCTCCTTCTCCTCCTCCTCCTCCTCCTCCTCCTCCTCCTCCTCCTCCTCCTCCTCCTCCTCCTCCTCCTCCTCCTCTTCCTCATTCTCCTTTTCCTTCTCGTTGACATTCCTATCATTCGTCTCCTCTTACCCTAACTCCTCTTCCATCTGCTTCTACTTTTCTTCTTCCTTTTAATCACGGAAGTGCTCCTCCACTTCCTCCTCCACTTCCCTCCTCCTAGTCCTTCCCCTCCTCTTCCTCCTCTTCTTCTTCCTCCTCCTCTTCTTCCTCCTCTTCTTCCTCCTCCTCTTCTTCCTCTTTCTCCTCTGTTACAAATTTCATTCCCGAAGAAATACGTCGAACTCTGAACCTTTACAGTAAACTTGTTATTATTGTTTTATGTATCCTAGATCACTCTAGGATCCACCGCTCAAAGAAAGAAAGTAATTAGGTGTTCTCCATAACAGAGTCAAAACGGTGAACACTGAACATCAACGAAGGGTTAAAGCTTATCACTATTCTCTCGTGTATTTTCCAGTGGTCTCTTTCCTTCCAACCCTTCCTTCCCTCTTTCCTTTCCTTTCCTTCCCTCTTCCCTTCCTTTCCCTTCTCTCCCCTTCCATTTTTGCTTCCTCATTCCCTTGATTTTCCCTTCCTTCCTTCCTCTCTCCTTTCCTTCCCTCTTCCCTTCCCTTCCCTTCTCTCTCCTTCCATTTTTGCTTCCTCATTGTCTTTCTCTTTCTTCCTTCCTTTCTCCTCCTTCCCTGTAACCCTCCCTCCCTCTCCCTCTCCCTCTCCCTATTCCTCTTCCTCTTCTTCTCCCTCTCCCTCTCCCTCTCCCTCTTCCTCTCCTTCTTCCTCTCCCTCTTCCTCTCCCTCTCTCTCTCCCTCTTCCTCTTCCTCTCCCTCTTGCTCTCCCTCTTGCTCTCCCTCTTACTCTCCCTCTCACTCTTACTCTCCCTCTCCCTCTCCTCCATCTCCATCTCCCTCTCCCTTTCTCTACCTCTCTTCTTCTCCCTCTCTCCTTCTCCCTCTCTCCTTCTCCCTCTCTCCTCCTCCCTCTCTCCTTCTTCCTCTCCCTTTCCCTCTCTTTCCCTTTCCTTGTGTCTCCCTCTTCCTTTCTCTCCTTCTCCAATTCTCTTCCTCTCCCTTTCCCTCCCTGACCCTTTCTCTCCATCTCTCTCCCTCTCTCCTCTCTCTCTCTCCATCTCCCTTTCTCCCTCTCCCTTTCCCTCTCTCTTCCTCTCTCTCTCTCTCTCTCTTCCTCTCTCTTCCTCTCTCTTCCTCTCTCTCTCTCTCTCTCTCTCTCTCTCTCTCTCTCTCTCTCTCTCTCTCTCTCTCTCTCTCTCTCTCTCTCTCTCTCTCTCTCTCTCTCTCTCTCTCTCTCTCTCTCCCTTCATACCTCCCTCCCTCCTTTCCTCTCTATCTCCTCGCTTATTTCTCCGCTTCCCATGCTGCTGCTATCCTCCATCTGCCCTCTCATCCTTTTTCCTGTCTCTCATTCTTTCCTATCTCTCTTATACTCCCTCCATTCTTACATTCTCCTCGGTTTCTTTACCCTCTTCCTATCCTTAATTTCTTTATTTCACTATCATGTACATCTCTTTCCCGAATCCGGGTCCGGTTTTACTTTTATGTAATTCGTATATTCTGCCCGTCGCCAGTATATTCTCTTCAGCTTCCGTTTTCTTTTATGTAGACGATTCTGATCATCGTCAGGATGTTCTCTTCAGTCATGTGCGTTCCCTCTGGCTGTGGAGGCTGTGAAAGCTGAGAGAGCTATAGAGTGTATGTTTGACTGCAGATGTGAAGGATGTGTGGAGTGGGGGATGAAATTGTACTGAAGTGGAACCAATGTGGAGGGACAGAAAAAACAGTTGAGTAGGTGGAAGATAAGTGGTGTTGTCAGAAGGAATGGTTAACCGAGGAGTTGAAGGATGGTCATGTTGTTTGGGTTTGTTTTTTCCATTTGATTATTTGTTCGTTTGTCTTTGTTTATTTCCTACGATGGATACAAATAAACAATAACCATATGCTTGTGTGGCTACGGGTCCATACACGTAGCCTTGGTTACTTGTATAGCATTTTACATTTGTGTGTGTGTGTGTGTGTGTGTGTGTGTGTGTGTGTGTGTGTGTGTGTGTGTGTGTGTGTGTGTGTGTGTGTGTGTGTGTGTGTGTGTGTGTGTGTGTGTGTGTGTGTGTGTGTGTGTGTGTGTGTGTGTGTGTGTGTGTGTGCGCGCGTGAGTGCGTGTTCGTGCATATTAGTGTTTACATATGTGATTAAACATGATATGAAATCGCTTGCTTCATTCGTGACTGACAGCTATTACTCTGTCGAATAGTTTGTATAGCCCGATCTATGTGCAGGCATATGTGTGCTTGCCTGTGTACATATTTGTGTTTGCTCGCTTTCTTTTTATTTTTAACTCATTAATATATTTACAAAGAAACGGGAGAGGAAACGAGTGTGCTGTGCTTGATTTACTAGAAAGACTTTGTAGATTATACGTACTTGTTTCTTTAATATATCTTTATGGTGATGTGGCACTTCTTATTGTTATCTGGAGTAAGCGTGCGTCATAGACGTATCCTTTGCTTACAAAAATGTACTTTAAGAAGAAATATGCCGGTAATCAGAGGCAGGAAAAAAATATCTTGTACAGAACGATTTAATCTCAGCGCTGCTCTTTGGCCGATACTGATAAAATAAACAGGATTGTCTGGTGGCAGCCACAGTAAAAGTTAGTGCCAAAAAGTAAGAATAATTATACACTGTCTGATACATATAATTATATCATCTCCTGTATCTCAATCTGTTTTCAGTGGGCTTGGTTCTTCTTATGCTGAATAAAACTGCTATGTTTCAACTGTATTGAAGGTATAAATTGGAAAATGAAATAAGAATACTGATCGAGAAAAAAAAAATTCAGCTGAGGAGGGTTTCTTGGCTAAATAAAGATTGAAGTAAAAAAAAGACAGCAAAAGATTATAGTGAAGAGTCTACGTCAGGAGCCACGTGCTTGCGACCATCACGGGAGGTAATTCATTTCTGGGACTAAAAAAAAAATCACGGGATTTAATCCCGCGACTGTTAAGATACGAAACCTACACGCTTCTGATTACAAGACCAGCGCAGAGCACAACAAGAGGGTTAAAATGTGGAACAGTTTTAGAGGCTTTGTAAAGTCAAATAAATTTCTTGTAGAAAAATACAACTTCGCTGCATTGGAACTGTATGCACTTCAGCTACCGGACGCCCATGACTTCCCAAATACGAGTTACAACACTGCCGTCGCATAATCTAAACGATTATATATATATATATATATATATATATATATATATATATATATATATATATATATATATATATATATATATATATATATATATATATATATATATATGTATGTATGTATGCGGCAGGGTATACAGGAAGGCATTGTGGGAGGTATTGTAGATATATGGGATAGGAGGAAAGTTTTTAAAAGCAGTCAAGATTATTTACGAGAGTAGTAGAGCCTATGGTAGGATTAGAAATGGAAAGAGTGGTTTGAGGTAAAGGTGGGATTTCGTCAGGGATGTGTTATGTCACCTTAGCTATTCAATTTGTACATGGATGTGATGGTGCGAGAGGTGAATGCAAGGGTAGCGGGTCGGGGATTGGAGATGGTTAAAGAAAATGGAGAAAAGTGGAAGATAAGGTAGTTGTTGTTTGACGACGACACTGCACTGTAGCAGGATCAGAGGAGGGATTGAGGAAGTTAGTGACAGAGTTTGGAAAGGTTTGCGATTGAAGAAAGTTGAAGATAAAGGTGAATAAAAGTAATGTGATGAGATGTAAAACGGGAGAGAGTGGCGGCAGACTGGAAGTGAGTATTAAGGGAGAGAGACTGGAGGAAGTGGATAGTTTTAGATACTTGGGTGCGAATGTGGCGGGAACAGGATTGGAGGTGGAGGTAGAATGTAGATTGGGAGAAGAGAGTAAATGCCTTGGGGGATTAAAAAAGTGTAATGAGGAATAGACATTTGGGAATGGAAGCTAATGGGGAGATTGTATGAAGGAGTGATTGTGCCGACAACACTGTATGGGGCAGAAACATGGAACATAAGAGAGGAAGAAAGGAGGAGTTTGAATGTGTTTGAGATGAGGTGACTGAGAAGTATGATAGGGGTTACTAGGCTGGATAGAGTGAGAAATGAAGTGAGGAGAAGAAGGGTGGAAAGAGAGTTGGGAAATAGTGTTGATGAAAGAGTGTTGGGATGGTTTGGGCACATGGAAAGAATGAGTGAAGAAACAAGGGTTGTGGAAGGCAGAGGTGGAAGGAGTGAACATGAGGGGGCGACCAAGGATAAGATGAGGTGGATGGGGTAAAAGGGGCGTTCAGAAAGAAGGGAATGTCTGCTGAGCAAGAGAGGAAGAAGCCAGGAGATACGAATGGGTGAGTAGTGCCTTTGTATAGATGATACTGTTACACAAGGAGGGTAGGGGCAAGGGATGGCGGGGTAGAGGGTGCTTATATATGTATATATATTCCAAATGAGAAAACCTTCCTTCCTTTCTTCTTTTCTTCTATTCCTTCTTTTTTTCCCTTCCCTCTTCCGTTCTTTCGTTTTTTATTTCTTTCTTCTTTACTTTTCTTTTTTCATTTCTTTCTTCTTTCTTTCTTTTACTGAGGGATGCAATTTGACTTGAACGGCATGGACCATTCCAAATCTACATAAAGTCGCTTGTTCTTCCCAGAAACGAAAATGTAAAATTTGTTACCGTGTTGAATAGGCTAATCCCTTGTTCGTCCGCTTCTTTTGTCCGAATTTCCCAGAAAATTGTTATCACAAAGATTATCTCCTGTGTGTTTTCCTCGTGGTCTAATAAGCTGAGGGGAAATTCAAGGCTGCGCTTTGCTGCGGCCAATGCTGTTTCGTTTAGTTTATGTCTTCTGATTGACAGAGAGGAAGTGGTCATAAGGACCTATTGGAACCGAGCCTGGGTTCCAGGTAGTTACGAGACGAAAGGAAATGTTAAATCTTTTGGTAATGAGTTGGTGGTGATACGAAAGTGAATGAGATAGTCTCATGTCAGTAAGAAGTAAAACAAAAGTGACATGTAGCAAGAAAAATATTAAAATTTTATAACGATTCGTTGTTGGTCTAACGTGATTTTATTCAGACTCCAACTCACTCAAAACTAGATTTAGTGAAGATTTTTTTTTCTTTCAGAGAAGTGGTGACTAATGTCAATAAGAAGTGAAACAAAAACGACATGTAGCACGAAAAATATTAAAATTTTATAACGATTCGTTGTTGGTCTAACGTGATTTCATTCAGACTCCAACTCACTCAAAACTAGATTTAGTAAAGATTTTTTTTTCTTTCAGAGAAGTGGTGACTAATGATGATAGCGATAATGTTTATGGGTTTGTAAATGCCAGGGTGAAATATGGATTGATAACAGTGGCAATAAAAACAAGAGTAAACGCGCGTTGTTGAATCAAAATTGTTCGAATCAAGTTGGCACACAAAACACGAGCATCGAAATAATTTCATCTCTACAATATTTTATAATTTCGATTACGTAAATAACTTTGACCATTAATAATAATTATTATTATAATAAATCGTGCAGAGTTGGGGTGAAGGCTTACGAGCAACTTCACATCTCAATGTTCGGGATCGAAATCACCGAATGTCGTCTCTCAGGACATTTTCATCAAGTAGAGAGGGACAAAGGATTACAAAGGCGGAGCATGCAGACAGGAGACCTTTTGGTCCATATCTAGGTCGGATGCGAAAAAATCATAATAGAATAAATAAAAACTATAATAATGTAAATAAAAAATAAAATACATAAATAAATGCATAGGTATAGTTAAATGATAAACAAACAGGTATATAGTGTACTTTTACTTATAGTTACTTGTCTATTGCTAAAATACAGGACAGGATACTTGCGAGAAAATATCAATGATATTTTTATGCTTTAATATCGATATGTTGCACTCGAGTTTGTGTGAGATTCTTACATTCTACTCAAGTTTATTAAAAAAAAAAAATCTCATTCCTCTATTTATCATGATAGTTCCGCCAAAACAGTTACTAAAATGACTTACGTAATTTCTATATCTAACAAATTTCCTCTAAGATCGGATGAACAAACAAAACAGTAATTAGGAAATTGTTGTATTCAAGTAATGATGACGTTGATAATTAATCATTAAATGTAAGCACATCAGTACAGAGGCCTCTGAATAATATATCGGAAGCAGTTCTTACAAATAGAAAACGGAACGCAGCAAAAAGGGAAGAAGAAAGAAGCAAGTAACACGAAAGCATCTTTATAGACATCTTATCATGTTTATAATTTATCAAAGATTTATATGTTTACAAACAGACACGAAGGGAGTAGACAAGTGCACTGTTTTTATGGGGCGCCTCCGCTATCAAGCCTGTTTACTCTAGAAGCAAGGAACCCACATCTCTCCGAGTGAAGTCGTGGACTGTCCATGGTTTCTCAGTGAACGAAGTCTTTAGTACAGGGTGAGGTCGGGGTGGGGCCGGGGTGAGACCGGGGTGGGGCCGTGGTGGGGCCGGGGTGAGACCGGGGTGGGGCCGGGGTGGGGCCGAGGTGGGGCCGAGGTGGAGCCGGGGTGGGGCCGGGGTGGGGCCGGGGTGAGACCGAAGTGGGGCCGAGGTGGGGCCGTGGTGGGGCCGGGGCTCGGTCGGGTTGAAGAGGCGGATAGGGTGAGTCGTGTTTATGTGTATTGCCTAGTGATCGTTCCCTCCCCACTGGGCTGCACATATATTCCCCTCTCCCTTGAAGCTTTGGCTTTTCGCGATGACTGTGTTTATATACAACGTCGTGGGTGTTCTAACCCGTCCAATGACCACCAACACCTACTCTACTTTCTACTCCTCTTCTACTTTCTACTTCTCTACTTTCTACTCCTCTACTTTCTACTTCTCCTCTACTTTCTACTTCTCCTCTTATTCCTTCTTCTAATCCTCTTCTTCACAAGCTTCCTCCATATATCTTTTAACCTCCTTTATCTTCTTATCCTCTCCTGTGTCCTTTTCCTCCTTTTTAAGCCTATTTCTCAGTTTCTTCTTCATCATCACCATCATCACCATCATCACCATCATTATCATCATCATCATCATCATCATCATCATCATCATCATCATCATCATCATCATCATCATCATCATCATCATCATCATCATCATCATCATCATCATAATCATAATCATAATCATAATCATAATCATCACCATCACCATCACCATCACCATCACCATCACCATCACCATCACCATCACCATCACCATCATCATCATCATCACCGCCGCCTTCACCATCACCATCACCATCACGATCACGATCACCATCACGATCACCATCACCATCACCATCACCATCACCATCACGATCACCACTATTACTGTCATCACCACCACTACCATTATCATCATCACCACTACCACCACAACCCCTATTATCATCAGCAGCAGCACCATCGTCATCATTCTAATGCATCACCTTTACCCCCTTCCCTCTTTCTTATCATCAACTCCCACTCTCGTTCCCTTTCCAGTCCCTTCTTCAATCATTCCATCTCTTTTCTCAATGTCCTCTTTTCCTCCTCTTCTCTGTCAATTTTGTTGGTCTTCTATCTATTCTTCCTTCTCATTACCATCTTACCCGTCTCTCTCTTTTGGCCAGTAACCTACGCATAGTCTGGTAGGGAATGGATATTGGTAAAGTCGAGAATTATTCTCTGGCTAGAGCGGTAGAGTTTGTATGAATGGATGTAGGAAACAAAAGACTCATTCAAGGTACCAGAGATTGTTGATTTATATTATTCGATTATTTATTGAAAATTAAAGGATGCATCAATCGTTGGACTTGAAGAATTGAAACGTATAAATGCGCAGAAGAATATAGGAGATCATGTTAAAAAATGTATATCCTGGAGATATGATAATTAGAAGCTAGTTTTTGAATAGAACTATTGATGAAAATTTTATCCAGGTGGAAATGAAGGAGATATAGTTACTCCCGCTAAGGTGCTGTTACGCAATATTTGCTATATTCGGAGAGATTGTGTGGATTTCATGACGGAGCAGGTAAATGCACGGAAGTCAAAAAAGGCATAAGTACTGTTAAAGATGGTAATATAGACTACTGTTGATCAGCAGTAAGCCCGAGAGCTGAAAATTGAGACGTTTGAACATTTAAACTAGAACACATACACTACAAAGATGATGGAACTAAATTATACATAGCGTATACAGGGACAAGCATTCGAATCCTAAATAAAGGAGAGATCTACGACAAATTCTACTGAGTAACCAGCATAAAGGCTCAGTAATAAAAATTATTTAATAAAAAAAAATAGATAATCAAATAGAAATATATAAATAAATAACTATAAATAGAAATATAAATAAACAAAATAAATAGATAGATAAATGAATAAAATGGAATAAAAGTGTGAATGATCCTCCCACCCAAGTAGAGTGCGAAAGTATGGAGATTCTGGTTAATGGCATGCAAATAAAATATTAAATATTTAAATCTAAAATAATTGTGTGTGTGTGTGTTTGTGTGTGTGTGTGTGTGGTTGTGTGCGTGTTTTTGTGTGTGTTAGTGTGTATTTGTGTGCTTGTGTTTGTGTTTGAATCAGATAGATTCCAGGTTACAATGCTTTTATTGTGTGTGTTTGTGTTTGTGTGTATATGTGTGTGTGTGTGTGTGTGTGTGTGTGTGTGTGTGTGTGTGTGTGTGTGTGTGTGTGTGTGTGTGTGTGTGTGTGTGTGTGTGTGTGTGTGTGTGTGTGTGTGTGTGTGTGTGCGTGTGCGCGTGTATTCATTGTTTAGTTTCATCTATGACATTTCGTGTTATAAATATTCCATAGAATTATGCCAACGAATATCCAACAATAATTCCACGACAGTCTTATTACACACTTTCTGCCGTAGAATTCTCATATTGCAGCATTTCAGTTATATCATTTGTGTTTACACGGACTAATGTACATAGATGACACCGATGAGGTCATTGAAGTAATTTCAACCCTTTTATTATGATCATGCCTCTCTATTTGAAAATGTCCGTAAAGCATTCGCCACGATAATGCTTACTGTGTGTTACTGTTTTCAGAGTTATTCAAAAGATATATCATTTACACGAGTTCTCATCTTCAATAAATGGATATGAAACATTGAGGTGATTAGAATAGTCTGACGATAGTTTTAATCAAGTAAAAAATATCTCCTAATATATAAAAAGAAAAAATTGCCTCCGCCACCAGAATGGTAGTTAATACCTTGCAAGAGTCCTTACTTGTTCCATCTATAACATCAGATTAAACAAAGCAAAAGGAAAATTGTTAAATGTGCATATATACAATGCTGTTATCAAATAAATAAAGTATGAAATCTGCAGGCCAATTTGCACAGTGTTTGGAATGTGTGCAACGGATTTGTGCTTCTGGTTGCGTTTTCAGATTCATATGGAGCAGATATAGGGAAAGTGTTGGTTTGCCAACTATACTTCGCTTGTAATTCACAAACACATTAGATTTCCAATATGACTCTTCATATGAAAGCGCACACATGGAGACACAAGGACAAGAACACATAATAACCACACACACACACACACACACACAACACACACACACACACACACACACACACACACACACACACACACACACACACACACACACACACACACACACACACACATATATATATATATGTATGTATGTATGTATGTATGTGTGTGTGTGTGTGTGTGTGTGTGTGTGTGTGTGTGTATGTGTATGTGTATGTGTATGTGTATGTGTATGTGTATGTGTATGTGTGTGTGTGTGTGTGTGTGTGTGTGTGTGTGTGTGTGTGTGAGTGAGTGAGTGAGTGTGCAGTCGATTCTCGTTGAATCTACTGGTATTATTCTTAAGAAAAGCGTGTCGATATCTCTTAACTTTCATATTTGCTGTCATTGCAGTGTTTCCTCGGTGCATGTTTTGTTATGTACCATTATTTCTAATGAGACTCAGGTTCATACTAAAACTGTATTTTGCAGAATTAGGAGGACAAAAATATGTTTACTGTTTGCTGATAAATGTTTGCCTTTTTGAAATAGAAAGTTGGACCAGATAATTTACAAATAGCTCATGGATTCTTGGCAGCGGAATCATATATGTTTTTTCAGGAAAAACACTTATATATTTGGTATTTTCGTTGTGTGAATATATCAAGGTGTTTTTAAAGACAACAAAACTCTGCTTATAACACTTCTCCAGTTGAGTTTTTGTCACTAATCATCTCATTTTGCGTTTGTTAATCAGATCGTAATATAACATTGTATAGTTATTGTAAAGGTATGGACAGTGAGATTTGTCTTAGGTTTGGATTTGAAAGTAGACTTCTTTAAATGTTTACGGATTCTGATGCACCTTCTTTCATCATAATTTAAGTAAAAATGTATAATTCGAGAATATTAGGTGATAACAGCTGTTTCTGCTGTTATATTCATTCCAATTTTTTAATTATATTCCATAGTATCTTGTCTGAGTATTTCCATTGATACGTTCACTGGCTTCTGTATTTTTTTTTTTTTAATGTAGGAATAAAAAAATCAATTACATATTTCAGAGATCAGTAAAAATCCCCCCCAAAAATAGACAACTCGGATTTCCAATTGATTTGGTATATCTCCAATTACATTGGATTCCTTAACTATAATTTCTAATAGAAACTAGTTTTCTTTCCGATTTTCTTCATTACATAGTAAGGAAAAAATGGGTACTAGATCAGTGTAATTCGAATTCTCTCCAGATTCAGTCCCTTAGTCGACTAAAGTTATATAAAAATGGAAAGATGAAAATGCTGTGAATGCAACAATGTTGGATAGGTTCACGACTGGAAAAGGCGGATTTTAGAATAATTTAGTTCATATACTTAAACATAGTTCTAACTTTTATGGTTCACTTGCAAACAATGAGCTTGACACAATGTAATGGTACGTATATATCGGATCTAAACGTTATCAAAACTAGTAGCAGAATTAGACCTACAGCGATACTCGTTGTTACCTTGTAATCATACGAAAGATAAACATGAAAATCAATGAGCGATAGTGTCAGATTCATTTGTTCACAACTACACATACAGAATAAGTTGTGACATTAGCGAGACAACTATTTCTGTACAGTTTGAATTTATCTTGTATCTTTACCGGTCAGTGTCACCTGCGTCAGGTATCCGAACACATATGGTAATGATGACGTCTTTTGCCACTTATCGCCTAGAGA
>NC_134780.1:936000-946000 GCF_046742065.1 Oratosquilla oratoria | reverse complement strand
TATATGTTACACCACTTCCGTTCTAGGTGGTAATTTTACTTCTATTTTGACTGCCACAAAAAATATTTAATGCAGATCCATGGCACTTTTTTGAAAGCATAGGAGTTAATACTCTCCCACACGGTTGACTCCCCGTGGCGTCGATTCACGACACCACTGGTCCTTATGATTGATGCCCTGGGGCGTGGCTTAATTAGCTACTTTTGAACCGATAATAGGCATATATAATAGTCACAAATGCTTTATGAAATCCACAACTATCCCATGAAATTTAGATATGTAGGGTTAACTATAAGATTAAGATGAAGAAAAAACAGAATATTTAGAATGCTGATTATAGACTTGTGGTCGCAACACTCAGACTACCTATAAAATCCAGGAGTATCCTGAGATGTAACCCACCTGGGTTTCATCTGTAGAAGATTAAGTATGATGCATGCATGCGCACAGGAGTATGTGGTAGCAATCTATAATAGGTTTGAAATACTTGGCACACTTAAGGGTACAGAAGAATGGTAAGATATTCTTAAACGTGAATTTCTGAACGCTGCCGAGAAGCACGTTGAAGAGCGTTCCAGGCCGAGGAGTGTTGTGGTGTCGCAAGAGCCACTGGAACATATAGAGATTGGCCGTGCTGCCAGAATAAGTGGAGGCATTGATCAAGACAGGACTCATAAACGGTGGACAAAAGCCCTCATGACGATGGATAAGAAGAGATACGTCAGGGGAATAGCGGGGGTTGTTGAGAGCCGTTTTAATATAAAGGACTTCAGGTCTGCTTACCGAGCTCTGACAAAACTCCGCTACAAATGTGTGAACCAGAAAAGCATACTTCGAACAGCTGATAAGCATCTAGTGTCAGGTGTGTAGGTCTGTAGGCCCCTTTGCCGAGGTCTGAACAGTCGGTGTTCACGCCAGGTAAACCAACAACTGAACGGATTCTAGCGTTCATATTTTTGTGGAGCGCCGACGTTAGTTTCAACAGGATTTTTATGCAACATATATTGATCTCAAGAAAAAATTTGCTCGGTGCAATGTGGGGCGTTTTGTGATCTTATGTAGATCCATTGGATTCTTGCAAGTACTATTAACTTGATGTCTGGCTTATATTCTGGGGCAGAAAACACTGTACACTAAGGTGGAGGCGTGTCCACTTTCTTTCCTGTAAATTCAGAAGAGAGACGAGGATGTTTCCTCTCCCCAATACTTTTCAATACCTGCATGAACTTTGTATTAGACAGAGTTGTTGATCGATGTCATATTGGATTATCTATTGGCAAAACGAAGGTCACTGACCTTGCTTTTGCTGATAATGTTGTCCCACTTGTGAATTGACCGAGGTCACGAAAGTGTAGTGCATAACAATAATGGGTCCTGCCAAATTATATGATGTTATCGATATTTATGCAGGAGTAATACGTTCTGATTAGAGAGAGAGAGAGAGAGAGAGAGAGAGAGAGAGAGAGAGAGAGAGAGAGAGAGAGAGAGAGAGAGAGAGAGAGAGAGGGAGAGAGAGAGAGAGGAGGAAAAAGAATAAGAGGTAGTGGGGGAGAGAGAGATAGAGAAAGATATATAGACTGATAGATAGATAGGTAAAGAGAGAGGGAGAGAGAGAGACAGAGACAGAGACAGAGACAGAGACAGAGACAGAGAGAGAGAGAGAGAGAGAGAATCACGACAAGGTACATTTTGTGCTCTATGTTGCAACCGTTGTAGGAATTCGTTGGTTGGTAAGCTTGATCGGTGTCAAGAGAGTCTTTCCCCTCATTCTTTAAAGTTCACAGCAATTGTTCTCACGCTTCGATACATCCTTACAGTATTTTCAAGATCTTCCCCCCGGGCTTACCGCTGGGAACTTTCAAGTATGATATCAACTTGTGATAGATTGGACAAATTGATGCACAGAGTGCATCCCTGTTTGTGTCGGACGTAGATAACTGCATCACATCACATTCCAGGCCTTTCGTCCAGTCTATCACATGTTGACAACCTTAACGGACGCACCCTAGGGCAGGGGTTCCATTGAGGCAATATTTTGTGGTATGCGACAGTGTTGCTTGCAACAGTTCATTTTTAACTGAAACAACATGGTGTGTTATAAGGTACATTCCATGTTATACGATATGTTTCGTCTTGTTTGGTCCACAGTTGCGCCACGGGTATAAAAAATTCTGTAGATCCGACAGCATTGGCCTAGCCTGGATTGAGAGTGCGTGGATTGGTTGAGGAATTTCCATGCGACTGTTTGCAACTATTGTCTTGAGGAAATGCGAATTTCATTAGAGATTACCACAATGGTGAGGATTTTAGTCTTTTGTGTGGGGAACAGCATCCTAGTCTTTATACATGACTTAACTAAAAATAAATCTCTGATAAATTCTTAAATAAAACGTTTAACAAAACTACGTTTCTCTGCTAATTTGTCCCTGTTTTCTATAAGATGATAGTATATATTTCTTAGGTATCTGGTGTGTTATTGTTCGTTTTTACTTTTCATTTTCTTTCCAAAATCCTTCATACATGAAAAAATAATGTAATATAACAACACCTCGTACAACTTCGATAATCCTATTTTTTATAAGATACACACATACTGTACCTATAAAGACTTTCAAGGGGTTTATCAGGTTATTGTAAACTCTTGGGACAATTCGTGTGATGTGTTACAGAAACTTAGAACAAGCACAACAAGGAGAAATTAAAACAGAAACGACGCTACTGCCCTTGATCTTACTGACTCATGATTGCTGGTACAACAGTTTACAATTATTGGTTTATTTGTCGAGGTAAAACACAAACTATTCTTGTCTTCTTTTTTTAATTCATCTAGTAAACTTTGTTAACAGTCAACAGCTTGTCAAAGAATGAACTTTGTATATGTTTTGCTCTTGTGAAAGATACCCGCCTCCACAGCCTAGACAGTTTCCTTCTGAAACCTTGTCGAGTAGCAGTAAAGTCTTTCCTTGATTTTCACGGAATGGGAACCCGTACCCCAACAATAGCTTGCAGCTGTTTTCGGACTCTCCCATAGATCTCTCTGGGAAGAAACTTTAGGTTGTTGTCTGTGTTACAGTAGTGTGGGATTGTTTTTATGTCATTGCTAATTGGATGAGGAGGGTAGTAGTTACTAGTTTTGAGGGAAATCGGAGTTAATAGGGAGATATTTTGAACCAAGTCCGTTAACCGAGCGTTAGATCTTAGGGTTGTATCTCTAGATCCGGGGTTCTCAACCTACTTTCACGTATACCCCGTAGTTATGCACTGCTGTTTCTTAACCTATTGGAGATGACTTCAACACTAGATTTAATCGTTTTGCATTCCCTAACTACTGGTGGCTTTAGGTTGGCGGTCCCTTTTATTGACCCTCGTGGTCCAATAGAGTTCCATAAACCACAGGTTGAGAACCACTGCTCTAGATGGAGGTGGTTGTACTAATGGGTTCTGCAGATGAGTGGTAGGAAGGTGATTGCCTCTTTAATCAATTTCTCTCCGTCTTCTCCTTTTCTGCATGAGGGGACGGAGAAGGGGATCGCCGATTTTATGAAGCGGCCTTGCTGTGGATGTGCTGTGTCTTACGACACTGCTTCTGACCCAGGGCAGTGGACAGGATGCAGGAATGACCCGTTATCCAGGAAGTGCCAAGATAAGAGGGAGGGAGGAGGGTGGAGAGGAGTGGAATATATAGGAAATGGAATTGGGTGTGAGTGGTTTCTATGCCTTTTTCTTTTTGGCTACCCCTCATGTAGGGAAAAAAAAAGCCTTGGTATATGTATGTATAACAAACGAATACTCACATTTTCTCCCTTGAATGATAATGTACGCTGACTTAACGGTATGCAAAAGTATTTACCAAGCTAAATGTCGTGTACCACTTTTTTTTTTTTTTTTTTGCGATAAGTGAAAGTCTCATGTCATATGTTTGTTCATGCTTCCAGAGAAAAAGCAGTTTATTGTGAATACTATGATAGAATTGGGTCCTGCAAACATCAGTCGACAATTTGAGAAGTGCTATAACTGGAAATTGTGTCTTGAGATGCTCAACGGCGGCCGGAGTTGTCCCTCTTGCCCCATATGATCAGAATGCCAGGCAGATAAGTCTCCACCCTTACCTGTTGGGGTTAAAACCAAACCCCTCACTGGTTAGAGGCAGACCCGAACATGCCACAGCAACACATTACGAGGGTAAATGTTATCGATAATACTATAATGAATAAAACAAAATCATATTGATTCAGAGAAGTGATCTAGTATTTCACGTTTTATCATCAACCGTCAAAAGTATACAATAACGAAACTGTTGGGGTTAAAACCAAACCCCTCACAGGTTAGAGGCAGACCCGAACATGCCACAGCGACACATTAAAAGGGTAAATGTTATCGATAATACTATAATGAATAAAACAAAATCATGTTGATTCAGAGAAGTGATCTAGTATTTTACGCTTTATCATCGACAGTCAAAAGTATACAATAACGAAACTGTTGGGGTTAAAACCAAACCCCTCACTGGTTAGAGGCAGACCCGAACATGCCACAGCGACACATTATGAGGGTAAATGTTATCGATAATACTATAATGAATAAAACAAAATCAGGTTGATTCAGAGAAGTGATCCTGTATTTTACGCTTTATCATCGACAGTCAAAAGTATATGTTGGGTGTTAAAACCAAACCCTTCACAGGTTAGAGGCAGACCCGAACATGCCACAACGACACATTACAAGGATAAATGTTATTGATAATACTATAATGAATAAAACAAAATCAGGTTGATTCAGAGAAGTGATCCTGTATTTTACGCTTTATCATCGACAGTCAAAAGTATACAATAACGAAACTGTTGGTTGTTAAACCCAAACCCTTCACAGGTTAGAGGCAGACCCGAACATGCCACAGCGACATATTATAAGGGTAAATGTTATTGATAATACTATAATGAATATAACAAAATCAGGGTGATTCAGAGAAGTGATCTAGTATTTTACGCTTTATCATCGACAGTCAAAAGTATACAATAACGAAACTGTTGGGGTTAAAACCAAACCCTTCATAGGTTAGAGGCAGACCCGAACATGCCACAGCGACACATTAAAAGGGTAAATGTTATCGATAATACTATAATGAATAAAACAAAATCAGGTTGATTCAGAGAAGTGATCCTGAATTTTACGCTTTATCATCGACAGTCAAAAGTAACATGGGGTTAAAACCAAACCCTTCACAGGTTAGAGGCAGACCCGAACATGCCACAACGACACATTACAAGGATAAATGTTATTGATAATACTATAATGAATAAAACAAAATCAGGTTGATTCAGAGAAGTGATCCTTTATTTTACGCTTTATCATCGACAGTCAAAAGTATACAATAACGAAACTGATGGTTGTTAAACCCAAACCCTTCACAGGTTAGAGGCAGACCCGAACATGCCACAGCGACATATTATAAGGGTAAATGTTATTGATAATACTATAATGAATATAACAAAATCAGGGTGATTCAGAGAAGTGATCCTGTATTTTACGCTTTATCATCGACAGTCAAAAGTATACAATAACGAAACTGAGGATACCCTTTACAAAGAGGACACACGCTGGCATGGCCAAACGAGTAGGGTCCCACAAAATATATATTTCAAACGTTATTGTTTGTTCTCTGCAAGGAAAAAACATTCTAACAGGAACGGAACTCTCGCCGCTACTTTAAATATAAACGAACGGCAAAATTGACCAGAAGAAAAAGGAAAAAACAAACAAATAGAAAAAGAAAGACTAAGAAAAAAATAAAGAGTTCTCGGGCATGTCGCACTCTCTCCGACCACGAAGAGTAGGCATTACTGCAACCAAAAACATTCAGTGTTTTTCTTTTTTGTTTATATTTTTTTCTTTTTCATTCTTTTTTTATCTATCTCTTCGACAGCTATCGAACTGTGAACGCATACTGTGGAAAAGCTTTATTTCTTTCTCTTTGGTCCTACCCCTTTTCTTTTATTTTAATCCTAAAAACAAAACAAAAAAAAATCCTGTACAAAATCACCTTGTAAATACCGAGTCGTGTTCACCGGAGGGCAAATCCATATCAGCCTAGCTTACTCTCTTAAACATGGTAACGCACTTTATACTCTCTCATAGTCAAGGTCAAACAATTCTATTTTTTTGGGAAGAAACCAGGTCAAATAGTGTCCCGATCATCATAGTTTATTTCTACATGTCCTAGTTTCACCCA
Source organism: Oratosquilla oratoria (assembly GCF_046742065.1). Lineage (NCBI taxonomy): Eukaryota > Metazoa > Arthropoda > Malacostraca > Stomatopoda > Squillidae > Oratosquilla > Oratosquilla oratoria. Next base: position 939,771 of record NC_134780.1, on the reverse strand, counting down.
TAAAGTGAATCAGATCGTGTATCCTTTGCGAGAATAGGAATCTTTAAAGGACGTAACCGTGTTTAAGAGGTTAAAGAAATTAAGACAGGAAGTCGATAGCCCCACACAACGGTGGGGGGGGAGGGGGGGACGCGGCCACGAAGGGCAGACTTGGAAGGGTAAGGAACGAAGTAACATTGCCGAAAAAATAAATAAATATTGGAAAAAAAAAGAACAACTGAGTTATGCTTCTAGTTTATTTATATTTTTCTGTCTCCCTTAATTAGATTTATCTCATTTTTTCTTATGTTATTTCATCCTATTCAATCTTAGTTTTTATTTATTCTCATTTTAAATTTTCTTCAATTAATCTATCTCTATCATTCCAGTGCGTCTTAATTTATGTTGCTTTATCTTTCCTGGTATTCTATTTTATTGTACATGTATACATATCTGTCTATACAGTAAGAGCTTTTTTCCCCTTATCAGGGAGGTAGCCAAAGTCAAAAGGCATATATCTGCTCCCACCCATTTAATACCCACCCATTTAATACCCACCCATTTAATACCTACCCATTTCATACCCATCCACCACCCCTTTCTCTCTCTCATCTTAGCTCCTCATGGATGACAGGTCATCCCTGTATCCCGCCCACTGCACTGGGTTAGAAAGAATGCAGCAAGACACAGCGAGGCAGCTTTACTTAATCGGTGACACCCCCCTCACCCTTTCCGCCCCCTCATGCAGAACTAGAGAAAACGGGGAGAAATCCCTTCGGGCTGCGTCAAAATATCCTTCATACATAACCATTCCTTAACCCCCGATCCCCCACGTACTCCATTCCTTGCATCTCAGTTATCATCTATACACAGACATTCTCCACGCACCCCTATATCCTGCCTTCTCTCTTCCTTGCTCAACAGACATTCCCCTCCTGCTCAACGCCCTTTTCACCTCATCCATCCATCTTATCCTCGTCAACCCCTTATGTTCACTCCATTCACATCTGCCTTCCCTCTTTTAGTAACATCTCTTCACTCATTCTTTCCATGTGTCCAAACCATCCCAACAGCCTTTCATCAACCTTATTTGCCGCCTCCTTTTCTATCCCAGCTCTCCTCCTCACTCTGTCCAACATTGTAGCCCCTACCATTATATATATATATATATATATATACATATATATATATATATATATATATATATATATATATATATATATATATAGAGATATATATATGACAGCTTTCATCCGGCCACCCACAAAAGAAGTGTGATTAAGACTCTGAGTTCTAGGGTGGAAAAGGTGTGTTCCACGGACGATAGCAAGAAGAAGGAGAGGAGACACCAGAAGAAGGTAATTAGTGACAACGGCTAACCTAATTAGGTGGTAAAAAGGTGGACGGCACGACAACAGAGGGGAAGGGTGGAGGACAGACGACCGGACGCGACGCGGGTCACGGTCCCTTACTTGAAAGGGGCTTCTGAGGTAGCGGCCAGACTGCTAAGGAAACACGGTGTTGAAATAGCACACAAACCGAGGAACACTCTACATAGGGCCCTGACCAAAATTAAGGACACTGTGAGCCAAACGGACCGAATAGGGGTGGTTTACGATATTAGGTGCAAGGACTGCGAGACACATTATGTTGGGGAAACGAGCAAGAAATTGGCGACAAGACTGATAGAACACCAGAGGGCTGTTAGTAGAAAGGACATGAGTTCGGCCGTCTCAAGACACTGCGAGGAAACGGGACACGAAATGGACTGGCAAAACGCGGAAGTGAAATACGGAGGTAGTGGAAAAAGCACCAGGTTATTCTTGGAAGCTTGGTCAAGTGATGATAATAGTGTCAATAGGTGCATCACTTTAAACCCAATTTATAAGGGGGCGAAGGATAGGCTGGAGAAGAAGCTTACTTCTTAATATGTTTATGTTGTGTGTTTTATTTGTTTTTGTTTCGACATGACGGTAGTGTGTTTCTTGATGTGTTTTGTATCATTCCATTTTATTTTCATTTTTATGTATGTAATTTTATTTATTTATGAAATTTACTAACGGTGGTGGCATGCGTTACATGACTTTTGTTCCGCGTACCGTTGTGGCATGCCACGTCGTACAGCCTTTATGCTCAATCTTGGGGGGCATTTTCTCATACAGCTTTTCTTATTTATTTCAAGGTGTACTCTTCCTTTTTGTATGTTTATGATATTGATGGATTTTGTGTTCTTGTTCCAATTTCTTTTATTCGTGACATACATGCTACGCGGGACATTTGTTCCACGGGAGTGCACAGTGGTGCGACCCATCGGTAGCGGGGTGAATCCTTACAACTTTCCTATATTTTCTTTATATATATATATATACATATTTTTCTATGGTAAACTCGGTGAATGTTTTCAAGGAAGTATTGCACCTGTTATTTTATAGTTTTATTTATATTTATTTCTCATTTGTGTTTTTGATTTGGTTTAACTGCGTCGGATTGTAACGGTTACTGTGGAGACCTGTCCCAGTGTACCAAATTCCCCTTATTTATGTACATTTCCATTGCTACCACTGTATTACCCTGAAGACGAACCCCGGACAGGGTTCGAAACGTCGGAATAAATTGACGAACGTCGAGTCCAGCGTATGCTTTCTCCCATAATATATATATATATATATATATATATATATATTTATGTATGTATGTGTATATATATGTATATTTATATATATATATATATGCTATCTATGACCATTTCTCATAAGTTAGTTTACTCAGTCTTTTTTTTTTTACCCAGCTTTGTAGGATTTATATCTTCTTTGGTGTCTCATAACACACACGGAATCGTATTCTGGAGACAGTGCATGAGTAATTCAAGATAACGAACTTTGAGTTGCTGTGATCGTCCTTCAGTGTATTGCTTATCCTCTAAACTGTTCGTCCGCGGTAATGGACAGGAAACCGATTACTAAGAATCATCCTAACAAAATATAGTGATAATAACCTGACAAACACGTCCGTCACATTAATGGCTCCGATAAAGTCAACATACCATGAGACCACGAGGAAAGGAAGACATTCAGGGGAATGGTTGCGTATTCCAGCCATTGGACCACCATGCAATTCTTTTCATGGTAGTCTAGAAAAAAAATATCATGTGTGTCCTTTATGATGCAGAAATTATTCTCCAATCTTTTAATTGTCATGGGAAAATATATATATATTTACTTTTGGCACAATCTAGAGGACATCACAAATCTGAGGATATAGCGTTGTCCTCAAATTAGGTTCTGTCAATCAATCGATCGAGAATCCTATTAGGTACGAGTTCACTCTACAGATGGGTAGAACTACCTAGTGGGCACCATAGCCATAACTATAGAATACTTGACTGTACTGAAGGTAACAGTGACGAAAATGATGGCCTCACAACGAAAAATATTTTACGAAATCAAGTAACTGATACTATGAGTGTGAAAGATAACAAGTTCAGCACAGTCCAGTAAATGACAAAGCTGATATTGACATGTTAAGAAAATAGCCTTCATTTAATATTAGTCATTCCAACTACACGTTTGCATATATTACCCTAGAAAACACTTAACCACAATCTTATATATCTCCTCACTTACCAGCAGTGCCATTCATTTCCTCCTTCCCCTCGTCTCTCCTACGGTCCCAAATTCTAACTCACACTTCCCTTTCAGTTTAGTATCATTCAATGCTAACACACCTTTCTTTGCATTTTTATGAATTATGATAATAACGATAATGATATGATAATTGTGATAATAATAATGA
>NC_134780.1:916000-931000 GCF_046742065.1 Oratosquilla oratoria | reverse complement strand
CTGAGTGAGATCGTAGGGAGTTACCACAACAATTTCTTTAAAGGGGACAATGGATTTTGATGTCCTATACGAGGCTTCTCTGATATTTCAGCGTCCAGGAGATTCTATGCCGAATAGAATTGCTTAGTTTCAGGAAGAACAAAATATTAATGCGACATTTGGCCTTCATGGGTTAAAATTTGACATATCATTTATCTTCATGAAGGCAACTGTTGGACAGAGGGCATTGGTACTGCACCACAGGTTCAGCTGCATTGTTTACTCTCTTTTTAGCATGGTTTGGCCACTTGATTCATCACAAAGATAAATTAAAAAATAATCCTTTCGGCCCGTAAGGAATTTCCCTTCAGCTGAGCTAAACAGCCTAGTTTTATCCAGAACAATAGTATCACAAAGGTTAAACCAGACTAATAAAACCCTTTCGTTGTGTAAGGGGTTTATCTCGGCTGATTAAAACTGTCTGATGATAAAGCAAATCTGTAAACGGGTGAATAAGACTGAGTGTGTTAACTAAAGTAGTTTTAGTACGTCACTGACTTGATCTATTGATCTATCCACAATTATTTTCTAATTTTATCACTAGCATAGAGATGCCACAAAGATGTACAAAATAACTTCGTGGGGGTAAAAATAAGGGAAGAGTTTTTATTTGGTACAAAAAGGATTAACTAAGATTGGTCTTGATCTCTATCTTACCGTGGGAGTGCTTTGGAGATGAATAGAGATAGCCTATTCCTTTCAACAAGAAAAATACCTTGAGTTTCAAAGGTTAATCTGAATGTGAGAACAGAGATGAAGTGATGGTTTATGAAGAAAGGTGGACTAAAATCACGAATAAAAAATGGCCGCAGATTGCTTGGTAGGAAAACAGAAGAGCCTGGTAAAAACCTACAATAAAACTCTAAGTTCCACCTGATACGGAGAACACCAATTTCCAAAGATGACACGCGTTTATCAAGAGTTAATAGGGACTGGTTCTTAATACTCTATTATACAGAGGTCCTTCGAAAGTTAAATTAGATAATCAAAGACATCGCGTACGTTTCAAGTGTTCAGAGGACTGAGGAAAGTATTTTGATAGATTAAACAAAATGTCCTCTGCTTTTATGCAATGTGGGGACGGAGAGGGGGGGTCGCCGATTTAATGAAGCGGCCTTGCTGTGAATGTGCTGTGCCTTGCGACACTGCTTCTGACCCAGGAAAAAGCCTTGGTATATGTATGTATGTATGTATGTAAACAAAATGTGTAGTTTATTGCAACATGCACTTATACACAAAGCCGTTATCTTCATCTTGGGAGCTTGGGTAACGTTAGGAAATAGCGGTCACTGGTAATCGTAGAAGCCTTTTGAGGAGTTAAAGTCATTTAGGAGGAGGAAGATTGAAGACTGATCCGATTTGAATAAAGGGGGGGTGGGGGTGTCACGGAGGGAAGCGAAATCAGATAAAGAGGAGGGGGAGTCAAATCAAGGGAAGGGGGAATCAGGAAACAACGAGCCTTCAGCAAAGGAAGGGTTTCTCTAAGGAGAAGGAATTATTGTATACTGGAAAGGGTATCTTAACAAACGGGAAACTGACGCATTAAAAGTCGTGTCCAATGGACATCGTGTATATTCACCTTGGTCTTTGGATCACGTGTTGGACTCGTGATCGACAGCTATTTCCCTTCCGGAAGAGAGCTCAGAGCTCGTATGACCGATCCATGGGTAATGCTATGACCTTACACACACACACACCCAACTCCCCGCCCACGAGAGTCAGAGTAACGACCCGAAGCGCAGCGATACCGAAATAATTTCGGCCCTGGGCTGGATTCGAACCAAGTACTACGAGCACCATCATGCTGGTAGCCAAGCGCTCTACCAACCGCACCACCTAGTCGTGATTAATCTCTTATGTCCGATGACGCCCTTCATGCATTTTGTTCATTATAATGCTTTTTTTTTTTTGTGTGTGTGTGTGTGTGAGCTAAGGTTGTACCCCAGGATAAATTGGATGGAAAAAACTGACAGAAAATAAGAAACTGTTGTTAATTTAGATGGCTGTTATGCGTATTTCATATATTCTTCTTGTACCAAATTCTGAACAATTCTATTTTTCTCAAGAGTAGATCAATCATAACTTCAGCTAAACCGAGGTCTGAAAATCTGTCAGTTGATAAAATCGTTTTGTGTCTGCTACGGCAAAAACCTATTGTGTGAGTCACGATATTTGAAGGGCCCAAGGAACGAATAGGGGTAGAGGAGGAAAGAGAAGAAGAGTGGAAGGAAGGGGGGATGGAAGAGAAGGAAAGAGATGGAAAGGAAAAAAAAGGGGAAGAAAAAGAGTGGAAGGAATGGGGGGAAGGAAAGAGATGGGAAGGAAAAATAGGGGAAGAAAAAGGGTGGAAGGAATGGGAATGGAAGGAAAGAGATGGGAAGGAAAAATAGGGGAAGAAAAAGAGTGGAAGGAATGGGGATGGAAGGAAAGAGATGGGAAGGAAAAATAGGAGAAGAAAAACGGTGAATATGTAAAAGGAAAAAGAGGAATTATGAAGTGAATATGAAGAAGTGACTAGAAACAAGAGAAAATTGTGACAGAGAAAGTGGGAAATGGGTCAGTCAACATGAAAAAGAAATGGAACCAGTAACAACACACACATATATATATATATATATATAATATATATATATATATATATATATATATATATACATATATATATATATATATATATATATATATGTGTGTGTGTGTGTATGTGTGTGTGTGTGTGTGTGTGTGTGTGTGTGTGTGTGTGTGTGTGTGTGTGTAGATAAGCATCACTCAGTGGTGGTGGTAGGAGCATGATCAAGAACGAAATACCTATAGTGTAGAAAGCAACACTGAAGCCATCAAGACAGAGGCACATTTTATTATTTCCGTGATTGTTCGAATCAGACGATTTGATTCAGGTGAGGAGGAGACCTCAGAAAGGTTACGGATAACACCGGACTTTTTCATTCAACCGCGGGTTGGCTTGATCAGTGAATAGAGATTTGGATAGAAATGGTGAAGAAACGACACGAGAAAAAACGAGGAAAAGAGAAAAAGAACGCGGAAAAAATCAAGAATAAAAAGAAAAAAGCGAAAGAAGGAATGCCCTCAAAAATCCTGCGGGATAAAAAAGCAGAATCTGAAAACGTATAAGAAGAAAAGCCGAGGGAAAAAATGTTTTGCGACGGAAAGAAAAGAAGTAAATAGGCGCCGTGAAAGTGAGTGGGTAAGAATAGATAGAAACCAAGTGAGTAAAAGGGAAAATGCAAAGGGGGAAAAGGAATGGAAAGGGAAGTGTAAGAGTGATAAGGAATGGGGTCTCCGAAGGAAGTTCGTTCTGACTGAGGAAGTAGGGAGTATGGGATCATGGTAGGGAGTGTGTAGAGTATGGGTGACTGAGATTAGAGACAAAGATTAAGGTTTTACACCACAGAGCTTCCTTTGGCAGAAGAATATTTATTGTATCAAATTGGGCACAACATGTACTAACGCGTTAGATTAATTTAGCAGAGGTTGTTTAGTCCTCAGTAACATGAAGATTCTCCACAATTGAATGAAATTGTCGGGATTAAGCGAAGCTAAATCTTTACATAATCTTATTCCAGCATTATATGTTTAATCCCTAATCTGTAACAAATACCTTTAAAGGTTATTCTTGCAAATGCCTTATAGTCTTATTCACTTCAGGTTAAGGCTTCGTATTCAAAGGATTCTGGCTGTTTTTGCAGATTTAATTCTTCCTAATAACGATGCCAGTGGAATTCATTCAGCTGAGAACAAAACCAATGAAGCTAGTGGGTACTGGGAATGGGAGATTGATCTAAACGAATTTAACTCTCTCCTTAGGGCTTCGTATTAAAAGGATTCTGGCTGTATCTATAGATTTAATTCTTCCTAATAACGATGCCAGTGGAATTCATTCAGCTGAGAACAAAACCAAAGAAGCTAGTGGGTACTGGGAATGGGAGATTGATCTAAACGAAGTTAACTCTCTCCTTAGGGCTTCGTATTAAAAGGATTCTGGCTGTATCTATAGATTTAATTCTTCCTAATAACGATGCCAGTGGAATTCATTCAGCTGAGAACAAAACCAAAGAAGCTAGTGGGTACTGAGAATGGGAGATTTATCTAAAGAAAGTTAACTCTCTCCATACTGAATTGTACTTTTTCTTTTACCATCAATCCATCTTATCGATCTCCGTCTCACTTCTTCATTAGCAAAGTGTTACTGTCCATGTCGATTAATCATTTCTAGCTTTAGTATCACTTTTCCTTTTGTTCTGGCCGCCATCAACCTATTCTAATAATCTTTGTAGCCCTCGGTGGCAAAATGGTTAATTACTTTTGTTTTTTGCGCTACATTGTATGTATTTAATTATGACCTTTTTTTGTGCGGCAGACGTGAGCAACCCAGCTTTAACGGAGACGCGTTTATTAAAGATCTGTACAAACTTAGGTTAGTTCATGTAAATGAAATCGCCTGCTGTATGCTGTAAGTAAAATAAGACAATGTAGCACTACAGTAAACGAGTCATTTGGGAAGTTGTCAGCTAAAGGGGTGGGTCTTAGAAGAATTAGGTAATTAAATCATAGGAAAAGCAAATAGAGGCCCTCAAAACCAAAAAAAGATCGCCCTGCATTAGCCAGAGAAAAATACGTAGATTATGTCACATTAATATGAAGATAGATTACTTTTAGGGATTTTATTTACACAGCTCCATCAAAAGCGTCCGTGGCAAGAGTGCACCTATTTTAATTTGTTGATAGTAAGAGTTTAACAGACACTTGCTCAACACCTTTGTCATCAAGAAATGTCACAGAGTTGAATGAAATAGTCCAAGAGTTGCCAAAAGGAAAATGAATAAATTAAAAAAAGACAAGTAACACACGATACAGAAACGGTTTATCTAAACGGAGTATAATCCCTTTTCCACCGAAGATGAGCCATTGAGATAAATATAAATAGCGTGGAGACAACCGAAATAAAACAACCCTCAGATTAGGAAGAAGCTAGCTGCAGCCTTTCATACTATACTGTAGACAGCTCTCATCTCGGAGAAATCTTTGTGCAAACCTTAATCCTAGACTGAGCTTTGTTCTGCCACACAGGTATAATACACAGAAGGCTTTAGTGTGAGGCTATCATATTTATATGGTAGGAAAGTCATAGACTGGCTTTGTTTGCTTGTGTATTTAGTCTGACTGAGGCATTGGATGAGCCTGACAGCGCATAAAGGTACGTAGTGCTTACGTATGAAGCTTTACTACTAGTATTCATTTTTGTGCCTACACAAGGGTCACATCACTTGTCCATGAAGCGAAAGAACCATTCCCTGAGCCACCCGGAGCTCTAGTTTGTAGTTGAAGTGGATTATTCAAAGTACTTAGGCTTATGCAGAAATTCATGGCAAGCTATGGGATTGAATCCAGAGGAAGTGTGAAGGATAATCAAATCCTTGCAAATATGAAAAAAACGGCCGGTCAGTTCTCGAACTGAAGAATCATAGATCGTACATGGCAACTACCGTGCCGCTACGTCTCCAAAAGGATCACAAAGGATTAAAAAGGCGGAGCATGCCGACAGGAGACCTTTTGGTCCATATCTAGGTCGGATGCTAAAAAAATCATAATAATAATAAAATAATAAATAAAAACTATAATAATGTAAATAACAAATAAAATACATAAATAAATACATAGGTATAGTTAAATAATAAACAAACAGGTAAATAGTAAATAATAATAAATTGACATATAATAAATGAAAATCAGACAGACAAATGATGAAAAAAAAGGATGTAGGGAAACGTGGAGATGAATTTAGAAGTAGAGGGGAAGTAGAAGCGAGATGGCGAATTAGACAAAGGTTAAAGAAGAGGGAACTGAAGTAGAAGACAGGGGATGAGGGAAGTAGTTAAAGGATAGAGGCTGAGTTATGTAACAATAAAGGACAAGGAGAATGTAGAGATAAAGAAAATAAAGGGGAAGGCACAGGTAGTGGACTAGGAGTTATGAAGAGGATCGAGAGGAAGATTCCAGTAAAAGTGTTGAAGGGGCAAAGTTAGGCGAAGGTGGAATTGGTGGATGGGTTGGAAATGGATTGGATGGAAATGGAGTAAACCGCAGACAGAAAATGGAATGGGGCAGGAATGGAAAGTAGATAGCAGCATAGAGATGATAGAACTGGATGTGGACGTTAAAAAGAAAATAAGCAATCATAAGATTTAACCTCCCATCTGTAGCTGATGGTGGTTTTCTTTTATTCTGACTGACTGGCTATTTCGTTTATCTCAGTAGCATCCCCCCTCACTAGCAAATGTGATAGATAAAATGTGAGTGGAAATGAAGTTGAAAAAAGGACGGGAAGGGGAAACAGAAGAGAAGAAAAGGGGAAACAGACAGAAGCTGAGGAGACAGAGGAAGGGAGGGAGAAGAGATGCAGGAAGAGGAGGAGGAGGAGGAGGAGGAGGAGGCTGAGGAGGAGGAAGAGGAAGAGGAAGAGGAAGAGGAAGAGGAAGAGGAGGAGGAGGAGGAGGAGGAGGAGGAAGAATTGTAGGTGATGTAGAGGAAGCGCGTCAGGCAGACGTGAATGGCAGTTGGCAAAATGGAGAGGGAAAGTGGAGCAGGAGCGGAGGCCAAGAGTATAAATGAAGGCCTGTAATAGTGACGATGTACAGACCTGCGTGGGAGAGGGAGATGACACTCCAAAAGTATCAGAGTTAGAAAACTAGAACAGGATGGATATCAAAGACTTACACATATATTCATTCATACATAATGAACATTGATGCTTTTATGAGTATATAGATCAAAGGAGTCATAATAGATAGTAGCTTACGAGCATGATTATAAAAGCATTGACAAGCTTGGACACTACAAGCTTCTTGTGCCCCATGTTTCCGCTTGCCATGTAACGAAGGATTCTTTTTACAAAGGATTACAAAGGCGGAGCATGCCGACAGGAGACCTTTTGGTCCATATCTAGGTCGGATGCGAAAAAAAATCATATTGATAATGAAACAATAAATAAAAACTATAATAATGTAAATAGCAAATAAAATACATAAATAAATGCATAGGTATAGTTAAATAAGAAACAAACAGGTAAATAGTAAATAATAATAAATTGACATATAACTAATAATAAATTAAAATCAGACAGACAAATGATAACAAAACAAAAAACAAATAATGTAAAACAAATTATAATCATTACAGCATCTTACTTAGATATTTATCTAAATGATTCTTAAAGCTTTTATTTTCTTACCGGGTATGACACTTGCGCCCGGCATTTCGATTCCTGTCCATCGAATCCTCTACTAGACAACTCCTCTACCCCTCTCCCCCTACCTTCCCTTGTACTATCCCAACTACTCAAATGACTATCATCACTCCCGCCTTCTTGGGCCCATTATCACAAATCAGCAGCACTCGCATCGCCCCTACAATCATCTTTGTCATAACTCTGTAATTACTAATGGACCGACAACACTATTCGACAAGTTTGGGGGTAATCGTGAAAGAACGCGGGGCAAGAAAAAATCTATAACGAGGAAGGAGGGCACAATATGGCAAGGAAAAGTAAAACAATATACTAGAAGAGAGACGGGGAGTTGTTTAATACAAGTAGGAGGGGGAGTAGAAAGAGGGCGGGGAGTACATATGACGAGGAGTGTGGGTAAGAGGAAGCAGAAGAGGATAATGAAAAGGAAGAGGAGAGGAAGGAGGACAAAGAGTAGTAAGATGAATAGGCGGGGAAGGAAGAGGACGAGGAAAAGGATGCGGATGAAGAGGAGGAGGAAGATGACGAGGAATAGATAGTCGAGGAGTGTGTTGTGGACAAGGAGAAGAGAGAAGAAAAAGAGGGACGAGAGGAGGAGTGAGAGAAGGAAAAGGGGGAGGAGATGAGGTATGAAAAAGAGGAAGATGAGGGTGAGGAAGAAAACAAGGAGGAGATGGAGAAGGAGAATTAGCAGGGGAACATGATGGACTACGGTGGAAGGACGTGGATGATGAGGAGGAGATGCACGAAGTGGAGATTGGCGAGGATGTGGAAGATAAAGAGCAGGAGAAGGAAGAGGAGGTGGTGGTGGAGGAGGAGGAGTAGGAGGGTGTGGGGAAGAACCAGGAGGAGGAGGAGGAGGAGGAGCAGGGACAACGAGGAGGAGGAGGAGGCGATGGTGGTGAAAGTGGGGGAACCAGCAACAAGATCCATAAGGCAAGTTATGGGTGAATGGAGTGGCAGTTAGAATGACGAAGTGGTCATTGCGGACTTGTAACAACTGCCCCCCGACTCGCAACCCGCACCAGCCGTGCCAGCTGCAGTGTGGAAGGCCACAGCAGAGAGCGGGCAACCGGGTGCAACATTGCTCGCAAAAAGAAAGGAACCCGCGGGGAAGTAGGAACCACATGAAGAGGAAGCACGGAACACTCTTCTTTTTCACTTCTATACTTTTATTCTTTCGTTCTGTAACTAACCTTCCAGAACACATGTATGTCCAATGGTCTTATGAAATAGAGACGTGAATCATGTAATAAATACGACCTCAACGACAGCAATTTTACACAGAATTCGGTTCAATGGTAGTGGCTGTCGGAAGCTTGGTACACAGCGCTAGCGTTGCAGAGCTCGAGCAATTAACATGAAGGGGCGAACTAGAGCGGACATCACTCTGGCCGCCACACTTCGAGGCTTCGCGCAGTCACTTGGAGCTGGAAAGGTTCTAAAATCGGTTAACGAGTAAAGGTATTGGCCTGTAGCGGAGAGTCGAGTGATCATTGCTGACGGCCAGGAAAGGTCCCCTTAGTTCCCGAAACGATTTAAAATGCGAAAAAATTTGCAACATTACCAAGACGTAAGAACAATGATATCTAATTATGTCATTGCAATAATGAAACTAGACTTACGTACGTATAATGACAATTACTAGGAGTATAACAACATAAAAGATAATTCAAATAATGAAAGAAAAAAATACTTGTCGTTACAAAGGTTTTGGGATGCAAGTGAAATGTCCCAATGCAATAAGTATTAGATCTCAAATTACTGTTACCAAGGTATATTTATAAATATATGTTACTTAGTCTTATCATATGAAACAAATTTACATAAGATACATGCAAACTGATTTAGGGGACTTAGCGAAAGCAATGATCTAATTCCTAAGTTTCTTCTAACTCAAAGATTCAGTGCAAAAATGCTATAAATAATTACTGTAAGTTCCCAAGGCAGCTTCATTGCTGAATCTCGTAAAGAGACAATAGCTATACAGTCTCCTGATGATGAATGATGTATACAGACATTTCAGCCGTGAAGTATGAACTCAAGGAACATACTCATTACCAAGTTTGGAGCAATCTAGTTGCTTGAAAGAAAACAAGTAATGCCATAAATTCGGTTCATGACGAATGTTCAAAGAGAAATCAGAGAAACGACCTCAGTGTTTTCTCTTTTGCGTGCTACAACCAGGTGACGATTTTAACACCAATTCCCGTTTTCTTTCAAAAAGGCCGGATAGTTTCTGCCTGGTGGTTTCAATGCGTTTTCTGTTCTCATATGTCAAAGGCTGACTTCTGCACTATTTGCTCTATTTCAAGCTGCTGCACAATTTCTGCCGCACCTGCAACAGCTAGTAATGAATTCCGGATTTCCAATACTGTATACATATAGTGTATGCACACACATACGCGCGCACACACACGAACACACACACACACACACACACACACACACACACACACACACACACACACACACACACACACACACACACACACACACACACACACACACACACACACACACACACTTCAATGCTGCGCACAGTGCCATTAGCACGGTGACGTAAAAGATGATTTATTAACATAGTTAGACACTTTCACTTTTTCAACTGTTTTAAACAAGTCTCATGTGTCCCCCTCTTCGTAACCGCAGCAAGAGCAACGCACTATAACCGTCAATTACGGTCAACATCGGTCGTTCCAACGGGTTGAAGTCGGTCGTGGTGTCGCATCAATAATGAATACTTTTCTGCCAGTTCTTCCGAACGCGTCTTTTATTTCTAATGCAGTAATAGAGCTATAATTTTTTTCGTGGAGCTAGATTATTTTATTCCCTGAAGGAGTGGATCACTAATTCAAGGAAGAGACCAGATATTTAGGGCTCTTGTAATTGGGCGTCATCACCAAAAGTTCGAAATAAAACGAATTAACACAGATTACACTCATAGCGTGTTAACATATTCAGATGAAAGGTTTCTCTAAAGTTGAATAAGATTGATAGGCAACCCCTCCCCCCCAAAAAAAAAAGAAAAAAGAAAAAAAGAAAAAATCAAGACAACCTGAGAAAGTAAAAAGTATCAAGAGATGGGTACTACAAAAAAAAAAAAAAAAAATACAATTTCTTCTTTTGATTGCACTATTGACTCTTTTTTCACGGTTTGATAATGGATGTATCCAGAAGGAATACATAATTCATGAATAGAATTGAAAAGGCTAATCAACACGAGAACCTTCGAGGCACAAGAACTGTCCCCTGCTAAGTAAAATTCCTCCAAAAACCTACGAAGCACAAGAACTGTCCCCTGCTATGTAAAATTCCTCCAAACACCAGAAAAAGGAATGTGTAAATGACGAATAACAGCGAAGGGAACTCCCATCACGCACCGAGCAAAGTTTCCATATTAAGATCCCTTAATTGAACCCAGAATGATCTCGAAAGCTTAGTACTAACCTTTGGATTCGAATAGATTCCGAATTAGGGTCTTGTGGGGAAGGAATATCGGAATTACTTATATCTATTTGATAATTTTGTAACCCTTTCGCTGTAAATTGTTAGCCTTTTTTTTTTTTTTTTTTTGCGAAAATAATTTACAATCGTACACATTTATTTGGTTATATGAGCCCCTCCCCATTATTTTTTTTTCTAGCCTCATTGTGGGTCAAGGGTTCTCCTGTCCGCTATGCCATCGTAGTAAAATGCAGTTTGATGGATCACGTGTCTCTGCCTTTACTTTTTCTTGCGACACTGCTTCTGACCCAGGGCAGTGGACAAGGTGCAGGGATGACCCGTCATCCAGGAGGTGCTAAGATAAGCGGGAGGGTGGAGGGGTGTGGAGTGCATTCAGGGATGGAATGGGTGGGGATGATTTTATGCCTTTTCTTTTTTGGCTACCTCCCCTGTAAGGGGGAAAGAGCCTTGGTATATGTATGTATGATGTACGGGCCTCTGATCCGCAGTCTACTCGGAAACGCCTGTTCATACATAAAAGAGTCAACCAAATCACTCATAAGAACATAAGAATAAAGGAGACTGCAAGAGACCATAAGGCCTACACTAGGCAGCTCCGTATCCATCACCACCTGTCATCCCCATCCATAAAGTTGTCTAATCGTTTTTTAAAACAACTGATAGTTTCAGCGCTTACTACATGGTTACTCTTGGTTGAGCGCGCCCATT
Organism: Oratosquilla oratoria; assembly: GCF_046742065.1. Lineage (NCBI taxonomy): Eukaryota > Metazoa > Arthropoda > Malacostraca > Stomatopoda > Squillidae > Oratosquilla > Oratosquilla oratoria. The sequence continues at coordinate 919,524 of NC_134780.1, read as the reverse complement.
CGGAACTGTGGTCAGTCTGTATTAGGTCCTCAAGAGGTTTTGGTATCGAGGAACGAGACGACCGTTGACATGGCAGGTTGGATGGCTCGACATAGTGCTAAAGTCGACGGTGATTGCAGCTGGAAGTAGGACCCGTGTGATGGAGTACAGGCAGTCACTAAAGCCCACTGACTACCGTTGCAATTTTTTTTTTTTTTTTTTTTTTTTTTTTTTCCTAAGGATAGAGAGTTTTATTCGGATTTGGTGTAAAAAAAATATTAACTCTTTCAAATCGAATGATTCTTTCATTAATTTTGTCCAGTTTTATTAGGATTTGGTGTAAAAAAAATATTAACTCTTTCAAATCAACTGATTCTTTAATTAATTTTGTCCTAGCTAGTACCTGCTGATTTTATTTATTGTGAAGATTCTTCTGGGTATGAGTTAACTACTAAGCTCATGAGAAGGATCGTCCAAGGTACAGCTTAGGCCTGGGTACGATAAGCAGAATGCTGCGTTGTTTTATTGGTTCGGTTTGATGTATGAGGGGACGCCAGCAGTACGAAGGACGGTTACTGACCGTTATTGGTCAGTAATGACCGTATCGTTTTACCACTACAGACGCTGTTCGTCACCACTAACCCGATGTCGTTCCCTGGAGAGATGAAGAGGGAAGGGGGAAACAGAGGAAGTGGAAGGCAATGAAGAGGGCAAGAAGAACAGAAACAAAGTAACATAAAGAAACAGGGGATGCTGTTCGTCACCACTAACCCGATGTCGTTCCCTGGAGAGGTGAAGAGGAAGGGGGAAACAGAGGAAGTGGAAGGCAATGAAGAGGGAAAGAAGAACAGAAACAAAGTAACATAAACAAAGGAACAGGGGATGTAGATACGTAAAGCGGCAATGAAGAAGGCGGAGGAGGTGGAAATGATGAAGAAAAGAAAAAGGAGACGGAAAAAGTGGAGGAGGATAAAGAGGAGGTGGAAATAAGGAAGAAAAGAAAAAGGAGACGGAGAAAGTGGAGAAGGATAAAGAGGTGGAAATAAGAAAGAAAAGAAAGAGAAGGAGACGGGGGAAAATGGAGAAGGATAAGAAGGTGATGAAAGAGAAAGGGGAAGAAAAAGTAGGATGCTGAAAAGTAGAGAGTGAGGAGCAGGTGTTGCTAGAAAAGGAAGAGAGGGAAGAAGAGAGGAAAAGAGAGAAGAGGAAATGGAGGTAAAGGAAAGGGGAGGACATGGATAAGAAAAAGGAAGAATTTGAGAAAGAAAGTGGAGTAGAGAGAGGAGGTAGAGATAGAATGGAGGAGATAGAATGGAGGTAGAGATAGAATGGATAGAACTAGGAGGAGGAGGTAAAAAAAGAAATGAAGTAGGACGAGGTAGACGGGGAAGAGGAGGTAGAGCCCGTACTTATCGTGGCATTGGTGAAGGTAGAGATAGAGGAGGGAGGACGATGAAGTTGGGAGATGCTATGGGTAGGTGGCTGGGAGCGGTGCGTAATGACCAATTCGTCGTGGAAAGTGCCACCGCGTTCCCTCATTGGATCGTTTACGTAATACACCTCCGGGGGTCTCGTGATGCTGACGAGTGAACTCTTAGAATCATCCGATTTTTTTTTTCTTTTTTTAAATCTTTATCCACGAGTTTTGTATTCAATGATAGGTGATATCTATTTAGGTAGTATGTTTTTTTTTTGACAAGCGACGTATGAAAGAGGATTACATTAATAATGTAATAGTTATTACTAGTGTTATTGGTATTAATATCCTCAGCATAATTTTCCTTAATTATAGTAAAATAATAATAATGGCAATAAAATTATGATAATAGTAATGATAATGATAATAATGATAACAACAACAACAATAACTAACAGTGATGATGATAACAACAACAACGACGACTACGATTACTACTATACATACATATATCAACGCTTTTTTCCCTTACAATGGAGGTAACCAAAGTCAAAAGGCATAAATCCACTCCCACCCATTTTATTCCCGCATACTCCACTCCCATTCACCACACCTTCCTCCCTCTTTTCTTGGCTCATCCCCGTTGACGGGTCATCCCTGCATCTCACCCACTGCCCTGGGTCAGAAGCAATGCAGAATGACATAGCACATCCACTGCAAGGCCGCTTCATTTAATCGGTGATCACCCCCCTCTCTGTCCCTTCATGCAAAAAAAAAAAAAAAAAAAGAGAGAGAGAGAGAGAGAGAGAAAGAGAGAGAGACGGGAAGAAATCCCTTTGGGCTGCGCCAAAAGTATCATTCACACATACTTCCTAAACCACCCCCATCCCCCTACTCACTCCCTTCCATGCATCGCAGTATCATCCATACACAACCATTCTCCACTCACCCCTATCTTCTGTCTTCTCCCCTTTTCACCCCATCCATCTCATCCTTGGTCGGGCCCTCATGTTCACTTAATCCACCTCAGCCTTACACACCTCTTTTGCTAATCTTTCTTTACTTATTTTCTTTTCATGTGTCCAAATCATCTCAGTAGTCTTTCATCAACCCTATCTCCCAACTTCTTTTCTACCCCCGCTCTCCTCCTCACCTCCTCGTTTCTTACTCTATCCAGCCTAGTAACCCCTACAATACTTCTCAGACATTTCATTTCAAACACCTTTAAATCCTCGTCTCTTCCTCTCTCATATTTCATGTTTCTATCACATCAGTGCTGTCGGCACAGTCACTCCTTTATACAATCTTCTCTCAGCATCTATTCCCACATGTCTATTTATCATTACACTTTTTAATCTCCCAAGGCATTTACTTGCTTCTCTCAATCTACTTTCCACCTCCACCTCCACTCCTCCTTGTTCCGCCACATTCGCTTCCAAGTATCTAAAGCTATCCACTTCTTCCAGCCTCTCTCCCTTAATACTCTTTTTCCAATTTGCTGCCATCCTCTCCCCTTGTACATGTACCTAAGTTTTACCCACACTTATTTTCAACTTTATTCTTTCACATACCTTACCAAAATCCCTCCTCTGATCCTGCTACGAGCACAGTGTCTTGAGTAAAAAATAACCGGCTCATCTCTCATTTTTCTCCATTTTCTTTAACCATCTCCAATCCCCAGCCCATTATCCTTGCATTTATCTCTCGCACCATCCCATCTATGTATAAATTGAACAGCCATGGTGACATGACACATCCCTGGCAAAGTCCCACCTTTACCTCAAACCACTCGCTCTCTCCATTTCTAATTCTAACACAGGTTACTCTTGTAAAAACTCTTGACTGCTCTTAACAGCTGTCCTCCCATCCCATATATCTGCAATATCTCCCATAGTGCCTTCCTGTCTACCCTGCCATAAGCCTTTTCTAAATCCATAAAGGCCCGATAAAACATCCTTACTTTTTCCTAAAGTTTTCTCATACATCTGCCTTACCACATAAATCTGACCCACGCAACCCCTACCTGTCCTAAACCCACACTGTTCTTCACCAATTTCACCTTCTGTTTCTCTTGTAATCCTCTCAATCAAAACCCTCCCATAAGCCTTCCTAACTACATTCAACAAAC
>NC_134780.1:901000-906000 GCF_046742065.1 Oratosquilla oratoria | reverse complement strand
ATGTACATTTTCGTGCATTCATTGTTTCGCCCTTTTATCCTGTCTCATATTTCATAAGTCTGTGCACCTTTCGGGTCTCGTCTTACAATATACAGTGTATAGTCCTTTGTTTGTTCGGTTTGCTCTGACTATCTATTGGCACAATGAACTTCCCCAGGGGCTCTTTATTTCCCTTTTTCTATTCCTTTAATTATTTTTTTCTTTGGGGATCTATCGACCCTTTGTTGCAGCTGGACGGAAGGAAAGAATGTGGACATATAGCTTTGTGAGCCTCTAACTACGAATCCAATTTTTTCTAGTTACACATTGTTAGAGTTCATTTCTACCCAAATGACCATTTTCGAATAAAGTAAAAATCGCCACTCGATAAGGAAGGCCGCTGATGTTTTTTTTTTAAATTAATCTATGTAAACAAGAGGAAAGACTACATTTGTATTTAGATTTAAACAAGAGGAAATACTACTGTATCTGTATTTAGATTGTATGTAACATCATCCTTTCAACTGGTAAAAGATCCCCCTAAAGCTGTATAAAATGATTTTGTAACAAATAGATATCGGAATTAGGCTAAAGAAAACCAAATTCTTCACAATCATCATAACACAGTTATTTGATATAATTGAGACCGCTTATCCTTTCACTACGAGGAATTTGTGTAATTGAATAACGTAATATCGCGTGAAGCACAAAACAAATCCTGTAGATACGACAACTTTGTCAGTGTCGTCCTTGTAGTGCCAAATCGAGGTTGATTTAATCCAATGACAGACAGAACAAGTTAAACAAAACTGCTGCCGGGGGAAAAGTGTTTAAAAAAACGAGGTGAATGAAAAGGCTTGGTTATTAACCTCTGCATGTTAACAGTAGGTGACGCAGCAGTAGTGTTTTCTACAGAATTGTTTTACTGTTTAATTGCTTGTTTACTCATTATTCTATTAAGTTTATTCATTCACTTATTTATCTGTCGATTTGACTTGTGCAAGAACAAAAGGACATAATAATGGAGGAGATTGCAAGTGACCATAAGGCCTACACCGTGCAGTTACATGTTCATGACCATTTTTTATTCTTATCCATGAAGTTACCTAATATCCTTTTAAAACAACCAATTGTTTCAGAACAGTTAGAAACAAGCTGTATTGGCGTGAATGATGTCGTAAGGTTGTATCAGGACAAAAGGTGATTCGGGCATCATTCATGTTCTTTACCTATAGGACTTAACTACCTTTCTCATAAAGACGTGTTGTTAGCTTACACTTGTTGTTAATTCTTCCATACGCTTTATTGTAGTATAGCCATATATGGTATTCATTCGATTCCATGCAAACGTTTGTTTGTAGTAATCTTGTGCAGAAACCCAATCCCTCTTTTATACAAGTAGATGAACAAACTAAAATTTTCAGCAAGTGAAACTGTTTCCATCTTTATAATAATAAGATGAAAATGATCGTGGGTCTTTTGGTCCCCATTTCACTTGAACATCAACCGCCCTAACACAAACACCCTTGGTATTATTGTCTCCAGTGACCCATAGTGACAGACAATATTCCCGGAGACGGGACATGATGACTGTATGTAGCACTTACATAGTACCACTATCTCGCCATCACCATTTCGGGGGATCCTGAATGATTATTGTATTATGTCTCCATTTAAAGTGTGTGTAATATATGACATGTCCTCTAACACAATGCTGTGATAGATGTACTATTGTTTGCCGCCTACGGGCGTAATAAATTTATCAAAACCAAAAATCACTTGAACATCGTCTCCGTGGGAGCTTAGAGTGAGTGGTTACCAGAGAAGCAGAAACAATGATTACCGACAGAGGAATATTTGCTCTAATGCGTCAAAGTTTCCCAAACTGCGATTCGACCCAACTTGAAACTATCACTGTCTTGAAATTGTGTGATCAGCTAATGTTTCTATCATTTTTAAACCGCACGTCTTTGTTTTGCAAGCAAAAACACTGAACAGAAACGGGTTTTTCTCCATGATAACGATTATTACCTTAATATAGGTAATGGTAACGATAAAGATAATGATAGCATGGATGAGACAGGTAACGATAACAATAACGCCAAAGACACCTCGCCACTGCATATAACGACAACGCCACAGGTACAGCGACGACGCCTCTGGTAAAGATAACAACATTATAGGTAGCAATAGCGATAACACCGTAGATTCTGGTTTCTCTTGAATCATAGTGAAAATAATCACATTTTTTCTTTCTATTACAGTGAATTCATTGTAATTGATGTACCAAATTTGATCAATTTCAGTTTCTTCTTTAAGCTGCTCTTTTTAGACAAACAGACAGTCAGGCAAACAGACTAACAGATGAACAGGCAGACAGTCAGGGAAGTAGACAGAGAGCCAAACAGACAGATAGATAGACAGACAGGAAGACAGACGAATGGTTGGCCTGAGGCAGACAGACAAACACAAAAATGAACATAAGAAGGAAGGAGGGTTCAAGAGACCATAAGGCCTACACCAGTCAGACAGCCAGCCAGCCAGCCAGCCAGACACACAGCCAGACAGACAGACACAGACAGACACAGACAGACACAGACAGACACAGACAGACACAGACAGACACAGACAGACAGACACAGACAGACACAGACAGACACAGACAGACACAGACAGACAGACACAGACAGACACAGACACAGACAGACAGACACAGACAGACAGACACAGACAGACACAGACAGACACAGACAGACAGACACAGACAGACAGACACAGACAGACAGACACAGACAGACACAGACAGACAGACACAGACAGACAGACACAGACAGACAGACACAGACAGACAGACACAGACAGACACAGACAGACACAGACAGACAGACAGACACAGACAGACAGACACAGACAGACAGACACAGACAGACACAGACAGACACAGACAGACACAGACAGACAGACACAGACAGACACAGACAGACACAGACAGACAGACAGACAGACACAGACAGACACAGACAGACACAGACAGACACACACAGACACAGACAGACACAGACAGACACAGACACAGACACAGACAGACACAGACACACACAGACACACACACAGACAGACACAGACAGACACAGACACAGACAGACACAGACACAGACAGACAGACAGACAGACAGACAGACAGACAGACATAGATAGACAGACAGACGGACGGGCGGATATATGACTCCAGCTAGCATGTTAAATGAGCGGAGCTTCATTGCCCAAGGGGCGAACTAAAGGTACATTTTTCGAAACTAGTGGATTCGTGTGACTACACGAAACATCTGTTATAATGTCTTCTTTATAGTATTACTAACACATCAAATAGAATTGTGTGTGTGTGTGTGTGTGTGTGTGTGTGTGTGTGTGTGTGTGTGTGTGTGTGTGTGTGTGTGTGTGTGTGTGTGTGTGTGTGTGTGTGTGTGTGTGTCTGTCAATGTCTGTCTTTCTATCTCTCTCTGTCTGTGTCTGTTTCTATCTCTCTCTCTCTCTATCTATATATCTCAATCTAAACCCTTTATGTGTAATATGTGATCGTTTTTTATGAGGAAATGTGAAATGAGATACTCACCATTTTGAGTCGAATGCTGAAACTACCAAACTATATATCAATAATTATTTTTTCATACGAACCACCACATCCTCTTCAACACGGGCGATTTTAGCGTGATGTCGATTGATTTAAACCCCATTTTCCTCAGATCATTCCATGAATTGGCATTAACCTAAACAAGAATCTAGGCGTTGTAATCTTGATGGAGGAATAAACTTTTAAAAAGTCAATTGAGGGGAAATGATCTCTCATCTGAATAAATTCTTCTGGGGATAACCAGAAAATACTGTATATGTAAGGACGGTTTAATGTAGTAACACATTGTAAAATAAGACTTATTGACCCGCTGTCGGAGAATGAGATAAAATGGACAAAGTCTGTATATTTCGACCATTATCTGTGGACCTCTTCATTAGAATGAAGAGGACCACAGATAGTGGTCGAAATATACAGACTTTCTGTCCATCTTATCTCATTCTCTGACATTGGGTCAATAAGTCTTATATATAAGGACGATATTTACAGGTTGAGAGTCTACCATTAAACGAGAGAGGGAAAGGTTTCCTCAATTCAATATAATCACCTGTGGCCAGCCAGAAAAAAAGTGTATCAGAATTATCGTACCTAACAACAACTTAATGTTTTTAACGAAATTCGCGAACATTTCACGGTAACGGCCTTTCATGTGCAATACAGAACTCAAGATAATAATCCAAGAGCCCAGTTTGCGTGTGCGACAAACAGCCGCCGGTAGTTAGGTGTTGGACGTCAGGAGCAATTGACTCGCACGGAGTTGGGGAAGTGAAGCATTTGAATGAGTCATCGTTCCTTAAGGTCCTCTCTCAGCCGAATAAAACCAACTGGATTTAAGTGGAACAGAACTCTGCAAATGTGACAAACTTGTATTAAATGTCCGTTTAAAGTAATTGGCACGATTTCATCGAGATATTTTATATTCCTTCAATAACGAGGGATTCTTCTGAGCTGTATGGAATAGCCTTGAGTTAGAGAAGACAAAATCCTTTATGCGTGACACGTTCATTTCACTTGTTCGTTTATGGTTGTAGAGAAAGCTTGTCGAGATGACTTGAACCCTTTAATGTTGAGTTGTTCCACCAAAGCCAATGGTATTAGAAAAAAAATTGTTCGTCACAGTCGACCACTTACAATAATTGAGAAAAAAAAAAAAAAAAAAAAAAATTATATATATATATATATATATATATATATATATATATATATATATATATATATATATATATATATATATAGTTTCAGATCCTTTAACGATGTTAGATACATCTAAGCAGAGTAAATTCGTCTGCTGATAGACAAAATATAATCATTTGACAGTCATAAAGTCGTCATCTCTGCACAGAAATGTGCCACCCTGTGTACGGGAGTTCACCCGAGCCGAGCCGGAGTA
>NC_134780.1:876000-896000 GCF_046742065.1 Oratosquilla oratoria | reverse complement strand
TCCATTTCCTATATATTCCACTCCCCTCCACCCTCTTCCCTCCCTCTTATTATTATGGCTACATACTTTAGATATTTTGTTCTGGCAAGCATAAAAGATTTCTTCTCAATAGAAAGGGATAGCCGTAGAGAATTGGCTTGAATTATCACAATCAATTTAATTCAATGTTTACATACGTCATTTTGACTAGCCCTAGTTGGTTTCATTCAAGTCATCACTCCATCTAAAAGAACAACCACGTAAGACAGTCTTAGAGGCTGAAAGTTCTTAGGATGGGCCGTGCTTCCCAAAGAGTACTGACATACATCGTCCACTTTCACATGGACACATAGAAGACTTCCTGGAAGAGGCTTACGCCTGTGACCCCAGATCTACATTTACACTTTGTGGTAGCTTGTGGTGGATCTTTGCTTTATAATCGTATCTTAGTTCTTGGTTTTGCCAGAATTTGTCAAGTCTGCCCTCATATTGGTTGACTGATTTTGCTGCAGTTACTACATTTTCGTCTTGTGTCAGTCCTTTAAGTTCTACCACCATCCTTGTAGCCCTTCGCTCCACATTCTCCACCATCTCCAGAATCTAAGCAGTGTTATCGCCTGTTTCCCTAATGTGACTCTTGTCTACTTATGGCACTTGTGCATGACTGGGTGATTTATACGGTTAGCTTGAGTAAATGTTTTGTGAATTATTGAACGTTTAACCTGTCCATCTCTGATTCTGTTTTCGAGTGCATGACTGGGTGATTTATACGATTAGCTTGAGTAAATGTTTTGTGAATTATTGAACGTTTTACTTGTCCATCTCTGATTCTGTTTCGAGTTCACTGTCTAATCATCGACTTTGCTTGTTAATCATTATTTCCAAAGTATCCATACGTCTAACCCTTTAATGATGAAGCTTTAAGGTGGATAAAATCGTCCAACACTAAACATATTTTTTTTATGGTTCAAGTCGTTACTTGGTTGATCGAGATAATTCAATTATAGTAATTTATGATAAGGGATTCCTCCAAGACGATTAGAATATTTTGGTGTTTAGCAGAAGAAAGAACAGTGAGTGGATAAGAAATTTTCTGAACAACAACTATTCGTGTTAATGAAAAGTTATCTAATTCTTGTGTTTATTACGGATGACGCCAGACAGCCTAACTTAGAGAATGTCACGATAACGAAGGGACTAAGGCTATCCAATTAAACTCCTTTGTCACGATTACTTTCTAACTTTTTACACCAATAACTCCAGACGGATCTATACAGCCTAGGCTACCACAGACAAGAGGTTAGAACTACCTCTATTACCTCTTCCGATATGGTTAGAATCTATAGAGATTGTATTAGGGGTATAACGATTTGATTCACCTTCGTGGTAGTCATCGTGAGGAGAAAGTTCAAGCAATGGTATGCTAGTAATGTAGTTCTATGCAGATTTTATTCTGGCAAAAACAAGACCATTCTAGTCACTTTAGAGGAAGAAATCATTAATGAATTGTTAAAACAATGTCTCAATAGATTTTAACATACTTTTACTTACGAATAAAGATAGATACATATGTTGCTGGTACAAAGAAGTTGTTCTGCTATATATGTATATATATATGTCTTCCTAACAATCAAAATCACAATAACATGTATTAGTGATATTGACATCAAATATAGGGGTACTTTATAAGTATGTATATCGATCAGTAACACTGGGTCTAAGAAATAAAATAATAATGATAATAATAAATAAATAAAAAATCTACATAGGTCCACCAGTAATACCTGTGTCCAAGTTTTCGTACAATAATCAACAAACTTTATAAAAGAAAAAATGTCACATCTCATTACTTCCTTCCTCCCTTAGATATTGGATTGAGTGTTTGCACAGGCCCTAATTAATTTTCATATACAAACGCAAATACAATTTATTTACACGTACGTATTTGCATGGCTTTGTACACACTCATGCGAGCTTAACAAAACGATTCATGGAAATTCATTTGCGTATTAGACCCAGTATAAACTAAGGTATGACGTCATCAGCATCACCGCATAAGCGTTCGTTCATGCTGCGACCTAAAGCCGAGAATTAATTTGGCTCCGACACAGTGAATAACTACTGAAATAGCTGAAGAAGAGATAGAATATTAACAACCAGTTGTTATCTATACCATGTTTAAAAGAGTCTCATTAATTTGCTCCTTCATCGATCAGTCACGTCAGCAAAATTAGATTACTTGGTTCAGATCTGCAGCATTCGAGGAAAACCTACTTGTTTACGAGTCTTCCAATTTACAAGCCCTGGAGAATATTTAGTCAAACTTAAATTCACTCGAATCAATCCCGCTCTCATACCTGTCTATATTTTTTTTTTTTTTTTTTTTTTTTTTTTTTTTTGTCGAGTCCACTTCACGCTCATATGGTGCATGAATTAATATTCAACTTTTTACTTTTTTAAACATGATTAAATTCTTGAATAATGATGGAGATAATGAAACATAAGCTCTTAGAAAATATACATCGAAAAACACCAGAACTTCTTCAAAGACGAAGGAAAATGAGGGTATTATATGTATTTTCATTCCATAGATAAATTCACACCGAGAATCCTCCGTGGCTATATAAACATTCTTTCGAGGAGCATGCCTTTGCAAACGGACCAATCACGTAAAAGCTTAATTTCAACACTATTTTCCTATTGGTTTACATTCGCTGGGGTAGGCAGGTTTTAGTCCTTGTTGGAATTTCTTCCCACTCTTAGGAGAAATGAATTATGTAAAACAATATATTGCTGAAAAGTAATGTATTCGAAAGGAGGGACCAAACTTGTGTTGGTACGGCTAACTTGGTTAAAGTCATGTGATGACTTAATCTTGAAAATCTGTTAAACCATTAGAATCTGTATTTAGTGTCAGATAATGGGTAGAGAAGTCTTCCGAACGTATACTTGACTAAAATAAGATATAGCTCGAGCGTCTTCACAGTACGTTTATAAGCACTGATTTTTTACATACAAAATATATTAGTTTTCAAAATGTTTTTTCACATTGATTTCCACATGCACAGAATTGCACAATGTTACAGAAAAATACGTTTATACACACATGTATACATACATATCTATATACATATATATGTATATATACATATATATGTATATGTATATATATATGTATATATATATATATATATATATATATATATACATATATGAATGCATACATACATATATGCATACATACATTACATATATATATATATATATATATATATGTATGTATGTATGTATGTATGTATGTATGTATGTATGTATGTATGTATGTGTGTGTGTGTGTGTGTGTGTGTGTGTGTGTGTGTGTGTGTGTGTGTGTACAACACTGAATGGGTCCCAGTGAACAGGTATACATTTTTATCAACCACAATACACTTTAATTCTAAGCCATCAATATCGAGAGGCTCGAGGACGCCAGCATGCAGCAATTGAAACGTTTCTATTTCTGCATGTTGGCCTTTGCAAGTCCCGCGATGTTGATGGCTTAGAATGAAAGTGTATTGTGGTTGATGAAATATATGTATATATATATATATACATACACAAACACACACACACACACACACACACACACACGCACGCACACACACACACACACACACGCACGCACACACACACACACACACACGCACGCACACACACACACACACACACACACACACACACACACACACACACACACACACACACACACACACACACACACACACACACACACACACACACACACACACATACATATATCCGATTATCTTCCAGATATCTAGTGCGATTAATACCATAGCCAAGAAACATATTGAGCACCCCAATCCATATGCTACGAGTATACCTAAAACCTGCAGGCTCTTCATCCGATTTCCTTGAAATATTCTGTGACAGTCCCTACGTTGGTGATCACATCATCCATTATTTGAGTGCTCAAAGGTAAATGAATCTCAACTCACAATATATATATATATATATATATATATATATATATATATATATATATATATATATATATATATATATATATATTGAGAGAGAGAGAGAGAGAGAGATTCATATGGAACAATATCATCGTCGCCTTTCATTTTTGGAAGCTATTTCAACCATAACGAAGCAACTATGAATACATAAGCGAAATAGTTTCAAATATTTCCACTATAAATGAAGATCATAGCTCCAGGAGTATAACCCATACCTTTATTAGCAGAAGCCATATCACCAATAGTATTCTCTAGCAAGACTTAACCGATATCATTTATTCCGTCCTGGCATTTACTGCGTGCCCCAAATGTACTGGTATTACATACATGAGACACCATCTCCTAGCCACATCAGCTTCGAAAATGGATCTGGGGAGTTCCGAAATGTCATTCGCCTCTGGAGTACTTCTGAGGGAACTCCACTAAGATTATCTAAGATTGTACTTAATATCGAAAACCTGCATAAAATTTGTTCATGTTGATAACGAAGAATTAGTCTTTATTTTATCTCGAGGCTTGGCCTCAGGGGATCATGTGATATTTACTAAAACAAAATCCTTCTGTGTGTCACCAAATTGAAGAGATTGGTTATCCAATTCGCAACAACTTGCGTCTCGAAAGAACGCGTATAAACCAGCGAGGTAATTAGAGTGAACAAGGAAGTGAGCACTCGCCCAAGAGGCACCGCAACCAGGGGTTCGGTTAGGTACGTTAGGTTTGGTTTCGGCTTAGAGAGGGAAGGGTGGGTGTATGAGAGAGAGAGATGGTATGAACGCAGATTAAGGCAATTTCTAGAAATTGCTGAGGTCAAAACAGTACCAGGCACCGCGGTTTTAATCCCCTCGAGCTCTGAAGTGATGAGTCACCAAGAGACAAGGCAGGAGTATCTGCGTATATAAGTACGTACTTGTTTGACAGGACTAATTAACTTTTTTTTTCTTGTTCTTATTGCTGTTCTCTATATTGTAGTTTTCCTTTGCTTTCTCGTTTGTCTCCCACTTTTTACCTTTCATTCTCATTCTTTTTCTAATTCTCTCATTCTTTTCCTTTTTTTTTCGTTTAACGTTTCTTTCCTCTGCTCTTTCTCCTCCTCATATTTCTTTTTGTCCTTCTGTGTTTGTCTCTTTTTTTTCTTTGTTTCTTATTTTCTTTCCCCTTTTTATCTTTTCCATCTTTCTTTTTCTATGTCTTTTATTCTTCATGTGACGTTTCATTCTCTTCTTTTGTCATACTTACTTCTTCCCTCCTCTTTTCTTTTTTCCTTCTCCTCATTATCTTTCCTTTCCTCTTTGTCTTCCGTCTTCTTTCCTCCTCCTCCTCCTCTTGCCCTTCTCCTCCTTCTCCACATTTTCCTTCTTTTTTCAATCTTCTATTTGATATTTTTACATTTCTCCTTTTCTTCAAGTTCTTTCACTTTCTCCTCTTTTCCCATCTTCTTCTTCTTCTTCTCCTTCGTTTCTCCTTCTCGTTCTTTTCCTTCTCGTTTTACTCTTCTTCCACTCCTCCTGTTCCTTCTCCCTTTTCCCCTTCTTCTCCTTTTCTTTTTCTTTATCTTTTGCCACCTTCTACTTTTTTCCTTCTTCTCCTCATTCCCGTTTTCCTTTCTATTTTCTTTATTCTCCCTCTCCTTCTTCTACTCCTTCTTCTTCCTTTCCCTCTCTCTCCCCGGTTTTCTCCTTTCCCTTCTCCATCTCCTTTCTTGTTCCTCCTCCTCCTTCTCTCCTTTCTCTCCTATCTTCTCTCCTTTTCCTTTCTTTTCTTTCTATTGCTCTTGCTCTCCAATCTTCTTCCTTTCTCCTGATTTCCTTTTGTCCTCTTTCTCCTGAACCATATCTCTTCTTTTTACTTTCTCTTTCACCTTCTGCATTTTTTCTTCTTCCTCTTCTTGCAAGCGCGATGTCAGGATTGATTAAGGAAGGGAAGGACGTGCCCATTGTCCTAAAAGACTTTCATGCCTGTGAATGCGGCGGAGACTGAGCGCTTTACCACCCTGAAAGAGAATTTCCAAAAGTATTCGTGAATGAATGAGCTTTTCAAATGAAGAAGTATTTGCTATGATGCGATACAGCGACGCACGGAGGGGCGCTATTGCACTGACTGCCGAGGAGAAGAAGAGAAGGATGATTAGTTTGTGAGAAAGAGGAGCAAGAAGAAAGGGGCAAGCATGAACAAAAGAGTAAGAGAAGAAAGTAAAAGAGGGAAAGAGAAGAAGGAAGAAGAGAAAGGACGGTGGGTGAGACGAGGGAGATAATTAAATAGATAAGAAAAATAGGAGGGAAAAAGGAAGAGAAAACAGGAACAGGAAGAAGGAGAGGAACAAAAATATTTAGCGATTGAGGATGAGAAAAAAAAAAGAAGAGGATCAGAAAAAATTATGTTGTGCAAGAACAGATGAGGATGAAATTGCTGGAGAAGAAATATCGGCGAGAGAGAGAGAGAGAGAGAGAGAGAGAGAGAGAGAGACCAAGAGAGGTATGATGGAGTAGAAAGAAAAATGACAGAAGGAAAAGAAGTAAGAGAAACAGTGGAAAAATCAAAAGTAATAAAAGAAAATTATCTGATATAAATGGATGAGGAGATTATATAGGACAGAATTGTCTAGAATGGGAAGAAGAAGAAGAAAAAAAAAAGGAAGGTAAGGAAGATGAGAAGCAGAAGGAGGGAAGGAGGAAGGGCATTGGGAGTAGAATTTTGAGAAAGAGAAAGAGGAATACAACCCGGAGTGACAGAACTGAGGTTTAAGTTTTAAAAGTAGGTGACGATATAATTTATCTTTTGATTACATTGATTACATTGATTACATTTGATTACATTGCTCAATAAAAATTTTGTTGTATTGACATCAACCACTGGTATAATCTGTTCTAAATGTACGGATTTCAAATATGAAGTTCTTTTTTTCCCTGAAGATTGCAATGAAGGTGTTTCAAAATATAAGAATTGTCTTCTCATTGGCATCGTCGTCTATCAGGAGGCACGTGTGATTAAACTCTCATTAAATTAGCTGCTCAATAATAAAAGAAAGTGTCACATAGTCTAAGTTTATTCATAACACTATTGGAAACACGTTCCGTCAATACAAAGGTTAAAATTTATATGAAACTCATTATTAGGTAAGATATTGGTTACTATGAAGATGCAAAACTCAGTTATATTTTAGTCAGGCAGGAATTTGCGGTTCCTGCGTTTGTGGACTGTCTCGGGGGAATCTCGTTTAATGTTCTAGTAGTAGTCTGCCATCATATGTATGTCTCATCTTCTATGTTATCGCTCCTCCATGATCTTGAGGTCCTGATGGAATCGCTCGCCGTGCTCGTCACTTACTGCCCCTAAGTTCTCAGGAAATCTACCAAGATGACTGTATGGGAAATGTATTTTGACACTCACGTTGGATCTAAGGCCAAGTAAGCCTGACAACAAGGTTGTTACAAGGGTTTCATAGTTGTCAGCCTTTTCAATACTGAGAAAGTTTTCCATTACCACCACAAATTAAAGCCTTATCATTCATCTTTCTGACAAAGTCTTGATCACGTACAAGTGTGCAAATCTGTGGTGTATCAAGCAAACCTTTCCTGATCTCGAATAACAAAGTAGGGAGAACCAAGAATGTTTCATCAGGCCCAGTTTGATGTGGAAAGGAAGAAATAGGATCATTTCCCGACTGACGATTAGATCATTGACAATGTTTGGCATACCAACTTCTAGAGTCTCAAGTAAAGGCCACTCTTTCTAGTTCCAGTGCTTGTCTCTAACTTAGCTGTCCCACATACAAAGAAAGCAGGGACACTTTGTATTTCCTCTTTGATAACCAAGGAGAGAGTTCACCCTTTTGAAGTCCATGTAAATTGTTCAGTTATGCTCAAGGTGTTTTAGTAAGTATATCACAGTTCTAATGTCATTATGCTCCTCTCGCAAATACACAGAATGACCTACTGGAACAGCTGCATAGATATTGGCATTATGTAGTAGAGCACACTTCAGGCTACACTTAGAACTATCTAGAAATAATATCCAATCATTTGGATTATGCAATGGAATCCCTAGATCCTGGAGAAGACCCGAGATATTATGGCAATAAACAAACTTATTCTCCACTTGAGAAAAAAACCCACTCGTTTTCGGAAGTATGAAACCTTTGTGGCTTAGTTCAGTAGAGCCTTTTCTTGCAACCTAGAAGCTAACATTTCTGCTCCATTTTAGGTGCGATACAAATCACGAGCAAGGTCATTCATCTCTGGCTGGCTAAACTGCTGAGGAGTAGATGACTGATGTAGCATGAGAAGAAATTTACCAATATTTCTTAATTTTCATAGTTAGCCTCTTACATTTCGTCGCTACCCTCATCTTCAAATGGAGACAACCCATTAAAAAGTAGAATTGGTAGCTCATCAGAGTGCTGAGTAGGTCGAATTGTTAAGGGGATAATAGGATAAGTGATTTTATGTCTGTTTTTCTTGCCAACGCCTTTTGTATTGATCAGACAAAAATAGCAGTCAGTTGTGTGATCCTTCGATTCCCGCCAGGTCATAGAAATTCCGTAAGGTATGCCTTTACGTTTCCCTTTCGTTCAGTCACGCAGAATTTCTTCGCAGTTATGACACACAGAATGTGGGACACATTTCTTGTCTTGGTCACCAAAAGTACGTCCGAAGTACGCTTTATAGGCTCGCATTACAAACGATGTTATATTGCGCCTCTAACAAATAAGAATAAAGTATCCACAAGTACAGCTAAAAGTATCAGGTTTGTTCACACATTGATGTCTCCTTGTAGCTACGATGAAATCTGAAAGAAAAAAAATAAGATCAAAACTATATATCCCGATTGATACCATAAACGCGTAAATAGTTTATTTGACCGCAAAAGACTAATATGTAATCCCTGAAATTACAAGAAAACTAGAACATACAGAACAAAATTATTTCCATATTTGAAATCAGCAGATCTAAAAATAGTAAGAAACAGTGAAGAAATCTCATGCAAATGAGGTTGAAAAAAATTGTCCTGTGCCATTGATCTATTTCTTTATATACTCATTTATTATCTATTTCATCTATTTATTACTTATTTATCTATTGATTGATTTATATATCTATTTATTTGTTAACTTTTCTTTTATCTAACTATATACTAATTTACTTATCTATTTATTATATACTTATGTATTTACTTATTTAATTTTGTTTATTCATTTATGTATATACTTATTTATTTACTTATATATTTATCTATTTATCTATTAGTTCGTTTATTTACCTATTTATCTAATTATTTTATTTTTTCATTTACTGATTTCTTATTTACTTGTTTGTTTATTAATTCATTTATTTTTTTATTTTTTTATTTATCTATTTGTCTACTAATTTATTCATTTATTTGTTTATTTATCTATTTGTCTACTAATTTATTTATTCATTCAATCTCTTATCTATTTATATATTTATTTATCTATTTATTTATGTCTGTTGATATTTTCATTATTTGTAACTACTGCTTCAGCTAAGTGCAGAAGATGATTTGCTGCTAAGGAAGTGAACTTGGCTTGAAGGCTTCATTCGATTGCGACTCTCAATAGAATTCGTCAACTAATTTGTATGGATTCTTTTAATCGGAATAGTATGTTACTGTGTTGAAAGGAATGAAATGTTCAGAAGAACTAATCTAGTGGTTCTCAACCTGTGATCCATGGAACCCTAGTGGATCACTGTGGTTCACCAGTGGAGCAGACACACGAAAATCACTAACAGTTAGTGGGTGCAGAACGATTAAATTTAGTGTTGAAGTCATCTCCAGGAGGCTAAACAATAGCAATTCATAAGTACGGGGTATACGTGAAAATAGGTTGAGAACCTTGGGACTCTAATCTGATGTGGAAAATGGGGAGATTGTTACGAAGGAGAATGAGCTGCGAAAATCTGATACTGGGAAAAAGGAGGGATGTTATCCACATGATAGAAGACAAAAAAAAAAAAAGGTAAAAGGAAGAGAAAGTATAGACAGCAATATTTCCTACGAGAAATAAGGAAGAATGAAGGAATTTATATAAAACTGTGTAAAAGAAGGAGAGGAGAATTTTGTGGTAAAATTTCATGAAAAGGTAGAAGTAGGAAAGCAAAGAAAGGTTTATTAGTAGAAAAGGAGAGAGAGGAGCAAAAAGAAGGCGAGGAGAAGTAAGAAGAGGAAAAGAAGAAGAGGAGGAAAGGACCAAAAAGGAACAGAGATGAGGTGTGACAATATGAAGATAGAGGCTAGAGTAAAAATTAGAACGAAGACAATGTAGAAATTATGAGAAGAAAGAAAGGAATATGTAAGACGAGGAGGAGATTGAAGAAAGGAGAATGATAAGGAGACTGGGAAGGTGAAGGAAGTATAGGAAGAAGTAGAGAAAAAATGAGGAAATTTAGAGAAGAAAACGAAGGAAGAGCAAGACGAGGAGAGAAAGACGGAGGAAGAGGAAGGGAGAAGGAGGAGGAGGGTGTGAAGGAGGGTGAAGTACAGGAAAAGAGGAAGATTTAGAGGAGTAGGAGGAGATCATGCACTCAGTGATGTATTATGATAGACCTCTTGCCTCACTAAAAGATGGCTCACTGGTAGATGGTCTCGTGAACTATAAGAAAATATTTCTCAGTAGCATAGCCTTTTTCCCGCAAAATATAAATAGGTGAATACAACTAGGTAAATACACATACATATATACATACACAGAGGCGCAAGCACATACTCACGCACGCGCGCACACGCACACACACACACACACACACACACACACACACACACACACACACACACACACACACACACACACACACACACACACAGATATATATATATATATATACATATATATATATATATATATATATATATATATATATATACCCGCACGCAAGTATACACACACACACACACACACACACACACACACACACACACACACACACACACACACACACACACACACACACACACACACACACACACATGTATATATGTATTCAATATATGTATCTGTGTGATTAGAAGTGCATAGATAGGGAGGGAACCTCGATGGGAATGTCGGTGAGCTTGCGTAATTAGAGATTTTTTATCCACCATTTGGAGTGACTTATACTGCAACGTAATGGATTAAGGAATACAAAGCAATTCATATTGCTTTCGTTGATTTCTTAGTAAATAACATATTCTGAATGCCATGTTTAACAATGGCATGCAGAAGCGCAAAATATTTAAATTTTTATTATGTCAATTAAGAGCTACAGTCGGAAACGCCTACCTTCTCATCTCATTCTGCGAAAATTTTGAAAATGACGAATGTCGCTAATTTGAATATTCATATAAGATTTGGAAGAAAATGAGTTCATAGTGCCTATTTGTGCAGAGCAGTCCAAAATAGGGAACAGAAGCACAGAAGGTAAATTTCATATTTTTCTTTAACAAGAGCCCTGCTGGTAAAATGTTGTCTCCAGTGTGAGTTTGTTTGTTTGTTTGTTTGTTTGTTTCAGTTTGCTTACAAGTACCATGGAGACAGGGATGAAGCTTGAAATAGGAGAAATAGGAAGAAAGGAGAATGAAAGAGAAAATGAAAACGAAAGAAGGAACAGTAGGATGAACGAAAGGCTTTACTCTATGTGAAAAGACACAATCGTGGGAGAAGGAAAAATAATATTTAGAAGAAAAAATGTTCGCGACAGCTATACGGGTGGGAAGACGTCGTCACGGAAACTAAAGTGAAACGAGAAAATGAGTTGTGAAATGTTATTGGGAGGAGGAGGAGGAAGGGTAATGAAAGATGGAGGAAGGAGTAGAGAGAGGAAAACGACAAAGGAGTAGAGAAAGACGGAGGAGGGTAGGACGAAGAAGAAAAGAAATATATATGAAATGAGAAAGATTATATAAGGGTATATGTAGAAACGGGAAAAGTTATTAAAAAAATGAGGAAGAAGAACATGGAGAAGAAAACAAGAACTAAACTTAGAGAAAGAAGTAAAAGAAAAACAAGAAGTGGGTAACTTGATCACAAGAAGGACACGACAGAACATAAGAACATAAGAATCAAGAAGACTGCATGAGACCATAAGGCCTACACTAGGCAGCTCCGTATCCATCACCACCTGCCATCCCCATCCATAAAGTTGTCTAATCGTTTCTTAAAACAACTGATAGTTTCAGCGTTTACAACATGGTTACTAAGTTTATTCCATTCGTCGACCACCCTATTAGTAAACCAATTCTTGCCTATTTCCTTTTTTAATCTAAATTTGTCCAGTTTATGACCATTACTGCGAGAGAGTAGGACACGGAGGAGGAAAAAGAAAAAGAAGTAAAAGAATATTGTTACGGTTTGATGGAGCAACTATGAAATAAAATGAGCATTGGAAGAACCCTTTTAGTCCGAGGTCCTGCCTTTGCTGAATAAAATCGTTTAGCCTTATCCCGAGCAAAGTCTTCAAAATCCATCATTGTAGCGAAGTTGATTAATTGAGATAGACTTACCCCATACCCCCCGAGCCCGAGGTCATACCCGAAATTGAATACGGTCGTTTAACGTTAACTAGGAGGAAAAGCGAAACGTGCGTCATCGTAGCGAAGCAGTCGAGACTTTGAAAAGACAAGAACCGTCAGCAGAAAGGGAGGTCAGTGAAGAAAAATATTTTCTAATTTAATTTCGCTATCGATAACCAACGTTTCTATCTCTGGGGACAGAGCCACGAGAAAGAGGTGGATGTAAATCAGATATTCAAGGATGGTAGTAGAGAGGAGGTATAGTACACATATTCTTTTATATAGAATAAATATAGGAGAAGCATTCTTTACTGAGTGAAGATTAGTCACAGGATCATGAAAGAATGGTGTATAACTCTAGTAACTCTAGCACATAGAAGTTCCCGTAATACTGAATGCATGAATGTGGCCTATACTCCACACATTCTGAAAATACATACATGCATACATATAGCAAAGGCTTTTTCCCCTTACACGGGGTGTAGCCAAAAAGAAAAAGGCATAGAAACCACTCCCACCCATTCCATTTCCTATATGGAATAGGTGGGAGTGGTTTCTATGCCTTTTTTTCTTTTTGGCTACCCCCCGTGTAAGGGGGAAAAAGCCTTTGGTATAGGTATGTATGTGTGTACTTTCAGAGAAGAGATGTTGGTCTAAGTATGAAAGACAAAATTTGGATGGTAAGACAGAAAGGAGGGTGAGGAATAATAGAAAGATTGTTGAAGACAAGAAAGACAATAAAAAAAGAAGAAAAAGTGAACAGAAAAAGAAGGCTGAAATAGTGAAAAGAAAGTAAATACGTGGAGTATAAGACGAGGAAGGCATAAATGAAATTAAAAGGAAAAGATGAAAGAGGCAGAGGAGAATTACGATAAAGTAGGCAATAAAAGAGATCCTTATTGGGAATTAAAAACGAAAGGAAAGATACAGAGGAATAAAAGGTCAAATGAAGAGGTTGAGGAGGAGGAGGAGGAGGAGGAAGAGAAAGAGGAGGAGGAGGAGGAGGAGGAAGAGGAGGAGGAGGAGGAGGAGGAGGAGGAGACGGAGGAGGAGGAGGAGGAGGAGAAGGAGGAGGAGGAGGAGGAGGAGAAGGAGGAGGAGGAGGAGGAGGAGGAGAAGGAAGAAGAAGGAGGAGGAGGAGGAGGAGGAGGAGGAAGAGGAGGAAGAGGAGGAGGAGGAGGAGGAGGAGGAGGAGAAGGAGGAGGAGGAGGAGGAGGAGAAGGAGGGGGAGGAGGAGGAGGAGAAGGAGGAGAAGGAGAGGGAGAAGGAGAAGGAGGAGGAGGAGGAAAAATATCGTAAGCCTGAGAAACACGAAAAGAAGAAAGCAGAGAATTGGCAACAATGTTTTCGAGAGATGAGGGAACAGAGAAGCAACGTTGTTTTCAAGAGACGAGTCAGATTTAGTTTGCTTTCCCGAATAGCGACAGGATCGGGGTAGAAAAAGTAAGAAAGATATGAATCTATGAATTTGATGAAGAAAATAGGGTCACAAATTGTATATGACAATTCCAGAGAGACGTTGAAAGTGGATAGGGAAGTTGGGAGGAGGAGGAGGAGGAGTTGAGGAGGGAGGAGGACGAGGAGTTGAGGAGGGAATGAAAGGAGTTGAAGCAGGGATAGGAGCAGAAGGAGGAAGAATAATTGAAGTGGAATCTTAATTTGGGAGGTCACTCTCTGAGTGGGGAAAGATGTGTAATGATACGAAGGGCGACGTCAGTCGTGAAGTTTGAAACTAAAATAACACAACCATGAGAAAAAGACAAGGAATATCATCATGTATTCTTCATGTGCACATGTAAGCATATACATATTGTTGCGGGCATACAAGATACATCTCTTTCTCGGCGTGGTGGAGGGTATGGTGTATATCCATTTGCAAAGAGTTGGAGTAAACGCGGTATAAAATCAAGTGCAAACCATAAACAAATATGTTATAGTCCCTTTGTTAAGGTGTACCACGGAGATGATTCAGATGGTATAGTGGAGTTCAGAATAGAAGAAGATGTTTCACTTGGTATGCAAGGGTCTGAAGAAATTGAAGTTGGCAAGAAAAGGGCTGATTATGTTTTACAACTGATACAACGGAAACTTGTTTATACTTTTGACCCCTTCATCATGATGACGTAATTCGTGAATTTTGCTCTGGATAAGAACAGTTCTTTTCATGCGGTAACTTTACATCGATCGAGAGCCCATCAAGATGAAGTGTATGGCAGTCTGGCTCTGAGACAGCTCCCAAACTTGATTAAAAATACGTTAAAAATGTGGCGACGTGGAAATTTCTTACCCCTCTGTTTTCCGACTTTGATTATTATTCCGGCTGCCACTACGTGACCTTAAATAGATGATAAACCCATTCACAGTTAGTGAGTTAAGTCTGCTTTGATTAACTCATTGACTGAGTTAATTCACACTATCATAATTTTGAATACCAGATATTTATTTGATTGTATCAAAAGAACCTACTTTTCTGGCATATGTGCAAAACTTTATCACTGATCAAAAGAATATCATGGTTATCGAAGGTTTTAGATAGATGGAGCTTATGTGTCATTATCACCAAGGATTCACTACGTATAGATTGCCTTGTCCTCAAAATGATAAAGATAAATCCTAGATTTGCATGGGTCGAAAACATGGATCGTGTTTTTGTATTCGGCATTTTGTCAGTCGTCGTGATAATAATAACAATTAGGGTATACACAGAGGCCTAGAACCACACTGCGATTATAGAAATGCAAATTTCCAAATACGATTTGGGTCATAGAACCTAATTTAAAAAAAAATCAAGGATTTGCATGGGTCGAAAACATGGATCGTGTTTTCCTATTCGGCATTTTGTCAGTCGTCGTGATAGTAATAACAATTATGATATATACAGAGGTCTAGAACCACACTGCGATTATAGAAATGCAAATTTCCAAATACGATTTGGTTCATAGAACCTAATTAAAAAAAAAAAAATCAAGGATTTGCATGGGTCGAAAACATGGATCGTGTTTTCCTATTCGGCATTTTGTTACAGTTGTCGTGATAATAATAACAATTAAGGTATACACAGAGGTCTAGAACCACACTGGAATTATAGTGATGCAAATTTCCAAATACGATTTGGTTCATAGAACCTAATTAAGAAAATCAAGGATTTTGAATATGAATATCATGTATATGAATATGCGAAATGGTCTGCAGCAAAATACATTTCCATAGAATCGAAAGGGGTTTCCAGACACCGTGGTGAACTACGCTTTGGTGATAAAGTAAGAAAGAGTAAAACATTTATGGGGGAGCGAAGGCGTTCTCTGGCCACGAAGACGATGATTTATGAAGAAACTTCTACTATTGTTTACAATGACAGAATCTGTTTCTAAGACCCAACATGTGATTTATTATAATGATCGACTTTAAGCAAAGCTGTACATTGACATGTTTGGGAGTGGTGTCTTTTAATTATTCATTCTAACTTCCACCAGGCGAACGAATTCAGCTGTCTTAAACCCTCTCACTATCCAAAGGGTTCCAATTTACCTTCATTAAATATACCAACGTTTGTGTTTTGGAAGGAAACCAGGAGTAGTAATGAGGAATGAAAGGATATTTTCCAACAGTGAAGGTAGTTGTTGGTGTTCAGATTTGTACCCTTTCGTACATATTCCGTCTTGTTCTCCAGCGACTACCGATAAATGTTAATTATTCCGGACTTCCCGTTGGCGTACGACAAAGGTGATGTCTTCATCCGCAGCTGAGTGATCTTTGCACAAGATCAATACGTAAAAGAATATGACCCAAGAAATAAGATAATTTTCTTCGACTGTGTGACACTCTGGAGATTTTGTGGTTTACACTCATCGATTTCATTCAGTCAAGAGTGTGGTATAGTGCTATCATAGGCCCTGGCCTTCGACACCAGCAGGGCACCATAGGTTTACAAGGACACTTTGGGCACAAGGCCCTCATTGATAAATATGTAGGACACCACCGCAAGTAAGGCTTATCTAAGAGGCTATCGTAATTAATGAGGACAATAACGAACTTTTGGAAATAAACAGTTGTTACAATTAAGTCTATGGAGAATGAAGGCCTAAGGAGAGTTAAGCCTGAAGTGCGATCCATTGTGGTTATTGTAGGGTCAAAAGGAAAACGAGGTCATTAACATGGAATTATTTGCCTCATAGAGTCCGCAAAACCATGCAATAGCACGCCATTACACTTTACCATTTCTTTTTTTCGATAAGCAATTGCCACCTTGCCGAAAACTTTCATACTATAGAACCTTGCTCATTAAGTAACTTGTAATTCGAAGGAATTACCCTGTTGACACAGGGAATTAGTACAGAATGGTGTTGATGTTGGTGGTAGTGGTGGTGAGGATGGTGTGTTGGAGATTAACCAAAGGGTGGGGGATGACGATTTCAGCAGTTCCGCTTCTATCGTGAAAATGTTCCACTGTGGTATTGTTTTCTCCAGAATATAACCTCTTATACAACCCACGTACAATTACCATTAAACAAACGGTCGTTCAAACATATTTAATGCTGGCAAAAAAATGAAAGAGGGAATAAAGGAGAAGGTTAGAGAGTGAGAGAGAGCGAGAGGGAAGGGGGAAGTTAAGGAGTAAAAGAGAGAGAGAGAGAGAGAGAGAGAGAGAGAGAACGAAGGAATGAGAACAAGAGAGAACAAGGGAAGGAGAGAGGAGGGATTGGAGGGGGGAGGGGAGTTGTCGAATGTGACGACACAGACAAAGCGTCGGCGAATTGGCACTGAAACGTTCCATGCAAGAAGGACACAGAGCGGGAAGCGTAGAAACAACAGACTCGCTGCAAGGACAACAGGACCTGGAAGCTGTAATGGAAGGCAATGCCTACAATGGGACGGAGGAATTACAACAGAGTATAGGTACACTAACTCGTAAAAGTTCTGTCTTTGCTCTTGAAATTAAATACACAAATGAAATTCC
The DNA here is from genome assembly GCF_046742065.1 of Oratosquilla oratoria. Lineage (NCBI taxonomy): Eukaryota > Metazoa > Arthropoda > Malacostraca > Stomatopoda > Squillidae > Oratosquilla > Oratosquilla oratoria. Next base: position 878,540 of record NC_134780.1, on the reverse strand, counting down.
CTTTCCTTTTATGTTTCGTATGCTTTCTATGGATAAGCTGTCTTAAGATAAAAGGTATTATTATAAATGAAATACCATCAGTGTAACAGGACTGTTGAGGGTGATATACGAAAGAATGAAAATCACACTGGGGCTACCTTTGTTGTTCTGATGTCTAACAGAAACTGCAAGAAAACAGTGAAGGTAATAAAAGTAATGAAAGTTATACAGAGACATAAGAGTCACCGTAAGATTTAGAAGTTATAACATTAGTTTCACGATTACAAGGAAAGAGAAATCCCAGAGTCGACTGATCTGATGTTGGAAACCAAAAAATTGCAGTCCACAGAAGCTTTGTAACAGGATTTAGGTGAACCAATAGAATACTAAAGTTGTGCTAAGACACATAGATCCCTACGCAAAAAAAAAAAAAAAAAAAAAAAAAACTGACAAGATTAGGTTACGATCACGGAAAAAATACATGTAGGGAATACAAAAATGTTGAATACTGGTCATGCCAAACTACTGGCAGGGAAAACCGTTACATAGCGACCAGGTTACAGTTCCCTGACAAAGAAAACCGTTGAATAACGGTTACGTCAAAGAATCTCGCCAGTGGGAGCGTATGCAAAGGTTTGCCCTCAGCATGGACGTTAAATCTTCATAAATTCAAGGAGTTGCGTTTCAGACATGGAACGGAATTAATTATTTGTATTAAGTTATGCCTTCGGTATTTATGATACGGGTTTCAAAAAGGATTAATCAAATGAGCTAAAATGAATCCGTCTGGATTAATGGACATGGGTTTCCGATGCACTTGATCCTTGGCGTTATTAATCGAACATTTAGTTGGCTTTACAGAGCAGGAGGGATTTAAGGCGTGGGATGAAGCCCATACGGAGAGCAAGCAAGAACAAAGAAAAGTCAAAAGTCTTCGAATGAATATGAAATGAAGCGAAAAGGAGGATAAAGAGACGAATGGAAGGAAGATGTGAAGAGAAAACGCGCAGACAGTAGAAGACGAGGAGAAAGGAAAGAGGTCAAACAATATATATATATAGCTGATTTAGACGATGCGGACGAGGTAAAAAGACCCGGAGTAAATGTGTGGAATGGAAAGAAGAAGAAAAATATCACAGCAATTCCGAGTTTGACTTTATGCGCGTTGTCCCTCAATATCACGGGTGTTTGATGTTGAAGAAGTGATCTGAACCAACGGAGGTAAGAAAGGGAGAGCAAATATAGATGCCAAGGGGAAGAGAGAAGGAAGGAATCGAGGTACGAAAATAGTCTGTAGAGAACTCCTGATAATTGAGGGGGCAGAAGACGGAAAAAGAGTGTTAGTGATAAAGAGGAAGTCGATTGAGGGGGCAGAATAAGATGCGCTGCATTTTGGACTATTGTGCCCAGACGACTCGAAGGAGAAGAAAAAGCGAAAACGAGGAGCGTGGTTAGACCCTTCGTTAACGAGATGGAGCCACGGGAATGAACGAAACAGTTCGTTGGTAGCCGGAATAAAAGCCACCAACCACGGAAGGAGTTCATCGAGATATCCTGTAGTTCCTTTGGAACAGAAGGCCTGCCACGTAAATGAGAATCAAATTGCCCGGCGGGGTAAAAGAAAATGAAATAATTAACACCCGGCAATGAAGGGGTTCAGGGGGGAGGGGGAGGAGGGGATGGAGACGGCGGTGAGAGTCTCAAGAGAAGAGGCATGTTATACGGAATGTCTGGTAGTGGAGGTATAGGAAGATTGTTAGTGGCGAATAGAGCGACTTAAGTCCCTTTCACTTCAGGAATCACCCGCAAGCCCAATAAAATCGTCAAACTTCAGATTGAAATAATGATCAGTACATTGGGTAAGCTATGATTGGAAGTATAGACTGTAAAAGACTATTTTTTTTTCACCAAAGAAAATGAACACAGAACTCACATACACAATACAATGCAGGAATTGCTCGTGCAAATGGTTGGATAGATTGCAAACTTTCCCCTTTTGCAAATGCAATAAAAGCAAGTGATTGGTATGCCTGGTCACAAGATGCCTCCTTGTTGCATTTAGATATAAGTTGCGCATCTATATTACTATTCTAGTTGTAAAACGCACACACACACACACACACACACACACACACACACACACACACACACACACACACACACACACACACACACACACACACACACACACACACACACACGCACACACACAGTTGTGGATGTCTGGAACAAATTGGACGAGGCAATAGTGTGTGCAAACACCATACATGAATTTAAGAACAAGCTAAGTGTTGCGAAATACAAAGACGGCTCTTCACGAGCATAGCTCCCTTTCCCGTATAATAAAAGTAGGTAAATAGGTAAGTACACACACACACACACACACACACACACACACACACACACACACACACACACACACACACACACACACACACACACACAGGCTGGTAGAGTCCCAGACTGTCAGTACGGCGGTGCTGGCGGTACCTCCTGGTTCGAATCCTGCCCAGGGCTGAAATTATTTCAGTATCGCTGCGCTTCGAGTCGTTACTCCAACT
>NC_134780.1:851000-853500 GCF_046742065.1 Oratosquilla oratoria | reverse complement strand
ATGAAAAAATATGCCTTCTCTAATTACTCTTTCAATCTTCAAATTTATTTTTCCTTGTCCAGTACCAATTAGAAGTGTTTATCCATTATTACAGGCAATTTACTTTTTTGCATACCGAGTCTTCAACTTTTCGTTTAGATATTTCTTCTTTTTGGATCGACTTACTGTATAATGATTCGTAGAACCATTTGGCTTTGCCTTTGCATTTGTTAATTACACATTTTTTTCGAGATTCTTTTTTTCTCCCTTGTAATTCTTGTCCATTCTTTCCTAGTACTCTTGAATACATATATATTTTCTTTTTCATTTTCCTATATTCTCTCATACCTTATCTTTCCTTTCTTTTGCTGCCACGCCTCGTTTTGTTAAATTAGCCATCTACTGTATGTACTATTTTGTTTTCTTATTTTTCTTAGTCATTCTTAGTTCTAGATTGTATATGCATCATTTTTTTTTTTTTTTTGCCAAGAGCGTGCTTTCTAATATCCAAAGTACTTTTTCGGTCCTCAATAATTTGAAATCTAAATTTTTTAGCTTTCTTACATGAGAGACTCTCTTTAGTTCTGCCTCCCCTACTTCCGAAACAAATTTGAGGAATCCATGATCCTTTTGCCTTAATGACAACTGTACCTCAACCAATCAGTGGCATAAGGTTCTTTTGTAAAGATCAATATCATCCATTCAGGTCATTCTATTTACCTCCCGGAGTAGAGGTCAGAGCTCATATATGACCGATCTATGGGTAATGCTGTGACATTACACGCACACAGACACACACCCAACTCCCTGCCCACGAGAGTTGGAGTAACGACTCGCAGTGCAGCGACACTGAAATTGTGTGTGTGTGTGTGTGTTCACCTTGGACTTTCACCTTGGTCTTTGGATCACGTGTTGGACTCGTGATCGACAGCTATTTCCCTCCTGGAAGAGAGCTCAGAGCTCGTATAACCGATCTTTGGGTAATGCTATGACCTTACACACACACACACACACACACATACACAACTCCCCGCCCACGAGAGTCAGAGTAACGACCCGAAGCGCAGCGATACCGAAATAAATTCGGCCCTGGGCAGGATTCGAACCAAGTACTACGAGCACCACCATGCTGGTAGTCCAGCACTCTACCAACCGCGCCACCGAGTGAGTGAGTGTGTGTGTGTGTGTGTGTGTGTGTGTGTGTGTGTGTGTGTGTGTGTGTGTGTGTGTGTGTGTGTGTGTGTGTGTGAGTATGTATGTATGCATGGTATAGAGAATAAAAGGGATTGAATTCTCCAAATAATCTTTGACGAGCAAGACTTCTCGCAATCGTCTCATTTATAGAATAGAATAAAATAAAATCATCGTTCGACGCAGGAGTGAAACCACAATTTTGAACATAAATATTTTCACGTCCTGTGCAGGAATGCAATTTTGAACATGGGTGAAGAAGGTCGAGGGAAAGATGACTAAAGGAATAGGAGGAATAGGGAATGTAAGAGGAAAGTAAAAGGAAGAGAGGGACAGAGAATAGAAAGAATAACATTTAGAGAAGGAAAAGGAGGAGAAGAAGGAAGAGAAGGAGAATTAGAAACAGGAGGAGAAGGAAGTGAAAGAGGACAGTAAAAGAAAAAGAAGGAGTGAGAATATAAAGAATAGCATTTAGAGATGGAAAAAGAAGAGGATAAGGAAGAGAAGCAGGAAGAGGAGGAGGAGAAGAAGGAAGAGAAGAATGAAGAGGAGGAGGAGAGGAAGGAAAAAGAGGAGGAGAAGAAGGAAGAGGAGGAGAAGAAAAAGGAAGAGAAGAATGAAGAGGAGGAGAAGAAGGAAGAGAAGAATGAAGAGGAGGAGGAGGAGAAGAAGGAAGAGAAGAAGGAAGAGGAGGAGGAGAATTAGAAATAGTAGGAGAAGGAAGAGGAGGAGAAGAGGGAATAAGAATATTAGAGGGATAAAGAAAAGTTGAGGAGATGAGAGCGAGAAGAAATGATACCACGACTATAGGGAACAGGAAAGCCGAATAATAGAAGAGTGAAATAGAGGTAAAATTTTTAGGAAGAAGAATAGGGGAAGAGAAGGACCGGAAAGAAGAACAGAGGTGGAAGGGGAGGAGAGGAGGAGAATGGAGAAAACAACGAGAGGTAAAGGAATAAAGATGAGGAGGATCTGAATTAGGTAAATGGAAAGAGGGAAAAATATGGGGTAAGAAAGAACAGTTGCAGACTTACGTGGAAGAAGTAAAGAATTTCAAAATTAAAAAAGAAGAAATAGGAAACAAAATTGGTAGGAAAGAGAAAGAAAGAGCAGAAGGAGGTTGAAGTGGAAAGGAGGGGTAAAATAATAAAAGAGAGGGGGATATACAAAGAGAGAGAGAGAGAGAGAGAGAGAGAGAGAGAGAGAGAGAGAGAGAGAGAGAGAGAGAGAGAGGGAGAGAGAGAAACAGTGCAAGAACAAGAAAGATAACCCTTTCTCACAAACACATGATATAGTTTGAGGTAAAATAATAAAGAGATAGAGAGAAAGA
>NC_134780.1:843500-846000 GCF_046742065.1 Oratosquilla oratoria | reverse complement strand
GAACAAATAATAATAAAACCACTTTTCACGATTACTTAATACAAATGAATCTCGAATGCATACAGGCTGGTTTCTGGTCAACATAGTACAGATAGAAAAAAAACAACAAGAAAAAAAAAACAAGAGGTGGCCAATGAGAACCGGAATGGACAGCGATAGTGTCATGCATAAACTGTATTATCTCCGCTAAATATTTGTGCCAAAGTAACTTTTATTGCAGAGAATGTAATATGCTTTTTGTAAAAATATTTTGCTATTTTGCGGAATTTTGTAAATGACGCTACATCACTACTTTTGGAGTGATGCATAGTTAATTTGGAAAAAGCAAATCGGATTTGTCTACATAAGTGTACGCTCAGCAGAACAGAGAAAAGAGTAAAAAGAATCAACACTGAAGCCGTCTGCTACGTATGGAAATGCCTATACTCGCATGTCATTTAGTGCGTGAAGACGTTCAGATCAGCGCCTTTGGAAGACAAGAGAGAAAGAGAAAGAGGCTAACAAAGCAGAATCTAGAACATCAGCTTTGCAGGAGCATTTCCGGGGTAAGAGTTGTAGAAGAAAGGATAGTTGAGTGAGAAAGAGGAACAGAGATGGGATTAGGAACAGAAAGACGATGAGGAAGTTGAAGAGGCTGAGGAAAGGGGAAAGGAAGGGGGACTGTTGGTGTTATGGATTGCAATTTAATAGCGCTTCTGTCTTTGTGAACAAACTCTTATATTTCATGTGGTGAGAGAGAAGAGTAATAGGAGTAGGAGGAGGAAGAAGAATAACAGGGGGTAGGAGGAGGAAGAGGAGCAGAGGAAAAGCGAATAAAGAGGACAAAGAGGAGGGGGATATGAAGGAGTGGAGACAAGAGGAGTAACATTAGGATCAAGAAAAGAAGAAGAGGAGGAAAAGGAGGTTGAGAACGATTAGGAGGAGGAGGAAAATGTGAGGAGGGTAGGAAACACTAACTTCAACACTTGAGGAAAGCATACAGAGGAGTAGAAAGTGAAGTACGAAAACAATGAAGAAGATAAGATAAGGAATGACAAAAGTAAAAAAAGGAAAACAATGAAATATTAGCGATAATAATGAGGATGACCGCTATTCAAGAAAATGAAAACATACAGATATATCTAGATTTATATATAAGGCATGAAGGAGAGAATTGTGACGCAAGGAAGACAAAACAACGAATAGCAAGACGAGCAAAAACATGAGGAAAAGAAGGAAGAGGAGATATAATACATATACATCTGCGCCCACACAAACACTCAGGAACGAGAAAAAAAAAAAAAGGGAGGGACGCAAAAGACGAGATTGTTGAGGGAGCTACGAAGATTTCCACGCAAAGACAAGATGAAGGTCACTGGAAAAAAAAAAAAAAAAAAAGGGGGAGATGAAAAGTGAAAAGAAAAGAAGAGAGATGAGGAAAGAAAAGATCATGAGTGAAAAATGAAGGGAAGGAAATCTTTGGTGTATATGTGTTTGTGTGTGGGCGCGTCTTTGTATGCGTGTGTGTACTATTCGTATATGTGTGTGCGTGTCGTTGTTATGTACGTAGGTGCATTAATAGGCTAGTACACGTGTTATATTCCGTTAGGATTAACACGTTAGTATTCAGCTTCAGGATGAGGATCGTACCGAAAGGGAAACATTAAATTACTCTCTGAGAACCGGAGTAGATAGTAATTATGTATGCTCCATTTAGTTTAACTTGCGGGGTACTTGTAGAGTAACTTCTATATATATATAGAAGTAATCTCAATTAACGACGTTGAAAAACATGGAGAAAGAATTAAGAAAAAAGAAAAAATTAGCATAATATAATATGGTCATTATAAAGCAGCTTTACAGCAGTAAAAATGAAGAAAAATTTTGCTGCGTTCAAATAAACTTTGTGCCGTGGCCATATACAAGAGTCAGCGTAGAAAACGGAGACTGTCAACGCAGAGAGATGAAGATCATGAGAGTGGGACAACGGAGATGGTCAGATTAAGACGATTGAGACGAGGAATGGAGGACAAAAAGGAACGAGGAGAGGAGGAGGTAGAGGAGAAGGGAGAAGAGGAGGTACAGGAGAAGGGAGGAAGGCGGTGTGGATGTGTCCCTTGAAACCGATACAGCTTATGGAAAAGAGAGATTAAATTCCACCCAGAATGAAGTTAGCTGATGAAGGAAGATTTGAAGAGCAGGAAGGTAGGAATTTTTCATTAAAGAGAGTGTGGCAAAAGCAACGATGAAACCCATTCGAGGAAGAGAAACAAAACGAATATAGATATAGGGGATGATAGATATATTTTAATAAGAAAAACAAAGCCAGGTGGGGAAAGTCTTAGGAGATGTTGCATGAAAAACACTAGGCAAATGCAGTTATGCAGGGAAGCTTGCAGAATTGTCGGTTATATTGAATCACGAGAGAGAATGTTGCAAAGAACAAAGTTTGGAATCTTATTCGAGTAGTGGATGAGTGAGACAGGACACCAGAGATGGAAATGGAAAGGAGAGAAAGGAA
>NC_134780.1:826000-831000 GCF_046742065.1 Oratosquilla oratoria | reverse complement strand
GCCTTTGGTATATGTATGTAACACTATATTCACTAGCATCATCAGTATTACCTTTCCCAACATTTGTACATCCATCGTCACCACTTGCCATCCCCTTCAATGTTCGCGCCACCTCTCCTAACGCTACCACCTCTATCCTAACATTCTCTACAAAGTTTTTATCGTATTTTCTTTTCTTTAGTGTCTCCCCACTCCTCCTATTCCTCTTCCTCCTTCTCCTCCTCTCCCATCTATTCCTCCTCATCCTTCTCTAACGTCTGACTCAAGCTATTCTTAAATCTATCTCAATGGTGAACAATCCTCTTCACAATATATAGAATATACTCGTAAGGGAAAATACCACCAGGTACAGAAATGAGTATTCAAAATTAGCTATAATCTAGCTGCTACCAAGGTGTGCGTCAGTGATGAATGAAATAGCTTGGCGGCAGCCGGCATAAAAGAAAACTATCGCATGGTACAGCTACCAAACAGGGAAAGGTCTGATCATCTATATACGTAGACCACAGGGTTGGGGGAGGGGAATTCCTTAGCAGAATAAAATCGTCTTGCGGGGGCGACATGAACATCCTCCCCCTCCCAGTAGCAGAGAAAGTTTTAATCAAAAAAGGATTTCAACATGGGTCTTGGACAACTGGGTGAGGAAACAGCCTCACTCGATGAAAATCTCTGGTCGACGTTCAAAATAGAACGTCCGCGTTCAAAAATCACGTTGGGAGGTCTAAATTTCAAGTGACCTTAAAACGATATCGGAAACACAAGTGGTCAGGAAGGAAATAGAAAAGGTGAATTCTTTGGTGTCTTTGGTAAGTGAGGAACAGACATGGTCTCACGTAAAACGTCAGCTGAAAAGGACACATTCAAAAGAGGCGTTTCCCTTTCGAACTGAGCAGCCGTACATTTCCGACAAAAAAAAATTCTGACCTTTTTTTTTTTCTTCTTTTTTTTTTAATCGGCGATTCAAATTTAATGCAATGGACACGCAATTCTGATAAACGTTTTGTGAAATAATCACTTGGACATCCACTTAATTTATGCCTTTGTTCAGTATGATAGAAGTATTGTAACAGCCATATGGATGTGATAGAATTATATTAGATAATCAGAAATATCATTCGAGATGAATGCGCTGTATAGACATCATTGTTCTCATTTTCAAAAACGTCGGAGCCAACGATAAAAATGCATTGTGGTTATGATTATAGAAATTATAATATTTTGGAGAACTGAATTTATAAGTAAAAACGAGAAAAATGGAAGGTTAGCATTAGAAATTGAAAGATTTGTCAAGAGATATGATAAAAATTCAATTAAGGGATTAAGTTTAATCTTCTATCGTGTAAAGAGTATCAGACCCTTTCGGAATTTAATGATTATTTTTTTATGTTATCTTAATGAAGGATTGTCAATCTCACACATACCAATATAGATTATTTCGACTTCAGTCCTTTCGATTTCAGTATTGTCAGTATCAACGTATTCAGCTCCAGTATAATCGATATTGATATTACTAAACCAAAGTAAGTGAAAAAAGAAGGGAATTTTGTTGTTAGATATTCTTTCTGATGTCGATAGATCTTCGTATTTTGATTTTTAGTTTCTGGTAAAATCACACAGAATTAATGGCGTCGCGCTCTTAGTTTCAGATATCAGCTATTCCTGAATCACACATAACCTGGACCAAAAATTGTTACATAATCCAGGGTCCAATATTTTTGACAAGGTTAGCATTTCTTTGTTTTTCATATATAACAAGACATGATTAGTATTTCCTTGTTTTTAATATTGCTTTTTGTGACTGTATAAACATGTGAGGATTAATGTATTCTCTTAGATTCCTTAAAGCTAACTATATCCACCATTTGTCCTAAACGATTTTGTGTAAAAAAAATGATGCCTTCAGCTTAGCAAAATACGACCAACTGATGGAAAGGTAAAGGAGATAGGATGAATATCTACTTAAAGTTTTTCATGTTACATTAGACTTCTGGATATACGGGCATGAAGCTCAACAGTATGCTTTTTTCATCCTTCATGTATAGTATCTAGGTGCCTTTAAATATATATACCCTTTGTACATCTCATCACCTTACTTTTACCCACATTTATCTTCAACTTCCTTCTTTCACACACTCTCCTAAACTCTGTCACTAACTTCCTCAATCCCTCCTCTGATCCTGCTACAAGCGCAGTGTCGTCCCCAAACAACAGCTAGCTCACCTCCCACTTTTCTCCGTTTTCTTTAACCATCTCCAATTCCTGACCCACCACCCTTGCCTTTACCTTTGCCACCACGTCATCCATGTATAAGTTGAACAGCCAGGGCGACATAACACATCCCTGACGAAGTCCCACCTTTACCTCGAACCACTCACTCTCTCCATTTCTAATCCTGACACACGCTCTACTACTCTCGTAAAAACTCTTGACTGCTCCTAAAAGCTTTCCTCCTATCCCGTATATCTGCAAAACCTCCCACAGTGCCTTCCTGTCTACCCTGTCATAAGCCTTTTCCAGATCCATAAAAGCCCCCAAAAAACATCTTTACCTTTTCCTATAGCTTTCTCACATATGTCTTTCCGCAAAAATCTGATCTACGCAACCTTTTTCTTTCCTAAATCCACACTGTTCCTCATCAATTACTCCCTCTGTTCCTCTTCTAATCCTCTCAATCAAGATCCTCCCATAAGCCTTTCCAACTACAATTAACATGCTAATCCCTCTGAAACTACTACACTTGTCCCCTTTTCCCTTGTAAAGTGGAACTGCACAGGCACTCCTCCAGTCCTTTGGCACTCTACCCTCTCTCAAACAAACATTAAATAACCTCACCAGCCAGTCCACCATCACTGCACCTCCTTTTTTCAGACACTCTGTATGGCATCCGTCCAGGCCAGGTGCCTTACCTGCTCGCATCAAATTAACAACAGCCTTCACGCCATCCTTCCTTATTTCTCCTCCATTTTCCTCACTCATCACTGTCATTTTCTTAGCACTTCCCACTGCAACTACCTTTCCCTCCCTATCCTTTTTCACATTTAGCAACTCCCTAAAATACTCTGCCCACCTTCCTCTCACTGCCTTCTCTTCCATTATCATCTCTCCATCTGCACCTTTTACCTTTTCTTCTCTACTTGATTCGCCTCCTCTTCCTCTCTTAATTTCTTTCCAAAACATCTTTTTATTACTTTCAAAATTTTCTGTCATACTCCTACTCCATTTCACATCTGCTCTCCTCTTTGCCTCCTTTATCTTGTGCTTTACATCTCTTCTCTTTTCTTTGTACCTCTCATATGACTCACTCGTCCTACTTTGTAACCAATCTGTGAAAGCCTGCTTTTTCTCTTCTACAATCTTCTTTGTTTCTAAATCCCACCACTCGCTACCCTTCCTTCTATTTCCTCCCGCCCTTCTTGTTCCACACACCATCTTTGCACATTTGTGAATCCCCCTTGTACCATCCCCATTCCTCCTCCACTCCTAGCTCTACTCTATCCTTCACTCCAACCCACTCCTCTCTCAGCCTCTTCTTGTACTCCTTCTCCTTTTCCTTCTCATTTCAGCAGTTCACTCTAAGCACCTCCCTTCCTTTTGTCCTTTTCCTCTTTCTCAATCTATCCTCCACTCTCAAATTAACTTCCAGAAAGTTATCTAATATTCCCCAACTCTCTCCCCTTAGAACATGTACATCCTTATCTCTTCCTATTATACTCCTATCTACCACTACATAGTCCATTAACGCTCTATCTACCACCCTTCCATCCACCACCCTCTCCCATGTGTACTCATGCTTGACTTTCTTCCGAAACACTGTATTTGTTACCTTCAATTCTCTTTCTAGACACATCTCCACCATCAACTCTCCACTACGATTCTTTCCTGGAACTCCACATTTCCCAACCACCCCGTCTATTGGTTAATTTCGTCCCTAGCATTAAGGTCTCCCAATACAACTACATCGAAGTTCCTCCCAAATCCCTCTATGCACTCATTTAAATCTATCCAAAAAGCCTCCCTTTCTTCTACATTCTTCACACTACCAGGCCCATATGCACTTACAAAAACCCACATCTCCTTTCCCAGTTTCACCTTAATCCATATTAACCCTTGGAGAAACCTCCTTCCACTACACTACACGTTTACCTATCTTTTCACTTACTAGTATAGCCAACCCTCCATTCCCTCGCCCCCTTCTCACTCCTGAGAACCTCCCAACTACACTCCCAAACTCACACTAGCCCTTCCTTCTAAACTTAGTTTCAATCAAAGCCAACACATCCATCTTTCTTCTCACAAACATACTACCTATCTTTTCAATTTTACTCTCATCTGTACCACATCCACGCACATTAAAAGATCCAAACCTACACACACACACACATATATATATATATATATATATATATATATATATATTTATATATATATATACATAAATATATACATAAATATATACATACACACACACACACACACACACACACACACACACACACACACACACACACACACACACGCACACACGCACACACGCACATACGCACACACACATACATATATATATATATACATATATATATATATATATATATATATATGTGTGTGTGTGTGTGTGTGTGTGTGTGTGTGTGTGTGTGTGTGTGTGTGTGTGTGTGTGTGTGTGTGTGTGTGTGTGTACGAAAATTAATGCCTTGTCCCAGAACACAAAGTGAATCCTAATATCATAATCAGATATTCTTGCACCACATTGATCTTCTGATTGAATAGAATTGCTGAAAATATATTGTAATTTACGTATTCATAATCTTTAGAATATGAATGTGAACATGGAAATGTTGCATATAATATGTATATGTATGTGTATATATTTATGTGTATATATATATATATATATATGTATATATATATGTATATATATATGAATATATATATATATGTATATATATATGCATATATATATATATATACATATATAAATATATATGTACGTGTGTGTGTGT
>NC_134780.1:803500-816000 GCF_046742065.1 Oratosquilla oratoria | reverse complement strand
TTGCAAATGATGAGCCAATTAATTAAAAAAGCCACGTAATCAAATCGACCTCTACGTTTAGCTTCCGTATGTTACATAAAAAGGCCTTTGACTTCGTTTATCAAACGGCAATATTAAGTTCGACATATAAAGTTCCAGCATAGACGCAGGACAAAAGGTCAAGAAGAGAGGCAGAACGACGGAACCTCCACTAGATCATTTATAATTCACATCAAATAGATTTTCAGATTTCAGCTGAAAAATCATATTACTTTAATCCCTTCATAGTTTTCTTTGATACTATTTTCATTTCAGAAACAGCAAAAGACGTGAATGAAATGCTCAAAGATTTTCATAAGGTCTGAAATTAAATTAGAAATGAATAAGAGTCAAAACGAAATAAAAGTTTACAAACCAAATGCAAAAATATAGTCAAGGGTAAGGATACTGAGGTTATTAAAGAATATAATAAATGAAGCCAAATACTGAGGTGTGCTATGACTGTGAAATTAAGTTCATCCACTCAATGTGAATAGGTTTAAGGTAGAGATACTATAAGAGATTGCCTATCTTGATGTTTTAATCACAATGGAGAGATCAGTTTGAAATTACACTGAAAGATAAGAACAAGGCTGACAAAAAAAATGTAGGCGGATGTGAGGCAAATTACGATGGAATTGAAACAATAGAAGTGGAATCTATATAGAAATGCGACTAAGACAAAACATAGAGCAATTGTGTAACTAGGAATTGGGAAATGTTAAGCATCAGATATGAAGTTGGGAGAGGCTTGGCTGAATGGAGAAAGACCTAATGGTTGTATATTGACTAAGAAAGGAAGCTGGAGACAGTTATTTATTAATTTAATTCTGTTTTACTTCACCTTATTTTATACTTTATTAATCTTTATATAATCTTATTCTATTTCATTTTGTTTCGTTTACTTCTATTTTACCTTTTCATTCTATTTTAGTTAACTTTATTTTTCTATTTTTCATTCCTCGCTATATTGTTGTTATTCAGTTTTATTTAATAAATCTATTCTATTTCATTTGTCTATTAATATTTTTGGAGCATTCTACAAACATGACATCTCTATAAAATTCATCGTTGTTACCAAAATGGTTTGACTCTAATTCCACTGTACGAGATTTTGACCGCGTGTTTTTGTGCAATTAATATTCTAGGGACGAACAACTTTCTAGCTTATCAAGCCACCTAGCGTGATTTTATAGCTAGAGACCAACATCTACTATAAAACGAACGATGATAATTCTAGTTCTTACTATTTACTACAAATTTTACTATTACTACGTCATGCTGCCTCCAATATTTCCTTTACTACTTGTGTGACAGTCCTTTGGTGTAATATTTTCTACCAAGAATAAACACTGTTTACCTTTCTCCTTCAATCTCGTAGCAAGTTTTGCAGTTTTTGTCCCGGGTGAGGCCAAATGGTTTTGATTTTATCTGGCAAAAAAAGAAAAAAAAAAAAAAAATCTATCTACCGATGATCCCGTTTATTGACAAAGTTTGTCCATCACCAGAATAAACCAATTTGGTGTTAATCTTGAAAATCACCTTCAGAATTCCTCATCGGGTCAAAGAGGGACTGTTTCTATATCAATAGTCAATAGCTTAACCAAGACTAAAGAATGTGCAATATTGGTTTAGATTCTCCCAAGGATAAAACATTTTTAGAAAGGATTCACTACTTCAGTCTCGGCATCACTTTCAATTATTTTGTTCTGCCTAAAGCCATTTGATTCAGCTTAGCACATACATACATACATACATACATACATACATACATACATACATACATACATACATACATACATACATACATACATACATACATACATACATACATACATACATACATACATACATACATACATACATACATACATACATACATGGATATACCAAAGGATTTTTCCCCCGTACACGTTGGGTAGCCAAAAAACATAGGTATAAAAGCCACTCCCACCCATTCCATCCCTATCACACTCCACTCCCCTCCACCCTCTTCCCTCCCTCTTATCTTGGCACCTCCTGGATGACGGGTCACATTGGTATTACTATGAAACATTTTGCCCCGGCTAACATCAAGCGATTTTACTTTGTTCAGGTACCTTGGAGCGCTAAAGCGTTAAAGCAGTTAAGATGAAGTCATTAACATTAATTGTCATCTCAGAAAATTTCCTCCCGGTTGACAGAAGACGATTTCGCTTAACTTAAAGGGACCTTGCTTTGAAAATCTAGCACGTTGATCAACGCACAGTCAAGTTTTCCTTTTCATAAAAAAAAAGAAAAAGAAAAATTCTTCCAATCCGATTGGCATTCTTCCTATTACCTACCACTAAGTTATTTCCTTTATCCCTGGGTGATAAAACCATTTCCTAAATCAGGGGGGTGAGGGGGGATTTATTTTCATTGGTCTGGTTGCCTCTAGTGTATTCTGGGCATCTCTGGGAAGGAGGGGAGGAATGGATGGAGTTAACGATAGTAGAAAATGGAAGGGTCGAGGACCAAACACAGAGGCAATTAATTCAAGGGTGAGGGTCCGACAACGAGAACTGGAGTTGGTATTAGGGGTAGATGTGGTTGTAGAAGATGAGGCTGAGGAGTTTAGTTCTTCGAGTGATTGTAGAAGAGGAAGACAGGATCTGGTCGTTAAAGAGGAGATGGAACGAGGGGTCATGAGCTGTGGACAGAGAAAAGAGGAACGAGTTGACCTGAGATGTCAAGGGTGGGCGAATTGGAATAAAAGGAAGAGGAATCAAGGAGAAATGGTAAATACTATGAGAAATGAATCGAGATGCATTTATAGGTACACACACACACACACACACACACACACACACACACACACACACACACACACACACACACACACACACACACACACACACACACACACACACACACACACGCACATACACGCACGCACATGGCTGAAATAATTTCAGTATCGATGCGCTGTGGGTCGTTACTCCAACTCTCGTGGGCGGGGAATTGTGTGTGTGTGTGCGTGTAAGGTCACAGCATTACCCATAGATCGGTCATATATGAGCTCTGAGCTCTCTTCCGGAAGGGTAAAAACTGTCGATCACGAGTCCAACACGTGATCCGAGACCATGGTGAATCACACACATGTACGCAGTGGTAGTCTTCTCGGTCGCCACTACGGCGGTCCGGGTTCGATTCCCCCTCCCCCCCCAGGGATGAAATTATTTCAGTATCGCTGCCCAGCGAGTCGTTATTCCAACTTTCGTGGGCGGGGAGTTGAATGTGTGTGTGCGTGTAAGGTCACAGCATTACCCATAGATCGGTCATATATGAGCTCTGAGCTCTTTTCTAGGAGGAAAATAGCTGTCCATCACGAGTCCAACACGTGATCCAAGACCATGGTTATTCACACGAGCATAGCTCCCCTTCCCGTAAGATACAACCACGTAAATACACATACACGCACACACACACGCATTCTTACACAACTATGCGCACACACACACACACACACACACACACACACACACACACACACACACACACACACACACACACACACACACACACACACACACGCATTCTTACACAACTACGCACACACACATGTATACACGCATACACACACACACGCGCATACACACACGCATACACACAAGCCCGCACGCGCGCAAACGCATGCATCCAGATAAACGGTGCCCCAGCATCCTGACTCTCATTCTTTGTATTACAGTTAGGTAAATACAATTAGATGAATACACGCACATCTTTATTACTCGAGTTTCCCCCCACGGTGGAATCAAAGGATCTACTAGCGGACAAAATAAACATATAAGTTAAATTACAAAGGAAAAAGGGAAAGGAAAAGAGTTATTAGGGCTTTCATTACTCAGAATTTCCCCCTTCCAGCTGAGTTAAATCTCCTCGTGCTGGACAGAATAAGTACGTAAATCGAGTTAGGAGGCGAAAGGGGTTAAGGTGCCTTGCGATGATCTAAACTTTGGCTTATCGGCCCTTAGCAGGCCCTCACTACTCCATACCCAAACCCACCCTCCGACAGCTATTTGCATAGCAGCATTTGATCGTAACCCCGTTTAACTGAGGTGACGCATCCCGCGCGTAACAAATCGTTTACTTTTAGAGAGAATAAGATCAGAAAATAACACCATTTTAACAAAGGAGTTAATCCGTGAGCATTTGATCGTAACCCCTTTCACTGAGGTGACGCCTCCCCGTGTAACAAATCGTTTACTTTTAGCAAGAATAAGATCAGAAAATAACACCATTTTAACAAAGGAGTTAATCCGTGAGCATTTGATCGTAACCCCTTTCACTGAGGTGACGCCTCCCCGTGTAACAAATCGTTTACTTTTAGCAAGAATAAGAAGCGGCCTTGCTGTGGATGTGCTGTGTCTTACGACACTGCTTCTGACCCAGGGCAGTGGACAAGGTGCAGGGATGACCCGTTATCCAGGAGGTGCTCAGATAAGAGAGAGGGTGGAGGGACGTGGAGTGTATTCAGGGATGGAATGGGTGGAAATGATTTTATGCCTTTCCCTTTTTGGCTACCTCCCTTGTAAGGGGAAAAAAGCCTTGGTATATGTATGTATGTATGACACCATTATAGCAAAGGAGTTAATCCATGATTCTGTCACTGTCTCGGTTGAGCCTCTTGTTTATTCAGGAAAGTTCATCATCTGTTGGCCACAGTAACATCAGTATAGAAACCAAAAACTAATATTCTCGTTTCTTTCTCCTTTTTTTCTGTTAAATGCCTCTATATTTATGTATGATTTTTATGCCTGCCCCTATTAAGATGATAGATTTTATGCGAAATTCGAATTATCACATAAGAAAAAATAAAACCTCAATATTCACTTTGTATCTCAACCCACAGCTGAAGAATATGGCATTACCCGGAACTGAGAAATCCCTACCAGCACGCCTAGTACGTCGGCATCACCATGATGATCACCATAGCTATCATCATCATCATCATCGTAATCATCATCATCGTCATCATCATCACCATCATCACCATCATCATCATCATCATCATCATCATCATCATCATCATCATCATCATCATCATCATCATCATCATCATCATCATCATCATCATCATCATCATCATCACCATCACCATCACCATCACCACCACCACCATCACCATCACCATCACCATCACCATCACCATCACCATCACCATCACCATCACCATCACCATCACCATCATCATCATCATCATCATCATCATCATCATCATCATCATCATCATCATCATGATGCATCAAAAATATTACAATCCTCAATATTATTACTAGTACGTTGACCAACATTATCATCATCCACATCATAGCAGGTGGTTTGGGTAAATAATGCAGGGTATTACTTTCAAGTAATGATGCAATAGTTCTTTTTCATTGTGAAATATGTTGTAGCCATAGGAGTACACACATACACACACACACACACACACACACACACACATACACACACACACACACACACACACACACACACACACACACACACACACACACACACACACACATATATATATATATATATGTATATATATATATATATATATATATATATATATATATATATATATATATATATATATATATATATATGCTGGTACATTGTGACAAGTTGATGAAGGTGGAAAGAGAAGTCACGGGTCTAGTTCCGAGTTCCTGAGTTTATTCCTACCGGTTTATTCCTGACGGTTTCGCTCTATGCTTCTTCAGAGGAAGAAGCATAGAGCGAAACCGGTCAGGAACAAACTAAGGAACTCGGAACTAGACCCGTGACTTCTTTTTCCACCTTCATATATATATATACATATATATATATATATATATATATTATATATATATATATATATATATATATATATATATATATATATATATATATATATTACCATTGGTTATTTATTGTCGAACTCATTTGGAAGGTGGATCGAGTAAACATTCATGTAAGAACACTCCTTCGTTAATTTTGCGACCAGAATAGACGGCCAGAAAAAAGTACGTTGCTTTTTCTTGTTTGGTCATCTCTGATTTCCTGCGTGGTTGGGAATGGTCTTGGATATTTTCAGTCTGGTGAGTGGTATTGGACCAATCAATGCGTCTTACAGAGATCTGACTCTCGTGTCTATAAATGCTTCGTATTTCTTCATTCCCATGTCTTCCACTTCTTGGGGGAGTGATGATTCATTCATCCAAGTCAAGCAGATTTCCACTGTCCGCCATGAAGTGATTTCCCAGATTCTCAAAGGCTTCCAACAAGGCCAATTACTTCGTTGTAGCATTCAATGAATTTCTCGGTATTTTATCTCAGTTTAACAGATAACAAAGGCTTCTGTTTCTGGCAAAATCAAACGAGTTAATAGATGAAGAGAAAAATAGATAAATTAAACGATTAAACAATAAATAAAGCTCATTCGCAAGTGTCTATGACATCGAATTTATTTCTAAGGCTTAGCATATACTAACCTGGTACATCGTTAGACAGAACACTATTAGGTAGGAAGAATTGATCAAATACATCTTGGAAAGAAAAGCAAAGAATGAAAAATATTTTCATATGAAAAGAAAAGTCGTCCTTCAATTTTAACGAATTTTGACTTTTTTACCTAAATGTCATAATAAAGATATTTTTTTCTTTTATTTTTAGAACAACTTTATGCTATTTCTTTACCACAAAAAATTTTATTTTGACATTTCAATTACTGTCATTATATCTATTCAGGTACATTGTTAATGCTATTTTTAGTATATTTTTTTATTTCGTAGAGAAAGCGTCATCGAGTTTTTGTTCATGAATATGCCATTTGATCAAATCACTACCAGACGCTACTATAACAAATGGGATCTTTGCATCTTGACTTGATGTCAAAAATAATTTAACCCATCTACTGTCATCATCAGCGTCCCTAACATCATCATGATTATTAGGGACGCGGGTTAGGGCGTCGTTACTTGCGGCGAAGGTCGAGGTGAGGGCGGTTCGAATCCTGCCACCGGCGAAGTTGAACCAAGGGTATGGTTCATTAGATTCCACGCTACAAAGCCCTCTGTGAGGGGCACCGTCCTAGCCTCCCAATAGGGGAGAGTGTGTGACGTTAAACCATATCATCATTAAGCGTCTCTCTTTTCCTTCTTTTGCACTGGTTTTTCAATATATTCAATCAGTTCAGTTTTATTCAACGTGAACACCGTTGCAGATCTTCGTTGTCTATTGCTCATCATTTACACCGTAATTATCATTAGTCCTCACGCTCGTTAACAATGTCATCATCACTGGCAGTGCCCTTGCCGTCATTTGAGTTTCACTAATCATTGGCTCCTGCCTCATCAGCGCCTCATCTCCGTCGTTAAGGTCCTCCGTCTGTGCCGTTAGCCTAGATTCCGCGGCTGTTTTTCCTTTCGCTCAGAGGCGCCGCTCTCTGTGTGTCTTCTTTTGTGCTTCTGATTCGTTGCTGGCGCCTAAAAATTGTGCATTTAGTTTAGCTAAACTAGGATTTTTTTTTGTATTCATTACGGGCTGTTATTTGTATATTTATTATAATGGAAGTATAAAGGATTACAGTTCCAAAGGATGCCATCAAGAGACCTTATCGTCCTTATCATAGATATAGTGAATGAAACGAAAAGATTTTATTAAACACAAATGAGTAATAGATAGAAAAGCAAAATAATCAATTGTAGAGATTAAAACATACTGTCTGAGTATATATCAGATATCAATACAAGTTCTGTTTCTGTATGAATAATGTAATTAAAAATAAAAATTGCAAATGATAAATATATATAATAGAGATGAATATATTTACTTTTACAGTTGATAGTTAAGGAATAAGTGCACAGAGTCGGACTCCGTTCTCTTATATTTTTTCTAGCCAACATGACGACACAATGCCCTAAAGTGGCCCATACACGATCAATTATATTGCGCAATTTCATTGTCAATTTCATTGACAATTTCATTGTCAATTGACAATTAAATTGACCGTGTATGGGGGATATATCGCCCATACACGGTCAATTTAATTGTCAATTCAGAGTATTGACAATGAAATTGCGCAATATAATTGATCGTGTATGTGCCGCTTAAGAGGTTTTGCAGTTTCCAACACAATCAATGTGACGTGACTCATAAAGCCCACTTCCATGTAAAGGAACACATTTTGCAGATTTCGATTTCAGATGACCTTATCATAATTTATGTGCAAATATTCATTATGACGATAAGACACAGAGTGCTATTATAATTCATTTGTATTCTATCTACCTGACTTTTCTGCTTGATCAGACTTAGATGCTGTGTGTGCACGGCCTAGAAATTAACACTATCTTGATATACATTGAGATAAACATGGAGATATACAGAGATAGACATAGAGATAGAGATTTTACTTACGATAACAAGTACTTCCATTCTTGGGCATAATTTTACGCCGAAGAAATTAACACTAACTTGATAGACATTGAGATAAACATGGACATATACAGAGAGAGAGACATAGAGGTAGAGAGAGATTTTACTTACGATGACAAGTACTTCCATTCTTGGGCATAATTTTTCGCCGAAGAAATTAACACTAACTTGATAGACATTGAGATAAACATGGAGATATACTGAGAGAGACATAGAGGTAGAGAGAGATTTTACTTACGATAACAAGTACTTCCATTCTTGGGCATAATTTTACGCCGAAGAAATTAACACTATCTTGATAGACATTGAGATAAACATGGAGATATACAGATAGATAGACATAGAGATAGAGAGAGATTTTACTTACGATAACAAGTACTTCCATTCTTGGGCATAATTTTACGCCGAGGAGGCGGACTCCAAGAAGTAACTAAAGAGAGATTTAAGGAAATGAGAGAGAAGGAAAAAGAGATAGAGGGAGAAAGGTAGAGACAAGTAGGATTATCGAAATTGCATTGTATAGTGTGCATATATGAAGCAAAGAGAACATATATGAGAATAGACGTTAAACATCAGATAATGAAAGGATTGCGAGGAATTTTGACTGGCTGGACACGTTCGACACAGACACACACACACACACACACACACACACACACACACACACACACACACACACACACACACACACACACACACACACACACACACACACACACACACACACACACACACACACACACACACACACACACACACACACACACACACACACACACACACACACACACACAAACACACGACTCGATGGTGTAGTGTTAGTGTTTACGGCCGCCACTACGGTGGTCCGGGTTCGATTCCCGCCCAGGGCTGAAATAATTTCACTATCATTGCGCTGCGAGTCATTACTTTGACTCTCGTGGGCGGGGAGTTGTGTGTGTGTGTGTGCGCGTAAAGTCATAGCATTACCCATAGATCGGTCATATATGAGCTCTGAGCTCTCTTCTGGGAGGATGATAGATGTTGATCATGAGCCCAACACGTGATCCAAGACTATGGTAAATCACACACACGCATAACCACACAAACTCACAACATTATATAGGTACATAATGCACACACACGCGCGCGCACATGATACACACACACGCACACAAATAGACAGGCAGAGAGGAGTTGACGACTGATCGAAGGGAACAAGTCCAATAAGCGTCTGACGGCGGCTTTGTCGCGAGCTAGGTCAACCAAGGAAGGTCGCGACAGATTCGAACAGAGAACTAGTCCTCCAGATGGGACCCTCTTCACTTCCAAAGTCCTCCTCTTCCTCAGACAAACCTGCCGATGACTTCAAAACATTTCTTATATCGAGTCAACGACGGTGAGCGTTCCTGTCCTTGAGGATGATATCGCACCGAAGAATTGAGTCAATGGTGGTAATGAAGGAGAGATTTAAGAAGGTATTATAAAGGAGGAATCAAAGCTAAAAGTGATCGTCATACCTCAGTGAGTAGATAATTCAGGAATGCTGCGTTACTGTAGTCAATAAGTATCATTAAAGCCCCTAAAATGAATATTGCATAAAATTATGGGGTCAATACCCCGTATAAGGTTAAGGTAAAGGTTCCTACTTCCTCTACATATCACTTCTCTCAATTCCAGAGGAGACCCTTGCTCTATACAACTCCAGTGACATACCAAAGACATCCCAGTAACACCCCAAAGAACTCCAGTGACATTCCAAAGACATTCCAGTAACATCCCAAATAATTCCAGTGACATTCCAAAGACATTCCAGTAACATCCCAAAGAACTGCAGTGACATTCCAAAGACATTCCAGTAACATATCAAAGAACTTTAGTGACATTCTAAAGACATTCCAGTAACATTCCAAAGAACTCCAGTGACATTCCAAAGACATTCCAGTAACATCTAAAAAAATTCTAGTGACATTCCAAAGACATTCCAGTAACATCCCAAAGACATTCCAGTAACATATCAAATAACTCTAATGACATTCCAAAGACATTCCAGTAACATCTCAAAAATTTCTAGTGACATTCCAAAGATATTCCAGTAACATCCCAAAGAACTCCAGTGACATTCCAAAGACATTCCAGTAACATCCCAAAGACATTCCAGTAACATCCCAAAGAACTCTAGTGACATTCCAAAGACATTCCAGGAACATCCCAAAGAATTCCAGTGACATTCCAAAGACATTCCAGTAACATCCCAAAGACATTCCAGTAACACCCCCAAAGAACTCCAGTGACATTCCAAAGACATTCCAGTAACATCTCAAAAATTTCTAGTGACATTCCAAAGACATTCCAGTAACATCCCAAAGACATTCCAGGAACATCCCAAAGGACTATAGTGACATTCCAAAGACATTACAGGAACATCCCAAAGAACTCCAGTGACATTCCAAAGACATTCCAGGAACATCCCAAAGAATTCCAGTGACATTCCAAAGACATTCCAGTAACATCCCAAAGACATTCCAGTAACACCCCCAAAGAACTCCAGTGACATTCCAAAGACATTCCAGTAACATCTCAAAAATTTCTAGTGACATTCCAAAGACATTCCAGTAACATCCCAAAGACATTCCAGGAACATCCCAAAGAACTCCAGTGACATTCCAAAGACATTCCAGGAACATCCCAAAGAATTCCAGTGACATTCATGAATGAAATCAGTGAAGAAGGTTTTATTGATACTAGGAAAGTTCATAAGTTATAAGTCATGGATTAACAAACGCCCACCCACCAGATCCGGTCTGCAACCAAAGTTCATCGGGCTTGCCGAGCTGCACGTGTAACGATAGTTTTTAATTTTTTTTTCTAAAACATGTTTGTAAATAAATGCTTGTCTTTATTGTTATGTTTATCTTTTTGTGTATTTTATATTTTAGGTATTGGTAAGTTAATATTATATACATATATATTTATATATATATATCTATATATATATATATATCTATATATATATATATCTATATATATATATTTATATATATATCTATATATATATATATATATAATACTGTATATATACATATATGTATGTATATATGTATATATATATATGTATGTATATATATATATGTATGTATATATATATATATATATGTATATATATATATATATATATGTATATATATATATGTATATATGTATATATATATAATATATATATGTATATATATATGTATACATGTATATATATGATATATACATGTACATATATGTATATATGTATGTATATATATGTATATATATACATGTATATATATATATATATATATATATATATATATATATATATATATATATATATATATATATATATATATATATATCATATTTACTATCTAATACTGAACAAAATGATTATGGGTTCCACGCTCATCATTTTCTTAATTATCTACCCATTATGAAAAAAGTCTGTTATACCCTGTTACAAGAGATAAGAAAATCGCTTATGACGAAGTAATAAAAGATGAAGTGACACAAAGTTATATTGGTAGAATTAGATAAAGAAATATTCTCAGCAGGATATCTTTGAGGGTACACTGGTTATGGGATCCTTTTTCCTTAGCTTGCTGAGGATCATATCATCACCGAATAAAATCGTCTTGCCTTGGTTAATTACTACTGGTTTTCAATTTAATTAGACCAATACAAGTCTCATTGGACATCCAGAGGGCCGTGGAGCTCCAATTTAGAGCCATCGGGCCAGAAAAAGAAAGAAGTCAGGGACAGAAAGAGAATGTTTGTGAGTGAACGGGTTATGGGAAATGTTTGGGGGATTAAGATCGAGTGAGTGTGTGTGCACAGGAAGGGAGAAGAATGTGGATGAAAAAGATAGAAGATATGAGGAGAACAAAGGAAAAGAACATAAAACACATTCAATGATGAGAGAGAGGTCGAGGAGCTAGGTGTGTAAAGGGAGGGAACGAAAAAAAGAGAGTAGGGCCAATTTGAGAGTACATACATATACCAAAGGCTTTTTCCCCCTACACGGGGGGTAGCCAAAAAGAAAAAGGCAT
>NC_134780.1:796000-798500 GCF_046742065.1 Oratosquilla oratoria | reverse complement strand
GAGGATAATGAACACTTTCTTCCAAAAGCGCGTAGGTCGTAAATGGACGTGGAAAAGTCCAAATGGAACAACAAAGAACGATTTGATTTCGTATTAGGAGATGAGAGCAAAAGCGTTAGCAATGTTATGGGGATAAATATAGTCAACATAGGTAGTCACCATAGAATGGTAGGTTGCACGGCTAAATTTAATTTCAGAGCAGAGAGAAATAAACTAGTTTTAAAAAAGAAAATATGCCTTGCAAAGGTTAAGGATAATAATAAGAAATTTCAGTTAGAAATTAAAAATAGATTCGAAGCTCTAAGAACTAACGAGGAAGTAGAATTTACTCTAAAAATTATGAAACGAAGGAAAGTACCAGGGGGAAGATGGTATATCAATAGATCTGTTGAAAGACGCAGGAAAATTAGTTCATATTAGCTGAGTTGTACACCCAGTGCTTACGATAGAGTGAAGGAAGAGCTTCCAAGAACAAACAGTTCAGTCGACTAAGAATAACCAATGAGCAGGTAAAGGTATTTCTATATCTCTATTGACAAAACGTAAAAAATTGCTGATTTTAGAAAATGAGATTCTTTGCATGTCATTTCTATGTATAATAAGATGAAGGAATGGAACAGGTGGGTGATTATAGTCAACAGCGTGATACCTCTTTAGCATTGAAAAGGTAATAGAAACATGTAACATTTAGTGAATTCATCCAGGAGGTGCTAAGATAAGAGGGAGGGTGGAGGGGAGTGGAGTGTATTTAGGGATGGAATGGGTGGGAATGATTTTATGCCTTTTTCTTTTTGGCTACCTCCCTTGTAAAGGGGAAAAAGCCTTGGTATGTGTATGTATGTATGTATGTATATATATATGTATGTATGTATGTATGTATGTATGTATGTATGTATGTATGTATGTATGTATGTATGTATGTATGTATGTATGTATGTATGTATGTATGTATGTATGTATGTATGTAGTGTATGTATGTATGTATGTATGTATGCAAGTAGCACTTGGAAAAAAGAAACTAACGAAGCAGAGCGCTTCGTTACATCTTCAGTGATCGGTGTCAGGTCGCAAAAACGACGCCGACTGAGTCTCCAAGTCTTGCAATCGTTCGAGATCCAGAGAATGTTGTCCGAAGTTTTGGCTCCAGATAGTTTTGTCTCTCTCCCTCATTTTCATTCCCTTTCTCCTCCTCCCTTCTTTTCCTCTCCCCAGCATATCTCCCACTGCTGTACATCCCATCCCTCCCTCCCCCTCCCTCCCCCCTCCCTCCCATCTCCCTCCCTCCCCCATCCCTCCCTCCTTCCACTCTCTTCTCTCCATCCATCTGAGAATTTCTGTGTCTGTTCATTCTTCATTCCCTTTCTCCTCCTCCCTTCTTTTCCTCTTCCCAGCATATCTCCCACTGCTGTACATCCCCTCCCGCCCTCCCCCCTTCCTCCCCACTCCCTCCCTTCCCACTCCCCTCTATCCATCCATCTGAGAATTTCTGTGTCCGTTCATTCTTCTCTTTCTTTCTCAAGTTTCCCTTTTTTCTTCAGCTTTGGTTTTTTCTTTTTTATTTGTTTTCCTCTGCTTCTGATTGCAATTTTTCGAAGTGTTCTCCTTTTAGTCTCCTTCCTCGTATCATTGTTTCTTTTTGTATATTTCAACTCAGTTCTCTTTGTCCCCATACGTCTGTCGCATTTAAACTTATTCCACGTACTCTTCACGCTTACATAAAAACTTACTTCTGTCTTCACTTCCTGTCCAGACTCTCTTCCCCCATTCTCCTGTAGCTTTCTCCTTCCATTTCCAATTCTATCTTCCCTCAATCCTTCCTTTATCCCTCTTTTTCCCATTACACTTTCAACTCCTTCTACTCGTCCATTCCCTCCCTATTCCCATTCATCTAATCCCCATTTTTTTCATTTTCATTTCCAACACTGAGTTTCCTCTGTCTCTCTCTTTTTCACCTTTCTTACTCAAAATCTTCCTTCACCAGACCTTTCTTCTCCCAACGTTCAGTTGGAGATGTTACCGCGGCACTACAATGATGAATAGGAAATTCATAACATTGGCTTCTGCTGGAAAGGCTCTGGATAACGTCTTTAGGATAAGCGGCGAAACGTTCCAGAGATCTATGAAGACTGGGGATCCGTGGGCAAGGATCAGAACCCAAAGACGCGCCAAGGAGCTCGAAGGCCTCCGTGGCCGAAGTGACGTCATCGGCGGCGGTGGTCCCTTTCTGAGTTAACCAAAACAATAGTGACAGCTAACTGACAATAGTGACAGCTAACTGACAATAGTGACCGAACACCGGCTTCCCATCCACCGCCCCACCTATCTTGACAACAACAACCATTCAAGTACCTCACATTCACTACCCTCACTATAGAAGTACCTACAGTGATGTCATTCCCACCTATCTTGACAACAACAACCATTCAAGTACCTCACATTCACTACCCTCACTATAGAAGTACCTACAGTGATGTCATTCCCACCTATCTTGACAACAGTA
>NC_134780.1:781856-795500 GCF_046742065.1 Oratosquilla oratoria | reverse complement strand
TGATGTTTCATTTTTTGATATTATCAATCAACTTATCGTAAATTAATAATTAAAATAATTCTCTATTAAGTCATATTTCAATGGATGAATTTAACTATGGAAATATAGTATATAGATGCTGTTTCATTTTTCAATTTTATCAATAAACTTATCGTAAATTAATTGATTTATGACAAAGGATAATTATAGAGATTCAAGATTAGGTTTTGCTTCTAGACTGGAAGCAGGTACTAAAAGAGAGGAAGACACTTCTTAAACGGCTTTCACTCTTTTCCCACCCCAATTCTTCCACTCTCTCTATTTATTCATCCCTTCTTTTTCCTCTCTCTTTTCACGTATTTCCTTCTATTACAATAATCCATTCCTTTATATTCCCCTTCCATTCCTTTAACCAGCAACTTTTATCCCCTTGCACACAAAAGATTACAAAGGCGGAGCATGCCGACAGGAGACCTTTTGGTCCATATCTATGTTGGATGCGAAAAAAATCATAATAATGATAAATAAATAAATGAATAAATAAAAATTATAATAATGTAAATGATAAAATTAATCAGACTTTCACTCTTATTCTCTCAACGTTTCTCCATTCTATCTCCCATTCCATCTCCCTTTCCTCTCCCTTTCCATCTCCCTTTCCACCCTTCTTTCTCCCTTTCCACCTCCCTTTCCACCTTCCTTCCTTCTCCTTTCCATCTCCCTTTCCATCTCCCTTTCCACCCTTCTTTCTCCCTTTCCACCTCCCTTTCCACCTTCCTTCCTTCTCCTTTCCATCTCCCTTTCCATCTCCCTTTCCACCCTTCTTTCTCCCTTTCCACCTCCCTTTCCACCTTCCCTCCTTCTCCCTTCCTTCTCCCTTTCCTCTCCCTTTCCCCTCCCTCTTGTGTCTTTCATCCTCACCCTACGCTACACGGTTGGAACATGACGCTTTTGTTAACATGACAAAGTTACAGGTGTTTTGATTATTGTTGGATGATTCTCCCCTTGGAGGCAAAACCAGGCGAGAAAGGCATTCTTGTTGTTGCTTTTTTCAATAGGATTGTAATACCTTTCATTAGTTTAACAACAGGGATAACCAGAGTAATTCTCAATTTCGATGACAGGTGGATTTGTCAAAATCCACACTACAAGAGGTCTTAGTGGAAGCGCCTGGAAATGGAAGTCTAGGTTGGGAAAGGCTCTTCCGTCACCGAGCGTTGGCGTTGTTAGCGAGAATTGTTGCATAGGTTCCGATGAAAATGGAAGGGTGAGTGTGTTTGTATGTGATGCAGAATCGGTGGTAATCTAGGCTGAGCTGTGATTATGCCATGGCAGCTGAATTGCGTAGTCTGCTGTACTTTGACAATTTTCTCTCTCTCTCTTTTTTTTTTTTTTTTTTTTGTCTTTTTTTTTTTTTTTTTTAAGTCAATGCCAGAGAGATGGATGAAAAGTAATAATGCTGGCTCGACCCATGGAAATTTGATACACATTGTAATTCATCAGGTTTTATGCGCTTCCTTATTACAATCATCCATTATAGGAATGAAAGATCAATGATTTTTATTCCTTTGAGAGTATATACAATAACAAAAGTTCCAGCAAATTGAATGTGGCAAGATTTCATTTTAATCTAATTAGAAACAAGAATTATATATATATATATATATATATATATATATATATATGTATATATATATATATATATATATATATATATATATGTATGTATATGCATGCATATATATGTATATGTATATGTATATATATGTATATATGTATATGTATATATATATATATATATATATATATATACATATGTGTGTGTGTGTGTGTGTGTGTGTGTATATATGTATATATATATATATATATATATATATATATATATATATATATATATACATGTGTGTGTGTGTGTGTGTGTGTGTGTGTGTGTGTGTGTGTGTGTGTGTGTGTGTGTGTGTGATTGTTTGTGTGTTTGTGTATGTGTGTGTGTGCGTGTGTGTGTGTGTGTGTGTGGGTGGGTGGGTGTGTGTGTGTGTGTGTGTGTGTGTGTGTGTGTGTGTGTGTGTGTGTGTGTGTTGTGTGTGTGTGTGTGTGTGTGTGTGTGTGTGTGTGTGTGTGTGTGTGTGTGTGTGTGTGTGTGTGTGTGTGTGTGTGTGTGTGTGTGTGTGTGTGTGTGTGTGTGTGTGTGTGTGTGTGTGTGTGTGTGTGTGTGGACGTGTGTTGCATGTTTTTAATTACGGCGTATATCCCTAATAGGCATGAATAATATATTAAGTGCAGAGGTCTCCTAGTACGTGGTACACCTGAAGGTGTCTAGAACAATGTTGGTGTAATAGAATGTTTTTTTTTCATGAAGACATGTTTCTATTTTAATGAATTATATCTAGGAAAATGTTTGTGGCCGAGCGGAAGTATTATAACTACAATTTACGAGAGGTTTTTCCTGCTATAAATCTACGGGTAATTTTCGCCAAGAATAACCAAAATAGTGTCGACCTATAATCAAGTCAATGGATACTCGTATGTTTATCATAGGATTGGATTATAATTGTATGCATAGTTGTTATAAAGATTATTGGGCAGTTTTATGGTATTTGCCATTTGAATATTACATTTATTGCTGAATACCTGTTATAATGTTCAATAAATAAGTATGTGTTATGCGTTATGGTTCCTATAGTGTGAACATGTATAAAATATTCAAGAACAAACTTAAATCTTTTGTTGAAAAAGCTTAGAACAATCAAAACCTTTGACCACAAATGTATCTTCCATAAAATTTAGATTTTTTTTACGTCCAATGGATGCTTTGGACGGCATTTTGCTTCTAATGTGTTGGTACGAATGTGTTAGTAATGATATGAACTTTCACCCACGATACTGTGCAATACACTTGCTGCATTGGGAAAATAATGGAGATTAAGTTCACCAAAAAATCATGGTATCTTCGAGGTCAAAGGGGGGATGACTTCATTTCATGGTCATAATAGAGATTTTCGACACAAGATGATAATTGCAACTAGGTTGAGAATCATAAGACAAAAATTATAGTATCGGATATGATGACTGTTTCACTGTTGATAATTAGATGAGAATTATTTTAGTAATGTTAAGGTAAACAACATATGAACTATGAATATTAGAGTTCATTTATGTACAAATGCCATTGAAATTCCATTTGTCTCCAATTGATTAGGCTATAATTAGCCCCCAAAGTCTTTGCTATGAGACTCAGATAAACTCACAATCAACAAATAAGTTTCGAGGAATAGCCTAATAAAATTACGGTTAATTACCTCACGTATTACATGATATGGGTTATAATTGGGCACAGTCTTAAAGTAATATTTAACTCCGAATATATCGTGTCTGGGGGCCGTTGTGGCCTTTGGGAGACCTTGCGTGCAACAAAAAGACGCAAAGAACAAGAATTCACTGCGGACTGTACGGACTCCTCCGCTAGCCAAACTGCCTTATTAGTCGCTGTCACTGTATTAGCTTCCAACTGATCATCTTTGTGGCATAATCGACGGTTTCCGTAGAATCAGGAGAAAGAGAAAGAGGAAACGGTGGAGAAAGAGGGAGAACATAGAAAGACGGATGAAAAGAAGAGAAACAGCAGGAAGAAGATGAGTTAGAGTAAAGAGGATAAGAAAAGAAAAAGAGAAAGAAGAGTAGTGATATGAATATAAAGAGATAGGAAATAAAGAGGAGGAGAAGAGGAAACAACAACATCTTTGCTTCTATTCAGCGTAGGCACATTTTCCTCTTATTATTTCTACTCCTCCTCCTCCTTCTCCTCTCCCTTCCCTTCCTCCTGTTCCTCCCTTCTCTTCCACCTCTTCTCACACCTTACTTCTGCTGCTACTCCTTTCTCTCCTCCACTCCCTTCTCTTCCTCCTCATCAAAGTCATACACCTCCTTTCACTCTTCCTCTGGGTTCTATTCCTCTGAATTATCATCTTCTTGGTCTTCTTCCATCTCTTTTTTTTTTTCTCTGCTCTTCTTGTTCTTCCTCCTCCTCCTTCCCTTCCTCCTCCTCCTCCTTCCCTTCCTCCTCCTCCTCACTTTATTACTACTGATGCTCCTGCTACTACTACTACTACTACTACTACTACTACTACTACTACTACTACTACTACTACTACTACTACTACTACTACTACTACTACTACTACTACTACTACTACCACTACTACTACTACTACTACTACTACTACTACTACTACTACTACTACTACTACTACTACTACTACTACTACTACTACTACTACTACTACTACTACTAGATCTACTTTTACTCTTCATCCTAGCTTTTCTTTAGTCGCTCCGCCTTTATCTTCTTCTCTTTCTTCTTTTTATCTATTTTATCTTTTTATTTGCTCCTCCACATTCGCACCCTCCTCATCCTATTCCATCTTCTTCGATTCCTTTATCTTATCCTCTACTTGTTTCTTCATCTCCTCCTTTATCTCCTCTTCACCTTCTTTCTTACCTTCTCTTCCTACTTCACGTTCTCCTTCTCTACCTCCTCCAACTTCTATTCCTTTGTTCACCTTCTTTTCTTCCTCCTCTTCCTCCTCAATTTTTGGTTTCTCCTCATCACCCTTCTTCTCCTCTTTCTCCTTTCTTTCCGCCTCCTTCAATTTCAACTCTTTCGCTTCTCTTGCTTCTTCTCCTTCCAGTCTCTATCCATATTGCTTTACAACCCCAAAAAAGTAATAGTTGTATGCGTTATTGTTACTTCAACACTGCACCAACCCTGTTGTTTATAGCGCAGCAAACGTTAAATTTAATGATGATGATAATCATACTCATATTTTTCTACCGCTCCTACTTTACTGCTCTGGTGACAGCTATTGCGGGGCCGTTTACTTTAGCCGTTAATAGTGCAAAGGCTGCTTCTCTTGCTACTACTACTTCTATTCTTACTACACATACTACTATTGAAACTACTATTACTTCTGCAATTACTACCACTACAACTATGACTACTACTACTACTACTACTACTACTACTACTACTACTACTACTACTACTACTACTACTACTACTACTACTACTACTACTGTACTACTACTACTACTACTACTACTACTACTACTACTACTACTACTACTACTACTACTACTACTACTACTACTACTACTACCACCACCACCACCATCACTACTATTTTGGGTACTATTATTCCTGTAAATAGTGTTTGTAATTCTGTTATTGTTGTGTTTACTACTCTCCTAGGTACAATTGCTTCTATTCTGCCTTGTACTCCACTTGTTGTTCTTCCTCATTTTCTTGTTTCTACTTTCATCACCACTAACCCCGTCATTCCCACCCTTATCATTCAATCACCACGACAATCACTATTTGTCATGGTCATTGGCTTTGCTATTGTACCGTTGTTTTGGAAAATAACCTTACAATTAACTGAGATATAGTTCTGAATAAAATTATTTTATTCTTGTAATTTTTTGTTTGTTTGTTTTTTCTTGAAGGCCTTTTGATAGAATTTACATACATTTATTTTCATTAACCACTTTGTATCTTTTCACCACACCATTATTTCTATTTTTTTTTTAGTCCCAACTTTATTGCCTTATGCAATAATTTCTGGTTGCAATATTATCTAACTTTCGTATAAACCCCCTTGTTAGCATGTTTTTTTCTTATACTTTGTATATTCTAATTCTAATTTTGTATCCTATCATAACCTGTTTTTTTTTAGCATTATTCATGTATCTCAACTATGTATGCTGCACTTATTCATACATTTGTCCATCCACTCCCTTTCACTTTCACTACTATTACTACCACTATCTCTACTACTACTACTACTACTTCTACTACTACTACTTCTACTTCTACTTCTACTACTTCTACTACTACTACTACTACTACTACTACTACTACTACTACTACTACTACTACTACTACTACTACTACTAACAACAACAACAACAACAACAACAACAACAACAACAACAACAACAACAACAACAACAACAACAACAACAACAACAACAACAACAACAACAACAACAACAACAACAACAACAACAACAACAACAACAACAACAACAACAACAACAACAACAACTACTACTACTACTACTACTACTACTACTACTACTACTACTACTCATCTCTGTCAGACCATTCACATTCATCAACCTGCCTTTCATTCATTTATCAGCCTACATATAACTTGGCCTTCTCTCTGCTATCTTTTCTTTACATTTACATGGGGATAAACTTAGTATTGATTTACATTTACATGGGGATAAACATAGTATTGATTTACATTTACATGGGGATAAACATAGTATTGATTTACATTTACATGGGGATAAACATAGTATTGATTTACATTTACATGGGGATAAACATAGTATTGATTTACATTTACATGGGGATAAACATAGTATTGATTTACATTTACATGGGGAAGAATATATTATTGATTTACATTTACATGGGGATAAACATAGTATTGATTTATGTCTTACATGTTGCAATATAAGCTCTCTCTATATATACATTTGAAATCCATCCTCTTTGTTTCATGTATCACGTTAATTTCTTAACTTACAAACGAAGCACAATAAAACTTTGCGCAAACTCTTACTGTCTTGAAACAGCATTTGTATTTTCCTTAACATTTGCTTTCCTTCTTTGACTTAAATTTGTCGGTTTCAAAATTGATAGATTAATTTTCATTCATTAGAGGACTATCTTCCGTTAGTTCGTTAGTTCACAACGTCGCACAATCAAATTCCTATGATACCAACTTTGCAACGTTAGGTCTAAAAAATTTTTACCCTGCCTTCCTCTTTAGATCTCCCTACTCGCCTTAAATTTTGATTGTACCCATACATAGTCAACGCTTCCACTATAAGATTCAAACCAAGCACCAACAAGGGCAAATAGCCTTTTGTATCCATAAACCTTACTTGTCACTCTCTTGCCCATGCAGAACATCAACGTGAGACCACCTTACGTGGGCCTTGCGCGTAGTCACTAACACACACACACACACACACACACACACACACACACACACACACACACACACACACACACACACACACACACACACACACACACACACACACTATGAACGGTGCACTGGTACCGCCCACGAATCCTAATTCAGCGAAACGAGTTCGAGCCCAATACAGGGGTGAAATTTTTTATCATCGTTTCACCACGTGCCGGCATGCCAAATCTGGTGGGGGAAGAGAGAGAGAGAGAGAGAGAGAGAGAGAGAGAGAGAGAGAGAGTCTGTGTGTGAGTGTGTCTAAGCTCTCATCCGGGAGAGTAATAGTTGTCGATCACGAGTTCAACACGTGAGACAAGACCGTGGTAAATCATACAACCTACACTAACAACCACACTAAAATCCGTAGGTCAATTTTTTTTTAAATAACTTACTTCGCCTGGCTGCATTACTATTTTTTTTTCTTTCGTTTAATTTCAGGATCAGTGCATTCCTATGGAAAATTATCATTATTAATATCCTTTATATGCCCTGTCATATTCCATTTCTTCAGATTTTTCTGCTGCCTCACACTAGGACGTCTTTATCTATTATGTTCACTATTTTCTATGATTTTGTTCTTATTTCTTTTCATGTTAGCAGTTCAAATATACCTAGCTTCCCTTTGTGTTACAGTTTATCATTATCAAAGTTATAGACCTGCTTTTGTTCAAGTTTGCATTCGTGAATTACATACTTTCAAAACTTTATTTTTCTCTTCTGTTATTATGTGCCATTTATGGCACATAATGATCTTTTTTTTTTTTTTTTTTCCTCTGACCTCCTCATGCTGTGGCCCACGCTTCATCACTGTTTCACATCTGTTGGACTTTTTTCCGAATTTCTCCACCTTTTTATTTTTGGTACATTTCTTTTTCCGCGATTGAGTTGTAAATAGTCACAAAGATAATGAAATTATATTTTATTTTTCTTGCCCGTTTGAATTCTTAACAATTTGGTTTATTAAAGAATATTCGCAGTTCCGTGAAATTTATTTTTCTAAAATCATTTTTATTGTCTTTATGACTCAAATATGTTTGCACTCCCAATAACTATATATATAATTGAAAAAGTACATGATCATTCTTTCCAGCGGGACAGAGCCGTATGAAGATTTCGAAAAGTCACATAAAAAATAATGGATATTTCCTGACAGACATAAACAGAAAGCGAGCATGCATTTTTGCTGTACTAGTGGTACCCGAGCGCAAACTGTAGTTTAAAATTTCTCTTTTCTAAAAAAAAAAAAAAAAAAAAAAAAAAGTCCTTAATCCAGACAGTCATCGCGCCGACCACACAGCTTTGATCACGGCAGTAGTATACTGTTGTTGCCATGGTCGAAGTTGTTACCATTGATTAAAATGAGGGCCTGCGTCCCGTTGCCCTGAGCCGGGGATTGCGTTGTTTGGTGTAATGACGACGATAGCCGGGGTCGGGTTTGCTGTTATTTAGGCTGTTATTTATGAGGTTCGGTGTGGGAGGACGATGAAAACAACATGAAATGGATTTGTTCATGCAGTGTGTATGACGACAACTTCTTGTTGCTGCAGTTAGAAAAGGATGGGAAGAAAGAAAATAAACAGTAGAAAGAAAAGACAGAAAGAATGAAAGAAAGACAAATAAAGATAGAAAGAAGTATAAGAATAAATAAAGAAATAAAGGATGAATGAAAGAATGAATGAAAGACAGAAAGAAAGAACGAAAAATAAAGAATTAAAGAAAGAAAGAAAGAAAGAAAGAATGAAAGAAAGATAGAAAGAAAGACAAATAAAGACAGAAAGAAGTAATAGAATAAATAAAGAAATAAAGGATGAATGAAAGAATGAATGAAAGATAGAAAGAAAGAAAAAAGAAAGAATAAAAGAAAGAAAGAAAGTGAAAGAAAGAAAGAAAGAAAGAAAGGAAGGAAGGAAGGAAGGAAGGAAGGAAGGAAGGAAGGAAGGAAGGAAGAAAGAAAGAAAGAAAGAAAGAAAGAAAGAAAGAATGAAAAAAAGAAAGGAAGGAAGGAAGAAAGGAAGGAAGAAAGTAAGAAAGAAAGAAAGAAAAAACATTCATTTAGGTTCCTGATATAGTGAAGTTCATGGACTCTAACATGACACTTGTCCTCAAGGGTGACGACCACTTAATTGGAATCTATTTGCTTAACCTAGACAAAATTAATGAAATGTGTCGTGGTGCTCAAAAGAGCGAATTGCAAAACCTTCAGTATGATTACGTTTTCTAACATAAATAAAACAGTGATTTTTCTAACATAAATAAAACAGTGAGACCTACCCCAGACAAAAATATGTAAAGGATGCCCCCGTGGCAAAAGGAGCTAGTGAAAGTAATCTTGATTTTTTTTTCCTGAAATGAAGCTCCTCATCATGATCATATTGCCTGATGTTAGTATTTAACCCGTGTCAGCCACCAAAATAGAGCCAGGACATTAAAGTTTTAGTGTTCTCACAAATTCATACCTTTAGTGCAATTCTTACTATATACTAGGCTTGTAAATGTATTTAGTATAACTAGAGTCTAGTGTAACAATAGTTATTCGCATTCAATGTCTAGTGAGAAAGTACGACGACTTGATATGCACTTGTACACCTCTCTAAACTAAAGTTCTACACAAACTCTAGAGGAAATATATTAATATAATCGTTTAGAAAAGGAGAAATAGAGAGAAAAAGAGAAGCAAGAGAAGCAAGAAGAAAAAGAAAATAGAGAAGAGAAGGAGATAAAAAAAATAAAGAGAAGGGACTTAAGGGGAGAGAGAAAAAGAGGAGAAAGAAATGGAGAAAGAGTAGTATATAGGGAGAAAGAGGAGTAAAAACATAAGAAGAGGAATAGAAGGACAAGTTGAAGGAAGAAAAGGATGAAGGAGAGTAATAAGAAGAAAAAGAGGAAAAGAAAGATTAGGGGGAAAGAGATAATAATAATGATATGGAGGAGGAGAAGGAAGTAAAAGAAGGAGAAAATAATATGGAGGAGGAAGAGGAAGAAAAAGAAGAGGAAGGAAAGAGAGGAGAAAGAGAAGAAAGACCAAAGAATGGAAAAAAGAAAGAGGAGGAAAGAGAAGAGGAAGTGGAGGAGAAAAAGGAATTAGAGGAAAAGGAAAATGAGGAAGAAAAAGGGAGGAGAAATAGAGGAAAGAAAACGGAGAGGGAGAGGAGAAAAACGAGAGGGAGGAAAACGAAAGGAAAGGGAGGGAGGAAAAGGAAAGGAGAGGAAAGGGAGGGAGGGAGAGGAGAAAAACGAGAGGGAGGAAAACGAAAGGAAAGGGAGGGAGGAAAAGGAAAGGAGAGGAAAGGAAAGGGAGGTAGGAAAAGGAGAGGAAAGGAAAGGGAGGGAGGAAAAGGAAAGGAGAGGAAAGGGAGGGAGGAAAACGAAAGAAAACGGGAGGTAGCTATCAACTACGCTTTTGGAGGGAGAGAGTGGCAAGAAAAGCTGATGGAGTGTGTTGAAGAGGTAAAGGAATTGATGGAAGAGAAACCGATGATACTGGAAGAGAAGGGATTGTCATATTAGTATTTTGATGGCGGCCCGGAGGGAAAAAAAGGACATCCGCGTCCGTCGGAGAAGATTTATAAGGATTCATAACTTAAAAAATCCAAACACTCAAAGCAAATTTCAAAATAAATTTCTTTTATTGCATTCTGCGACACCTCACGGTGCCCGTAAATTTCTTCGCTGGTGTATTAGAGGAACTAAAGGCCTCTTAGCTCTGAGGAGAAGATGCAGGAGAGAGAAGAACAGAAGGGAGATGTTGTAGTGTAGGAAGAGAGACAAAAGAGACTAAGGAGAGGAAAGAGAAGAGAAAGAAAAGGGTGATAGGAAGAAGGAAGGGAAGGAGAAAGAAAGGAACTAAAGGCCTCTTAGCTCTGAGGAGAAGAAGGAGAGAGAAGAACAGAAGGGAGATGTTGTAGTGTAGGAAGAGGGACAAAAGAGACTAAAGAGAGGAAATGGAAGAGAAAGAAAAGGGTGATAGGAAGAAGGAAGGGAAGGAGAAAGAAAGAAAGAAATACAAGAAGGAGAGAGGAGAAGGAGAACAAGAAACAGGAGTATGAAAAATTGATAAAAAAAAGAGAAGGAAGAGTTAAAAAAGGAGAGAAGGAAAAGAGACAGGTGAAGGAAGAAGACGAGGAGTAAGATGGTAAGGAAAAGGTGGGAAAATTTAGTGAGTAAGAATAGAAGAAACAGAAGGGAAGTTGGAAGGATGAGGAGGAGAGGGAAAAGGAAAAAACTGAAGAAGGCCAAGAAAGAAGAGGAGGAGGGAAAAGGAGAAGAAAAAGGAGAAAATGAAGAGGAGGAGGAGGAGTAATGAGGAAAAGGTAGAAAAGTAGAAGAAGAAAGAGGAAGAGGAGGACCAGAGTTATTGTACTGGGAGGAGGAGATGAACTAATGGAAGAATAAAAGGAGGAGGAGGAATATTGGAAGTTATAGGAAGAAGAAAAGGAGAAGGAGGGATAGGAGAAAGATTAGGAGTAAAGGCAGAGGTAGGAAGAAGAATATAATGAGGAAATGGATGATAAAAACAATAATGATGATTGTTGCCTTAAGTTTCACTGACCCGCAGCATCACAACAGCTAACATTGGACCCTTTGGGAAGAAACTTTGGATCCCTCTTTGTTGTATAAGCCCAAGACCGCTTTTGCGTCGTCGGTTGTCGAGTCTCTTTGTGTGAAAAGGCGGAGGAAAAAAAAACATCTGAAGGTCATACGGTTCTTGTGCCCAGTCCGAAGAACGAATATCAGCCTCTCAGGACTGCACCTCCTGAAGAAAATATGTTGGGTTTTGAGGATAGGTGCCAGGGAGATGACGCTTTCGTCCATTTCATATGATCTCCTAGTCACTAGTTCTAAGAAGACGATGAGAAAGAATGAGGAGGAGGAGGAAGAGGTAGTACGTGGAGGAGGAGAAAGGGGGAAAGGAGATGAGATTAAGGAAAATGAGGGGAAAGGAAAAAAGGGAAAGGAGGTTGTGGGAAAAGGAGTAAGGAGGAGAAAAAGGGGTAACGAGGAGAGGAGGAGAAGGAGGAGAAGGAAGAGGAGGAGGAGGGCTAGGAAGTTTAGGTGGGAGAGGATTGTAATAAAAAGGACCTAGAAGTGGGGAATAGGGGAAAAAGGAGTAAGGAGGAGAAGAAGGGGTAACGATGATAGGAGGATAAGGAGGAGAAGGAAGAGGAGGAGGAGGAGTGTAATAAAGAGGACTTAGAAGTGGGGAATGGAAACGATAAGAAGAAAGGGAAGAAGAGTGCGTAAAAGGCAAAATATGAACGGGAATGATTAAATCGGTATGGATTAAAGACGGGGAAAAAATTGTTGTGTGTAAAAATAGTAGGCAATTAGAATAAGAGATGAAGAAATAGATACTAGAGAAGAGTACTACGGAAAGGAGAAGTATGAGATTAATCAAGGGGGGAAGGAGAACATTTGCTGTACACGAAGGGATGGAAGGAAAATAAGGAGATGAGAAAGGAGAAAGGAAAAAGAGGAATAGCTGGATGATAACAGACGAACCTAAATAAGGTGAAATTTAATTTGAATCCAAGCGGATGAAAGAAGGAATAGAGAGAAGGGTGAATGAAACATGAATAGATTAAAGAGAAGTAGAGTGGAAGGAAAAGATATAAAGTAGAATAAAGAGAATAGATTGAAGAAGAGGAAGAGAAGGGGACGTCTAGAGAGGACACTTGAAGGAGAACTATGGAAATAGTTTCCGGAAGGAAGAACACGTAAGTGGCTATGGTTGAGGGGAAGGAGTACAAAGGAAGGAAGGAATTTATTATTCAAAGGGTAGCAATCAGACTGCTGCATCGGTAATTGACAAAACATGTTTGTTTGTACAGGAAAAGGTTTGATTGCTGCAAACGTGGTCATATTGTGAAGTGGATAAAGGTAGCAAAGTCTTTGGTGTTTGTTGGCTTACGTGCTTGCTTGTGACGTTTCTGTGAGTTTGACCTTGGAAATTGCCTTAATGTTTGTTGTTTATGTGTCTTTCATTAAAGGCTTTCAGACTTTGTTAATGCTGGTACTTGCTTGTGACGTTTCTGTGAGTTTGACCTTGGAAATTGCCTTTAATGTTTGTTGTTTATGTGTCTTTCGTTAAAGGCTTTCAGACTTTGTTAATGCTGGTACTTGCTTGTGACGTTTCTGTGAGTTTGACCTTGGAAATTGCCTTTAATGTTTGTTGTTTATGTGTCTTTCGTTAAAGGCTTTCAGACTTTGTTAATGCTGGTACTTGCTTGTGACGTTTCTGTGAGTTTGACCTTGGAAATTGCCTTTAATGTTTGTTGTTTATGTGTCTTACATTAAAGGCTTTCAGACTTTGTTTATGCTGGTACTTGCTTGTGACGTTTCTGTGAGTTTGACCTTGGAAATTACTTTTAATGTTTGTTGTTTATGTGCCTCCCATTAAAGCAGTGGTTCCCAAACTGTGGGTAAATTACCCCCTGGGGGGAGGTAACAAATTTTCAGGGGTAATGGAGGGGTAACAAAAAAAAATCAAATCAAATCAAATCAAATCAAGAAAATATTGCGGAACCCGGCATTAGGATTAAGGTTAACTTAGTACATATAGTTGTAAAA
This sequence comes from Oratosquilla oratoria, assembly GCF_046742065.1. Taxonomy (NCBI): domain Eukaryota; kingdom Metazoa; phylum Arthropoda; class Malacostraca; order Stomatopoda; family Squillidae; genus Oratosquilla; species Oratosquilla oratoria. The sequence goes on along the minus strand of NC_134780.1, from coordinate 781,908 downwards.
CTGAAAAAAAAGTTTGGGAACCACTGCATTAAAGGCTTTCAGACTTTGTTAA